>NC_140228.1:15534163-15974163 GCF_951802725.1 Rutilus rutilus
CAGATTGAATCACTGCTGCTAGTAGAAACGTACGCTGCCTGCGGGTAAAATCGCTTTTAATTCATGGAAATTCCGCTGCTATTTTGTAGAAATTAGGAGAGTATCTTTTTTAGTGCTCAAAATGTCCTTTCTTAATCTTTTCTCACGTAACGGGATGTTCGCTGTCTAGGTAACGTAGGGGAACTCCCACTGCCAACGCCACAAGTTCAGTCAGGCAAATTAAGAAAGATCACGGCTTTAGTCAACATGTAGGCCTATTTTAAAATAAACTAATATGTAGATTGTGTAAAAATGTTAAATGTTGTGTTTTTATTTTTAAGTTAAAAATTAGTTACAAATAAAACAAAATAATCTGTAATACTATACATTAGCCACTAGATGTCTGTATAGCCCTTTACATAAATATATATTCAGGCCTGTGTGTATATTTTGAAAATATTGTAATGTACACTGAGCCAAATTCTTAATAAATACAAGTTTTTTTATATTTTTTTATAATATTTCTTCTTGCTTGACTTTATTTATATACGTGACCTTGAAGTAATCCAAAAGTAATCAGTTACATTACTTTCATATTATAGTACTTGGATTACGTTACTGAATACTTTTTTTATGAAGTAATTTGTAACTGTAACGGAATACATTTTTAAAGTAATCCTCATGTCCCAAGCCTGCTTATATCTAGCGACCTTATCCGTCGTCATCTGTGACCCTGCATGTTTACTAGCCTGCGCGTTCACGGCAGGCTCCGCTGTGGGGGGAACTTTACATAACAAAATACATGTTTAACAGCTAGTAGGCCTAACGTTATATGTTATGAATCTTACACGAAATTCATCTTCATCACAGTGCAATTTACAAGTGCACGAGTGAGTTTTGCTACAGGAATATCGCAAAAAGAGTAGCAAAAGTCAAAGCGCTAGGATTTGAAGTTGTACTGCCAGATATGAGAGGTTGTGAGTGCCGACTTGTGGTTGTACAACGAAACTGAACTAAAGCACAAAGATAAATGTGTAGTACACAATTGTGCCTGTCATTTTGTTTATGTAAATGACACTTTACACATTTGTAACTATTAATCTGCAACTTCGAATTCAAAACACAGGAGTTCTGAGTATTGTCTGTGTGTGCAAATCGATAGATGCAGCTTTTCACATCAGAGCTGCAAGTATAAATTTCAACTTACAAATACAAATATTAATTTTACAAGTTCTCACATTCAAATTAGCAAGCTCTCGAGTTTTGCTACTGTTTTACCTTCATAGGTTAGCGCCCTCTGGAGAAAGACACCATACTGTAACAGGAACAGATAGGCTTGTAAATCAAGGCGGCGGAACGACAGTCTCAAAAGATTCCACAGATAAAAGCGCATATGCAGGGGCATTGTTAAGGCAGCCGCAGAACACCAATGCAAAAGATTTGCTGTGCATGAAATACTGGTACAGATAAAGCATTTGTGGATTGTGAGCAAAGCAATGTGAGTATGGACAATTGCATGATTGCCGTGTGTGTGTGGATCTCTCGCGTACATTCGTGGATCGTTGTGTTTGTGGATCTGTCGCATGCACTTGTGGATTGATTTGTGTGTGGATCTCTCGCGGGCATTTGTGGATTGGTGGGTGCACATGCAGGATCTCGCGCGTGCATTTGTGGATTGGTGCGCGCGCATGTGAATCTCTCGCGTGCATTTGTGGATTGGTGCGCGCAAATGTGGATTTCTCGCGTGCATTTGTGGTTGGTTTTGTATGAGGTGCCCTATGTTCGTGAGTTGACTTTAGGTGTGACGTTGTGCATTTCATATGTATTAGTTTGAGATTTCAGCAGTATACATGTATGTGTGACTACTTAGTATGTGTATGCAAGCGTTTCATATATGTGTGCGTGAATGAAGTTTGATTTAATTATTTTACGGCGCCTCATATTTATTCAGCTAATGCGTGTCCTGTTTAAAATGTGCAATGCTCAAATGCAAAGACAGCGCATCACAAATAGAAGCCCCTTTTTTCTGTGGGATTTAGTATCATATTTGGATATTGCAATAATAAATGAAGTGGCCTAAATGTACACACAATGTTCCTATATAGAGGAATATAAGAAACCCATAGAAAAACAGTAAAAAAAAACAACAACAACAACAACAATATATTGTTGTTGTTTTTTTACTGTTTTTCTAGGGGTTTCTTAATTTTAGACTAGTTGACCAGCACACATTATGCAACACAATATAATGCGTGTCCCGTCCTGTCCCACTGATTACACTCAAAAAATAATTTCAAGGTTGGCAGGTCTGTATTTTGTCTCTCCAATTCACCTATCAAGTCAAGTCAAGTCACCTTTATTTATATAGCGCTTTTTACAATACAGATTGTATCAAAGCAGCTTCACATTGATAACATGAAAATAATACAACAAAATTTGTTTCTAGAAGAAAATTGCATCATCGTCCACCCTTAATAAGGCAGATCAATAATATTGTTGAATATTAAATGTCCCCAACTAAGCAAGCCAAAAGCCAAGGCAACAGTGGCAAGGAACCAAAACTCCATCAGATTCAATTCAATTTCAAATTTATTTGTATAGCGCTTTTCCCAATACATATTGTTTCAAAGCAGCTTTACAGAAAGTGCATTTCAGAAATGTACACAGAAAAATACAGTTAGTTAATCATGTATTAATTTAGGGCATAAACATATCGCCAGCGTCGAGTCGTCTCTTCACAGGCGTCGAGTCGTCTCTTCACAGGCGTCGAGTCGTCTCTTCACAGGCGTCGAGTCGTCTCTTCACAGGCGTCGAGTCGTCTCTTCACAGGCGTCGAGTCGTCTCTTCACAGGCTTCGAGTCGTCTCTTCACAGGCTTCGAGTCGTCTCTTCACAGGCGTCGAGTCGTCTCTTCACGGGCTTCGAGTCGTCTCTTCACGGGCGTCGAGTCGTCTCTTCACGGGCGTCGAGTCGTCTCTTCACGGGCGTCGAGTCGTCTCTTCACGGGCGTCGAGTCGTCTCTTCACGGGCTTTGAGTCGTCTCTGCACGGGTGTTGGGGCATCTGTAGTTTCCATGGGAGGCTGGATACAAACTGGAGCTGACGATCTGTATTTACCTCGGGACTAGCGTCCCGAAATAACAACAGAAAAGCAGATTGGAAAAAAATTAGCGTAGCTGCTGTTCATAATATTAATGCATTCAATCTGATTCAACTGTAGTATAAAAGGTAAGTATTATGTGAATGCTTGGCTAAAGAGATGCGTCTTTAATCTAGTTTTAAACTGGGACAGCGAGTCTGAGCCTCGAACAGTCTCAGGAAGGCCATTCCAGAGTTTAGGAGCTAAATGTGAAAACGCCCTCCCTCCTTTAGTGGACTTAGATATCCTAGGAATGACCAGAAGCCTCGAATTTAGTGATCTTAAGGAGCGCGATGGATTGTAGGGCGATAGAAGTTCCGTTAAATACCCAGGAGCTAAACCATTTAGGGCTTTATAGGTCATTAGTATTACTTTGTAATTGATACGGAACTTTATAGGTAACCAATGTAGAGATGATAGAATTGGTGTTATATGATCATATTTTCTTGACCTAGTAAGAACTCTAGCAGCTGCATTTTGGACTAACTGTAGCTTGTTTATTGAGGATGCAGGACAACCAGCTAATAAAGCATTACAGTAATCTAGTCTCGAGGTCATGAATGCATGAACTAACTTTTCTGCATCAGAAAGAGATAGCATGTTACGTAGCTTAGCAATGTTTCTAAGGTGGAAAAAGGCTGTTCTTGTAACATGAAATATGATTTTCGAAAGACAAGTTGCGGTCTAATATAACACCCAGGTCTTTTACTGTAGTGGATAAAGTAACAGGACATCCTTCTAAATAAAAGTTGTATTGTAAGAGGTTTTGTGGGCAGTTTTTTTGACCAATAAGTAATACCTCTGTTTTATCAGATGACAGAATGGAGAAAAAAAACTTGGGAGAACCCAGGCTCAGTCGGTGGCCAGTTCTCCTCTGGCCAACGAGCGAACAGTGTATGATTATGATCCAGGCAGCGTTACAGGTCAGAAGTCAGATTGGTCGTGTCGATGAGGCCTTCACAGGGCTGATGAGGCTGGCACTTCAGGATGCGTCATGGTTAGGTCCAGGTGCAGATCCACCATCTGATCTGGATACGGCCGGGGTCCACCTCACTTCAGTAAACGGAGAGAC
This sequence comes from Rutilus rutilus, assembly GCF_951802725.1. Lineage (NCBI taxonomy): Eukaryota > Metazoa > Chordata > Actinopteri > Cypriniformes > Leuciscidae > Rutilus > Rutilus rutilus. The sequence continues at coordinate 15,538,352 of NC_140228.1, forward strand.
TGGTTGACACTTCAGTACTGCGTTGTCGTCGCGTCGAGGCGCAGGTCCTTCATCGAATCTGGATACGGCCTGGATCCGGCGTAAGAGGAGAGACTAGTTGACACTTCAGGACTGCGTTGTTGTCGCATCCAGGCGCTGGTCCTTCATCAGATCTGGATCCGGCAGACTGCGGTAAACCTTGGTATAAACAGAGAGACTAATATTAGCGTAGACGCCATTCTTCTTATGATGTAATGAGTACATCAGGATTTATGGGAAGTGTTCCCGGTTCCGGCTGGCCTAATCTATGCAGCCTAACATTGAATTATAGAAGTCTATAATGTGTTATGTGTATGTTAGGTCAAAGAGATGTGTTTTTAGTCTAGCTTTGAACTGATAGAGTGTGTCTGCTTCCCGGACAATGTTAGGAGGACTGTTCCAAAGTTTTGGTGCTAAATAGGAGAAGGATCTACCGCACGCAGTCGATTCTGATATTCTAGGTATTTTCAACTGGCCGGAATTTTGAGATTGCAATAGACGTGAAGGACTATAATGTGTTAAGAGCTTGCTCAAGTACTGCGGAGTTAAACCATTTAGTGCTTTGTAAGTAATAAGCAGTATTTTAAAAAATGTATACGATGTTTAATAGGGAGCCAATGCAGTTTTGACAGAACAGGGCTAATATGGTCATACTTCCTGGTTCTGGTAAGAGTTGCTGCGTTTTGGACCAGCTGTAATTTGTTTATTAAGAGTGCAGGGCAACCACCCATTAGAGCATTACAATAATCTAGCCTTGAGGTCATGAACGCATAAACTAATTGTTCCGCATTTGTCAATGAGAGCATATGACGTAATTTAGATATATTTTTAAGATGGAAAAATGCGGTTTTACAGATACTAGACACGTGACTTTCAAATGAAAGATTGGTATCTAAGAGCACACCCAGGTTCCTAACCGACGACGAAGACTTGACAGAGCAGCCATCAAGTGTTAGACAGTATTCTAGGTTATTATGTGAGGACGTTTTTTGTCCAATAATTAGAATCTGTTTTTTCAGAATTTAGAAGTAGGAAATTACTAGTCATCCAACTTTTTATATCAGCTATGCATTCCGTTAATTTTGTGAATTGGTAAGTTTCGTCTGGGCGTGAAGAAATATAGAGCTGAGTATCATCAGCATAACAGTGAAAACTAATGCCATGCTTCCTAAGGATATCTCCTAAGGGTAGCATGTACAGAGTGAACAGCAACGGTCCTAGTACTGAGCCTTGTGGTACGCCATACTGAACTTGTGATCGATAAGACATCTCTTCATTTACTACTACAAACTGATAACGGTCAGATAAGCATAATTTAAACCATGCTAATGCAATTCCACTAAAGCCAACATAATTTTTGAGTCTATTTAAAAGAATGTTGTGGTTGATAGTGTCAAATGCAGCACTAAGATCGAGTAACACTAATAGCGAGATACAACCACGATCGGATGATAGGAGCAAATAATTTGTGACTCTAATGAGAGCTGTCTCAGTACTATGGTACGGTCTAAATCCTGACTGGAAATCCTCGCAGATATCATTTCTTTCTAAAAAGGAACATAGTTGTGAGGAGATCGGCCTGTAATTGACTAATTCTGTAGGATCAAGTTGCGTTTTTTTAACAAGCGGTTTAATCATAGCCAGCTTAAACGTTTTTGGTACATATCCTAGTGACAAAGATGAATTAATGATATTAAGAAGAGGATCTGTGACCTCTGGAAGCTTAGAGGGTCGGTATATAGATTTAACGAGTTTAGTACATTCTTCCTCTCCTATAGCAATGAATGAATCAAATTTTTCTTCAAGGAGACTACAATGCTATGCCTGTTGCGATACTGTAGTAGACGGTTGCATAGTTATAATTTTCTGCCTGATATTATCAATCTTGTTAGTAAAGAAGTTCATAAAGTCATTACTGCTGTGCTGCTTGGAAACTCTGGGGTTGAAGATTTATTTTTCGTTAGTTTAGCCACTATTTCAAATAAACACATAGGGTTTCGTTTATTTTCTTCTAACAGGTTTGAAAAATAAGCAGATCTAGCAGCTTTTAAGGCCTCTCTATGCAATCGAGCTCTCTTTCCATGAAATGCGAAATACCTCTAGTTTTGTTTTCTTCCAGTTGCGCTCCATTTTTCTGGCTGCTCTCTTAAGGGCCTGAGTGTGCTCATTGTACCACGGTGTTGGACTATTTTCTTTAATCTTCTTTAAGCGCAAAGGAGCAACTGTGTCTAAAGTGCTGGAAAAGAGAGAGTTAAAGGTTTCTGTCGCAATATCTAGTTCTTCTAAGCTATCTGGGATGCTGAGATGATGAAACTGATCAGGAAGATCATTAATAAAGAAATCTTTAGTGGCAGAAGTGATAGGTCTAACATATTTGTAACACAGAGTCGGCTTTGCAGCCTTGGCTAAATGAAGTTTACACGAGACTAAATAATGATCTGAGATGTCATCGCTCTGCTGCAGAATTTCAACGGCATCAACATTGATTCCATGTGATAATATTAGATCTAGACTCGATTACGAGAATGAGTAGGTCCTGACATGTGTTGTCTAACTCCAAGTTCAGAATGTCTTTAAATGCCAATCCCAATGCATCTTTTTCGTTATCTACATGTATATTAAAATCACCAACAATTAGTACTTTATCTGCAGCCAATACTAACTCTGATAGAAAATCATCTTTATGGTGCCCTGGTGGCCTGTATACAGTAGCCAGCACAGATGTTAAACCTGATTTATCATTTACACTAGAAAGTGTTACATTTAGCAACAACACTTCAAAAGAATTATATTTAAAACAAGACTTCTCAGTAATTCTGAAGATATTACTATAAATTACAGCAACACCTCCCCCTTTGCCTTTCAGACGAGGTTCATGTTTATAACAGTAATCTTGCGGGGTGGACTCATTTAAAGTAATATAATTGTCTGGTTTTAGCCAGGTTTCTGTCAAACACAGCACATCTAGATTATAGTCTGTAATCATATCATTAACAATGAGTGCTTTTGAAGTAAGGGATCGAATATTCAGCAACCCCAAGCTTTATCATTTGTTCATCCGTATTATATCTGTTTTTTATTTGTTGAACATCAATAAAAAATTTAACCTAAGATGGGTTGAAACGTTTTTTTGGATTTCTAAATTCGGGGAACAGACACTATGCGATGATAGCTATGTGAAAGAGTCTCTATGTGATGGGATTTATCTGACCTTGGTGACGTGAGACAGCTAGCAGACGGTCGGTTAAGCCAGTCTGTCTGCTTCATGACCTGAGCCCCAGGGGCCGGTTTCACAATAGACTAGTCTAATGCAAGTTAGACTGTTTCACAAAAATAAAGACTGACTTAATTTAGACCAAAAAAATTTGACACCTTACCTCCAGGCTAACTTAGGTCTAAAGGGGGTCGCACACCGGACGAGAAGCGCCACGCCGTGTCTAGGACAACTCGAGGTATCGCACACCGGACGCGCATTTTCTCAGTTTATGGCCAACAATATTGTTATGTTTAAAGACATTATGGAATTAAGATAATGTCTGAACTATGTTATGATTGTACTGTACAATTAAATACAATCGTTGCAAACTAAAGTAAAGTCTGCAGTCTGAACACTTTGCCTCTGAGTGTCCGTTGACTGAATGAATTGAGAATATCACCTTAAAATCCGATAACATCAGCAGTTTTCATCAACGCAGCTGATTTCTGTAAATGAATGTAAAACTAAATGTATATAGCAGGACAGGGTGAAGTCAGTATACATTAACGACGATTTGAGACAAATATGGGACAAAAATGTAAATGGCACTCTGTGTCGCGGCAGGATTTTTAACAAGGTCGTTGATGGGCGCCGCTGACAGACGGCGAATGGCGCGCGCAGGTTTGCACTGCGTTGAGATTTTATGCAACAGGAACTTTTCTGAATGCTGTTGGTGACACAGTGGGTCTCAGCAAAGCTTCTGTGTCACGGGTGGTATACAGGGTATCTTTTACCATGTTTTTGTATCTTTTCTGTACATCTTTAACGCTCCGCTCAACGATCGGATTAACGCTGTTAACTGTCGAAGCAATCTTTTTCCGAATTAAACATTTCTTCTTGTTACTACATTCTCCACTAAATTTCCCTAGTAAAATGTCCTTGTAACTGTTATACTCCTCCAACAAACACATATTTTCCGCTGGGGTAAACTGCACTGAGCGGTTGAATGCGATTACTCGATCCGCCATGTTTTTTGTTTTGAAAATGTCTTATTTTACCCAGAATGCATTGCAGTGTAGTCCTGTATACATATACACATATATACTTCCTTTCCTGTCGTGGAGGAGGATCTTTTCCATATTAATCCGCTTGGCTGGATCCCTTTCCATGCATGAAGAGATCAGATCCCTGCATTCTGTGAAGAGGGGAGAGATGTCCAGATATTATTGTATTGTATTTTCACCCACTGTTTGTTATGAATTTGAATGTTCATTTATAGGCTATTGACAACTTTGACTAAATTTGTTTACGACGCCGCCGTATATGCTCACTGGGAAACGCGAAGTTAACGTTATCTTGCTATTATTGCCTCCTTGTATGGGAGCTATAGTTATAACCTCAGGTGGCGAAACGATTTTAAGATAATGTTTCTCTTTTTCCGCATTCTGTTCTGCAATATATAAAAGCATTTATCTAACTTGGTGACATTACACATTGAATGAAATATCAGTAAAACTTAACTTTGTTTGTAGTGACTACTTTGACTTTCCTTTATGCCGGAAGGGAGGGGAGGAGGGAGGAGACGGGATGAGGAGGAGGAAGGGTCTAGCTAGCCTCCGTTTTGTTTGACAACAATTCGAATGTCAACAAGAAGTTGCGTCTCCCGACATCGCTTATAGCACCTTTAAATAGCACAGATCAATGATATTACTAAAAATCAAGAGATAAAACACAGATCGAGAGATATAAAACAATTTAAGCAATTTTTCACCACAAATGTAACAGAAATACTAGTCAGATCGCTTGTTTTTTTTTTCCAATGTTTTTGTCAGCGCAGAAACTTGCAAAGATAACTGCTATTGTTTTGGCCCTCTATAACTCTCTCGTCTCTGTCTCTCCTCATCCTTCCGTCTCCTTTTCTCTCGCCTCGTCTGTCCTTCCCCCCCCCAGGTGCTGCGGCTGCCGTGACGGACTCGAGAGGCAATGGGGGAATGTGGCAAGCAGGGAACGGAGCACAGACGGTGGTGTGATTGCTAATGAGCTTCACCTGCGTGCCACACCGGTCTCGAGTCCCACGGAGGAGTTACAGAAGGATAAAAGGAGAAGTGACGACAATGGAAGACGAGAGAGGACTAGGCCTGGATTTTAAGTTGTTGTTTAGTTTTAATTTACGCGGCAGTCGTCCGTTAGGGGCTTACTTACGTTTTGTTGTCAGTTTACTTTTGGATTAAAGTTTGTTGAACGTTTGCCCGGTTCCTGCCTCCTCCTTTCTTGAGCCTTACATATTGCTAAAATATAATTATAAATACTTTTAAAAGAAGCATGCAACATGTAAAAGCTGCTTTGAATTATATAACAGGTAATTATAAATAAAAATATATATTTTTAGATAAATATTTTTTTTCTTCATTTGCATGTGCATGTTAGCTGTGTTTTAACCTGTAATTGCATCTATGGATATATACACATATATACTTCCTTTCCTTATCTTTTTTCTTTTAGGCACATAAGGTTTTTTATTTACCTACTCTCTGGGTTTCTTTTGTTTCTCGTTCTTCCTCTCATGACGGTATCTTATTTCCAAACATTTTTAGGTGAGGATCGATACCTGGAATCAGTCGTGGAGGAGGATCTTTTCCATATTAATCCGCTTGGCTGGATCCCTTTCCATGCATGAAGAGATCAGATCCGTGCATTCTGTGAAGAGGGGAGAGATGTCCAGTTATTATTGTAAGTGTTATACTTTGTGCAGAGGTGTAAAATACTTGAGTAATTTTACTTGATTACTGTACTTAAGTATTATTTTTGGGGATTTTTACTTTACTTGAGTACAATTAAAAATCAGTACTTTTACTTTTACTTAATTACATTTTTTAAGAAAAAAAAGTACTTTTTACTCCTTACAATTCTATTTATAGTCAAAAAGTACTTATTTTTTGGAGATCACTTCATTCTATTTTCCCTTGCTATTACCAAACCAATTGAATTGTGCTGATGCTGTTTAATTTAAATGTCATTTATTCTGCCAATGAGATTCGGTTTCACATTTCACCAAATTGGTCAGACATGTTCATTGGTCATTTGGAAGTGACATCATGTCGCATCTATTACCACAACGCACAGCACCTTGACCTGGAAATGAGAGAAATTATAACAGTCAATCACAGGGGGTCAATCCAGGGGGGCACTGTTTCATATTTTATTGAAGCCTCCCCGGACGCCACCATTGATTAGCGGACCATCACCTGCTGTTAGCATCCCATTGACTCCCATTCATTTTGGCGTCACTTTGACAGCGAATAACTTTACATCTGAGGCGTTTAAAGACTCCATTTGTCCACTATTTATTTCTAAAGAAACAAGAAAATGTATAAAAGGCTCCATTACCTTGTATCTTATGTTATGGCCCCGTAGAAGCAGTTTTTGTAAAAATAGGCTAACGATTGCGTCATAACCACGCGACTCTCTGTCGCACAGTAGAGAGATTACCGTATGGATAGGAGGAGAAGCTCGCGGGCAATCGGGGGGACGTGGAGGCAAAATGACAAAATAATTAATCAGAATACTTAGCAAAAGTTTCTCCTGCTCCTAGCTCATGGACAGCTCCTACTCACACTCTCCGTCTCTGCGAGTTTCGGAAGGGAGTGATTCAGATTTCTCTCGGCACAGCTACTAGAAGACAGACGGGTTGCTCACGTCACATCTACGTCGTCAAGCTCAGTTTGAGTCTGCGCAGTACGCTCGACCCCCAGGAAGTGAGTGCTTCTAATTGACTTTACTTGTCTCCGTTGAATCCAATGGGGTTGCTGTGTCCAGTTTATATACTGTCTATGGGTCAATCCAGCAGCCTAAAAGCATACCACCCCTGGGGGCCGCCATTGGCTAACGAGCCATCACCTGCTGTTAGCATTCCATTGACTCCCATTCATTTTGGCATCACTTTGACAGCGAATAACTTTACATCTGAGACGTTTAAAGACTCCATTTGTCCATTATTTATTTCTAAAGAAACACGAAAATGTATAAAAGGCTCCATTACCTTGTATCTTACATTATGGCCCCTTAGAAGCAGTTTTTGTAAAAATAGGCTAACAATTGCATCATAACCACGCGACTCTCTGGAAATTACCGTATAGACAGGAGGAGAAGCTCACAGTCAATTGGGGGGACGTGGAGGCATAAAGTCAAGGGAGAAGCCCATAGAGAGTCATAAAGTTGCTCCTGCTCCTAGCTCATGGACAGCTCCTACTCACACTCTCTGTTTTCTGCAAGTTAGATTTCTCTTGGCACAGCTACTAGAAGACTTACAACGGTCAGACAGGTTGCTCACGTCACATCTACGCCATCAAGCTCAGTTTGAGTCTGCGCAGTACGCTCAGCCATCAGGAAGTGAGTGCTTCTAATTTGCTTCACTTTTCTCTGTTGAAATCTATGGGGTCGCTGTGTCCATTTCTTATACTGTCTATGGTCAATCAGTGGAAGAAAATGGAGGAAGAACGTGATTCAGCTGCGAACACAGTCCAAAATCAGCCACAGGATCAAGAGCACCCGTGGCCGTACCTTAGCGAATTCTTTTCTTTTAGTGGTAAAAGCATGTTTAGTGGATTGTTTAAAAAATGTTGCATACTGGCATTAGATAGTAGTCTTATAGTTTGATAAATAAATACAATTAAATACAAACAGTTCTAAAGCAGGATAAAACCTTGTATGTGGTTCATTCACTTCATGATTTTAGAGATTAAAAGCTTAAACAAGAATCTCTAGTTTACATTATTGCTGTTACTTTTACTTCTTTAATACTCAAGTACAATTTTAATGTGGTACTTTTTTACTTTTACTCGAGTACGATTCTGGCCAGATACTTTTACTTTTAATTGAGTAAAATTTTCCCTCAGTACTTGTACTTTCACTTGAGTAACATTTTTGAGTACTTTTTACACCTCTGACTTTGTGTAACTGATCATATTATTTTAAGCAGTAATAAAAGTTCCTGTATGACCCGTCCACATGCTCTCACCTTTGGAAATGTCTTCTGTGTACCAGGGCTCACCAAACATCTGAGGGAGGTTCCTGCCAGGATACTTCCCAGACAGCATCGTGAACATCAGTACGCCTAAAGAATACACTGTTGTAGGCTTGCCATGATACTTTTGATGGTCGACCCACTCAGGGGGAGCATAAACTCTTGTGCCTGGAAGAAAGAACAAGATTTCGTCCATTGCAATGAATTTGTATTTCCATAGCTTTTTGTCGATTTATTCACCATAGATTTGTGGAATAATACGTACCAATGAATTTCGAATAAGAAAACTTCAAGCGTTTGCTACAGCCGAAGTCTATTAATTTGACCTGCAAGGTGTTTGGGTCGATGAGCAGGTTTTCCAGCTTGATGTCGCTGTGGAAGACGCCCCTCTCACTGCATATTCTCGCCGCAGTGACAACCTGACGCATCACAGCTCGTGCCGTCGAGTCCTTAAGTATGCCACCATTTTGCAGTAAAAAACGCCTGATATCTTCACATGGCGTGGGCCGCTCTAAGACCAGTACATATTCCTCTGGTGTCTCGTACCAGTCCAGCAGCTTTATTATTTGAGGAACACTGGGACCTTTGTTCACAAGAACCATCATAGCGACCTCATTTGGAAGGATTTGCCAAATAGACCCTACAGGAGAGATAATAGTTATACAAAAGTGAGATAATTAGGGGACATGGTTTAATTTAAATGAATTACTACAGAATTATGTCCTGCATTATTTTTAAATAAATATTTTTTTCTTCATTTGCATGTGCATGTTAGCTGTGTTTTAACCTGTAATTGCATCTATGGATATATACACATATATACTTCTTTTCCTTACCTTTTTTCTTTTAGGCACATAAGGTTTTTTCTTTACCTACTTTCTGGGTTTCTTTTGTTTCTCGTTCTTCCTCTCATGACGGTATCTTATTTCCAAACATTTTTAGGTGAGGATCGATACCTGGAACCAGTCGTGGAGGAGGATCTTTTCCATATTAATCCGCTTGGCTGGATCCCTTTCCATGCATGAAGAGATCAGATCCCTGCATTCTGTGAAGAGGGGAGAGATGTCCAGTTATTATTGTAAGTGTTATACTTTGTGTAACTGATCATATTATTTTAAGCAGTAATAAAAGTTCCTGTATGACCCGTCCACATGCTCTCACCTTTGGAAATGTCTTCTGTGTACCAGGGCTCACCAAACATCTGAGGGAGGTTCCTGCCAGGATAGTTCCCAGACAGCATCGTGAACATCAGTACACCTAAAGAATACACTGTTGCAGGCTTGCCATGATACTTGTGATGGTCGACCCACTCAGGGGGAGCATAAACTCTTGTGCCTGGAAGAAAGAACAATATTTCGTCCATTGCAATGAATTTGTATTTCCATAGCTTTTTGTCGATTTATTCACCATAGATTTGTGGAATAATACGTACCAATGAATTTCGAATAAGAAGACTTCTTCAAGCGTCTGCTACAGCCGAAGTCTATTAATTTGACCTGCAAGGTTTTTGGGTCGATGAGCAGGTTTTCCAGCTTGATGTCGCTGTGGAAGACGCCCCTCTCACTGCATATTCTCGCCGCAGTGACAACCTGACGCATCACAGCTCGTGCCGTCGATTCCTTAAGTATGTCACCATTTTGCCGTAAAAACTGCCACAGATCTTCACATGGCGTGGGCCGCTCTATGATCAGTACATATTCCTTTGGTGTTTCGTACCAGTCCAGCAGCTTTATTATTTGAGGAACACTGGGACCTTTGTTCATAAGAGCCATCATAGCGACCTCATTTGGAAGGGATTTGCCAAATAGACCCTACAGGAGAGATAATAGTTATACAAAAGTGAGATAATTAGGGGACATGGTTAAATTTAAATGAATTACTACAGAATTATGTCCTGCATTTGGGTAAGTATAGGTTTGAAGAGTTAAGTAATTGAAATACTGGAAATAGTTATTAAAGTTTCGGTCACTTTTACTGTCGACCGGCAAAAAATTTCAGGGCAAAATTTAGTCATTTTAACGGGAATTTTTGCGTGAGGGTAAAGTCACGCGAATGAACCGTGCTGACTAACAGAAAGCTGCTTGGTTCTAAAGTTCATACACTATTTACAATGGTCCTTTTGTTACTGAAAAATGTTGTTAAAATATCCTATTATTAATGTGACTGTGTACTCTTACTTACAATACGGACATTTTCCATGGCTTCTCTCTTCGGCACATGTTTGATTGCCACCTGTTCTCCAAAGGAAAGAAAAAATAAGATTTTTTTTGTAAGAATGTTTTACAATTAATTAACTATATGTGCAGAGGTCACATGATTCCAGTAATTAACCTTGATGTAACTTTTAATGAATTTAAATTCCAACTTCCAAGAGTGCAAAAAAACTACCTTTCGTGAATCGGACAAACGGATCCCTTCGTAGACAGATCCATATGATCCTTGACCCAGCATTTGCATAGTTTTATAGTGCTGCAAGACGTCCCCTGTTAAAAAAAAGAGGGACATACAAAATTTACAGTATAAACCACAAAAAACAAATGCAGATTAAAGATAGCTGTGGAATGGACACATTATTGTGGCGCCTCACACAGCCAAAATCCATCCTCAGTTCACATTTTCATTTGGATAATGAAGACAATGTCCATAAAAATGTTAAAACTGAGGTACTTTTTGCACATTTTATGAGTCATGTTGGGGCTTGTTATATAAACTGACCTTTCTTTCCCTTTGAACTTATATGGATAATTTCATCCTCATTCTTCCAAGAAATGTCATCTGATGTCGAAGCTGAGTTGTTCTCCTCAGTCATAGATGGCACAGTCAGAGAAGGACTGCTGTTGTTTGTGCTGATGCCCCTTAGCTCTTGACTGGGAATGTCCTTATCCTCCTGCACACTGGTCAGAGAAGGCACAGAGCTGTGCCTGCTGTGAACTGAGTTGATGTTCTCCTCAGTCATAGATGGCACAGTCAGAGAAGGACTACTGTTATGTGAGCTGATGCCCCTTAGCTCTTGACTGGGAATGTCCTTATCCTCCTGCACACTGATCAGAGAAGGCACAGAGCTGTGCCCGCTGTACACTGAGTTGTGTTCAGTGTTGCTGTTCTGTTCAGCTTCACCATCAGAGCATCCCTCAGGCTGTTGGCAGCTGTCATTTCTGCACTGACTCTGTTGGGCTTCGGTGGAAGTTGTCTTGGATCTCCGAGACAAAGCCCATCTAAAGAACCCCTGTTTCTTCTTCTTCTTCTTCTCTACTCTCTCTGGGACAGGCATAGATGCAGCAGCATCTTCCTTTACAATATAACTGCCAGATTTGCACTGACCCATCGCTCCAGATGTCTCTGATGTTCTGTCACTAACTTATCACAAGTCCACTGAACTTAAATAGCACGGATCGAACGAATGAAATACAAAAAATCGTGAGATAAAACACAGATCGAGAGATATAAAACAATTTGAGCAATTTTTCACCACACATGCAACAGAAATACTAGTCAGGTCGCTTATACAGACAGAAAACAACTGAACTAACGTTACTCGGAAAACCTGAGAAGAGTCTGTGACGTCAAAGTAGTGAAGCAAAACCAGGGGCGACTCTGTCTGTGACGTCACAACTAGTGACGCGCGTTCGCCAAGGTTATTTTTCAAATGTTTTTGTCAGCGCAGATTCCGCAGAAACTTGCAAAGAATAACTGCTGTTGTTTTGACAGAAAATATATATCTTTATAAACTTATATGTAAGGGATAATCCACGGCTAGCTGTGGATTTTTTTTTTTTTTACCAAAATTAATCAAAAGTGCCCCTCTCAAACAAATATCAGTGATAATATTGTGGTCAATTAAACAAAATCAATTTGATTATAATTAACATGACAAAGTACGTGCAAAACTAAAGTAGCCTAAATTCACCTTTATTTTTATGTTTCTGTCAGTGTGAGAAGACTGTGAAATTGCATGCTGCCACGCGGATCGAGCAGATCTGCAGTCTCGGCCACGGGTGTCTATCATCAAGTGACTTTTGCATTGTGCCACTCGCATCCAGTGTAAACACGGAATATATATATTTTTTAATAATAATATCAAATACATACATTGATGGCTCATTGTTCGTAGTTGATCTGCATGCAATTTGACAAGCATTAAAACCATTGTTGCATTTTCCCTTACCAGTACATGTGAAAACAAAAACAGTAGTTTGACCTTTAAGAGATTTTGCATTGGTTAATGCAGTTTCACTGATCCATTTTGTCTTACTAAATAAATATTTACGAGGGACACTTAGCCTCTTTCTTTCTTTTTTTTTTTTTTTTTTTGCTTTCAGTACAGAATAAAATATAAGCATGGCATAAATGGATTTATTTAAATAATGCTTTCAATGATTTTACTGGATTTTACTCTTACTGGATACAAATGTCTGAATATATAAATACAAATAATGTAAAATAAAGTCACAAATAAGGTCCAGTAACGACTCTGGCTTTCGCTGATGACCTGGTGCTGATTGGAGGATCTTGGAGCAATATGACCCACAATTTACTCCTGCTGGACGAGTTCTGTCAGAACACCTACACGAAATTTCCCTTCCCTAGGAAGTGTTGTAGCCTACTGTAGCTACCATAATACCGGGTCTAAAAGATTATAATGAGCTTTAATAGAACAATCTAAAACATTTGCAATGAACAAGGAACAGATCATGCATGGCAGACAGTGGTTATGGAATGCATATTTATTATTTTATTGCATATTTATTATTTAATGAAACATTGATGGCCAGCTGGGTGTGGGAATGAAGGTGGACTAGAGGTAGATCCGTGCATCTGAGGATCAACTATCTCCTAAGCTGTTTGGTAGAGAAAAGAAAATGAAAAAGATGTTAGAGCACTCTATAAGGAAAGTTACTGTGGGTTAAAATACTTATTTCTCACAAACAATATTGGAAAGTGAACACCATGTAAAATGTAGAAACATGAACACAATACTGTTACCTACCTTGAAGACAACACAATTTCAGTTATTGTTTGGTTTATTCCTTGCCGATTCCTTTTTTTCACGGTAGGCTAGTGTCACTTACCTTTGAGAGCGAAGTTAATCAGCCGCTTTCTTGCTGCTACTAAAACAATAATCAAAATTATTCAACCCCCAGTTCTAAAATATTTTATTTGGTATAAATTGAGTTAAAAAAAATCGTACTCTATATCATTATCCAGTCATGAGACCTTCGAAAAATGCTACAGACAATGGAGGGCCCTGGAGTCAAAAAAAAAGTTGAGAACACGAAAGAACTGGCGCAAGTGAACACTGGAGGTCGCAGTATCTTTCTATATACACTAGAGGTCGCTGTATTTCTGAGCTGTGGCTTATGACGCTTCACTCGCTCTACGTACTGATTTCCCATCCCTATAATCTCCAGCTACAGAGAGAGACAGACAGCAAAGACCTCCTCAACCTCTCACAGCTCAACATTTCAAACGGGTAAGATTAAGTACGTGTCCGCCACTCGGTTTTCGGGATAATATATACCTAGTAGGAGGGTTTTATCCGAACAAGTGGACGTTTAGTCAAAAGCTTCACCACGCTAGAGAGTTTGAATAATAAATGTTGCTTGTTGTATGTCACTCGTTAAATTTGCATTAATATTCCTTAAATATTCACCTCAACGTCACTTTACCTGAGACCTGAAGCTAGCCAGCTTGTCCAGTTGTCTTAAAAGCCTTTGTTTTAAAAGTAATTTTTAATGTAGTGATTTAATGCAAAAGTAGAGAAGTGTAACACACTTTTAACTTAAATGACCTTTTTTTTTCTTTGACTTGACTAATCTGGAAACATAAGAAAAGCCTGTTCTAGTGTTGCCATTTTACCTTACTTCTTCTTTTTGGTTTAGTGTAATTTGAACCTTTTATTTCACTTTAGCCAGGGACATGGTGACCAGACAGAACTGCATTTTAGTTTGCTGTGAATATGCTACAAATATCCCACCCTGAATGTGGGCTATTAGGTCAAAGAGTCTAGACTTGATCTAATAAGGTTAAAGTTGACCTGGCAAAAGCGGATTGACGTTAACAACAATCTGTTTTCAGTATAATACCCATAATCTAAGGTAATGCATGAGCATTATTAATACTAAGACTGAGCCTCGTCCCACAAACAGAGGTTGGTGACACAGCATACATTCATGATGAGGACACCCTTTTGAATTCTATGGTTCAGTATCAGGACATAAACATCTGGTGTTAGCAGGTCTTAAAATTAGGTAAATACTACCTCAGATGAACAACACATGGCATATTACTCTGTGACTGTCATTATTTATTTAACAAAAATAAAGCCAAAATGGAGAAGCCATGTGAGACAAACTAAGAACAACCAATGATTCAGTTGCTTTTTTGAGACACTTTTAGCAGCAATAAGTTGAAGTAATCATTTTCTGTATGACAAGCTCTCACATTGTTCTGGAGGAATTTTGGCCCGCACTTCTTTACAACGTTGCTTCATTTCTATGAGGTTTCCGGGCATTTGTTTATGCACAGCTCTCTGAAGTTCCCGGCACAGAATTTCAATCGGGTTGAGGTCTGGATTTTGACTGGGACAGTGCAACACCTTGATTCTTTTCTTTTTCAGCCCTTCTGTTGTAGATTTGCTGGTGTGCATGACCCAAGTTTGGCCAAGCTTCAAAGACTGCAAGGTACCCAGGTCCTCTGGCTGAAAATCAAGCCCAAATCATCACCCCCTCACCACAGAGCTTGATAGTTGATATGAGGTGTTCGTGCTGAAATGCTGTGTTTGGTTTTCTTTTCGCCACAGTGCGTGCATTATGGCCAAACATCTCCACTTTGGTCTTGTCTCAACATTGTTCCAGAAGTCTTGAGGTTTGTTTAGATGCAACTTTGCAAATCTAAACCATGCTGCCATGTTCTTTTTTAGGAAGAAGAAGCTTTCTCCTGGCAGCTCTTCCCAACATGTCATATTTGTCCCATCTTTTTCTAATTGTACTGTCATGAACTTTAACATTTAACATGGTAACTGAGGCCTGTGGAGTCTGAGGTGTAGTTCTTGGGTGTTTTTAGATATCTCTGAGCACTGCATCTTGGGGTGAATTTGCTGGGACGTCCACTTCTGCAAGACTGGCAACTGTCTTGAATGTTTTCCACTTGTAAATAGTCTTCCTCACTGTACAATGATGGATTTCAATTGTTTGGAAATGGCTGTATAACGCTTCCCATATTGATGGCAGCAGCAATTGCTTCTCTAGATCATTGCTGATGTCTTTCCTCCTTAGCATTGTGTTAACACACACACATACACCTGCATGCTCATGATCAGTTAATCAAAGGCATCTGATTAGCAGTGCCTGACTGCTACTTACCCTCTTCATTCCTCCTATGGAAGCAGTAAGGTACTTAGTTTTTCACCCATGGCTTCTCCATCTTGGCCTAGTTTTCATTAATGACATGGTGTAATATGTCATGTGTTATTATTTACCTAATTTGAAGACCCGCCAAGGACCAGATGATTTTTATTATGTCCTGATATGTAAAACCATAGAATTCAATAGGGTGTCCTTTCTTTCTCACATGACTGTATATCCTGACAGATCTCCACTCTGTGTCCTGACCTCTTCAACTGTCTGCATCTCTTATAAGCTGGGCTGATACTGACGGTGTGACGCCACTCATTCTTGTTTATATCTCCTGCAGTAAAACCAGTCCTTTATTGCTTGAGAACCAGAAGGTTTAAAACCTAATTTGGTATTTGTTCACTCACAGATACCTTGTGGTTGGACGCTGCAGTAACACTGAATCATCCTGTCAGCTTTCCTGACAGGAAGCATTGCTCAGAAGCAACCTGATTTTGATTCAAATCCGCACAAAGATTCAGCAAATGCATAATGCCACGATCAAATGAACTTCCTGAAGAGTTCAAAGAAAGGGTCATTTTTCATTACAAGGCAGGTAAGGGGTACAAATCCATTTCGAAGATTATGGGACTGCACAGATCCACAATCAGATCTATAATCTGCAAATGGAAAACGCACGGAACAGTGATGAATCTTCCCAGGAGTGGTCGACCAACTAAAATCTCTCCGCGGACGCAACGCAAAATCATCCAAGAAGTTGCCAAAAACCCTGAAATCACATCTAAAGAGCTGCAGGCTTCTCTTGCTTTAGCTAAAGTCAAAGTTCATGATTCCACAATCAGAAGGAGACTGGACAGAATCAGGCATCGTGAGAGAGTATCAAGGGGAAAACCACTGCAGAAAAAGAAGAAAAAAAATACTCAACTCTTGTTTGAGAAGAAGCTACAGGAAGACTCTCAAGTTTTTGAGGAAAGTCTTGTAAAGACAGAAGTGGCAGAAGTGGAAGTTTCTGTTTAATAAAGGTCCCATTGTGTCTGGTCTTAAACAGTGAAAACATGTTGCCAGCAGTCTTACTCCTATTCTAGGCCTTCTTTATTTCATACTTGTATTTACTTCTTGCACCATATTTGTTTACTTATTGCTGTGTCAGGCATGAATATATATTTTTCTATAATGTATGTTTTTTTTTTTTTTTTTTTTTTTTTTTTCACTCATTGAAGAGAAGAAAAAGAAGATATTGTGCAATAAGATATTTGTACAATCATATATTTTGTTCATCGCATTGTATGAGGCCAGATTGCAAAATAAGAGAAATCCTCATAAATATTACTGTTATGAACAAATATTAAACAAAACATGCATATAAAATGTTTGCCATGTCATTAATTTGGGTTATTGGATTATCTGTAGAAAAGTGTAAATGTGGAGGAAGAGGAAAAATCAATATGATGTATATGCATATTTAGGCTAGTACTGCTATCAATTGCACAAGGGGAAATGCCTTCCTAAATGGTCTTTGAGGCAGGAAGTTGTAAAGACTAAGTCTATCCCACAAAGCTTTGTTTTCATCCACGTTAAAAATCAATGGTGTCTAACCTGTCTATTGGAGGTAGACCTTCCAGTTCCCTATACCCTGATTCAATGGCTGGACATATTTTGATATCTCTTGAGATTGATTTTACAATACAGGCTGGCTGGCTGACTGTCTGTACTGTCAATTAAACAGTGCAAGACTAATATTGTTCATTCAAAATGTCATTAAATTGGTGCCCTGGCAGGAACATTGTAAAATTGCATCTTTTCTAATCCATTTAGAACAAAATATTGCCACTTTGGAGTGAATAGTTGCAAGAACATACAGGAAGCCCATTGTTTCTGAGAAATGTTAGCAGGTTGCTCATTGATGACATTTTGCATTGTATAAAATGCTGGTGAAGTAATAAACCAGATCTAAGGTAGTAAAGGTTACTAAATTATAGTTAGTTGTACATTCAGATTGTACTTGCACGTTTGAAAGGAGATTAAATGAGTAATCATTTAGAAAAAGTCAAAAGTCTGGTATTGAAATGGGCGCTTTAAGCACTAGGGGTCGCTGTGGCGTAGGGCTGGGCGATAATTCGATCTCGATACGGGATCGCGATAATATTCTGAACGATTTCGATAATATGCTTGGGACGTATTATTCGATATCACATGAAAAACTAAGCGCAACAGTATCTGCCGGCTGCCGTATCTGCCGGCAGGGCACGCCCACTTCTCAGCGAGCACCGTGGCTACAGTAAACAGAAGGAGACTGAGAGAGAGGGAAAAAAGTTGTAAAAATGATTTAAAAAAATGAGCGAAACTGAAGTTGAGGACAGCGAAAATAATGCCGAATGTGAAGGCGACATCACTACATAACTCGAGACCGAAGACATTGTTGAAAAAAAAGGTAACACGACGTCAATTGTGTGGACGCGTGGTTTGGATATGGCAGACAACTGACAAGCTGAGCCATATAGCATTAATTATCACAGGCGATCCCGATCCGTGATAATTAATGCGATATGGCTCAGCTTGTCAGTTAACTACGTCTCTGTGTTGTAAATGCTGCTCCATCTGAAAGCAGGTGATGGCGATTTACTACTAATCAAGGAACCGGCTTTACTGACGAGATGTGCCTAACAATGTCATGCCCCTATCCCAGCAATGCAGGTAGAAATGGCAGAAATGCCTCTGGACGTAAGGAGGCTACAATTAAAAATGTCATATTGGAGTACACTAAAGGGACATGATGAGAATCACCCTGTGAAAAAGATCCTAGAAAAATGCTGGGAGTATGGAAAAGGAGAAATTAATAGTTTTGGATGGAATGTAGAAAAAGAAGCCCAGAACATAGAGATAAATAATATAAATATTAGTCCCACAGTGGTAATACCATCAATACCTCCATGGCTTTTCCCTAAACCTGATGTAGATCTAACATTGCAAGACAAGTTGAAAAAAAAGGAAATAATCATAACAAAGGATACAGTTGTGAAGCAGCATCTAAGTCAAGAATATTACAATAGTATTCAAATATTCACGGATGGATCTAAGAGTCCAGATACTGGACATACAGCGGCAGCAGTTTTTATTCCTCATTTTAAATATAGTATTGAAAAGAGAATTACAGACCATGTTTCAGTATACACCACAGAAATGATTGGTATTTTAATGGCACTTCAGTGGGTGGAAGACGTTCATCCTATGGATGTAGTGATTTGCTCAGATTCATATTCAGCTTTAATGAGTATAAACAGTGGAAAGTCAGCATCCAGGCAGGACATTTTGTATGAAATACTTCAAAATCTGTACAGAATATACAGAATAGGAGTAAACATTTCATTTTTATGGGTTCCAGCACATGTGGGGGTAAAGGGTAATGAGGAGGTTGATCAGTTGGCAAAGAGATCTTTGAAACGCAATGTAATAGACATTAATGTATCACTGAGCAAAACTGAAGTTAAAGCAATAATAAAATCTGCTCTAAACAAAATGTGGCAACAGAAATGGGACAAGGAGACAAAAGGTAGACATCTGTATAAAATTCAAGATAAAGTTGGGGTTGAGAGAAGTAAATACGGAAGCAGAAAAGAAGATGCCATAATATCTAGGCTTCGAATAGGGCACACATGCCTTAATTATTCACTGTTTATCATAGGAAAAAGAGATTCTGAGAATTGTGTTAAATGTGGCTTGTCAGAAACAGTTGAACACGTGTTGATTCATTGCATAGGATACAACAGAGAAAGAATCAACTTTATAGAATCATTGAGATACATAGGTATTAATACACTGTCAGTAAAAAAACATATTTCAATACGCACAGAAAGAGACAAGGGTTTATAGTGCTCTAATGAGGTATCTAAGAGAAACAGGATTGGTTAACAGAATATAGGTTATATGAATTTTTTTTTTTTTTTTTTTTTTTTTTTTTTATATAATTAGTTGATTTTTGCTTCACTCGATTAACGCTTCACACTCCTGTCCAGTTGGTGGCGGTAAATGCACCATTTAGCTGGTTTGCCAACCGCCATAAAACTCCGAAAGAAGAAGAAGAAGAAGAACAATGTCATGCGATATATCGCCCAGCCCTTGGTTTACATATTTGTGCAATTTTGGCTCAGATTTCATTCTACTTATAAAACAATTCTAGAGATCTACCTTAATCTTACAGGTAGTATTTGTGCCAGGGCCATGTTTACTCGTTTTGTAGGCTACTTGAGATGTTCACTGTCCAGCCAAAGCAATTTGATGTGAGTTGTCACAGCTGTTAGTTTATATACAATGTTTCAATAAGTAAAAGTTTGTATTATTGTATAAAGGGAGATGACTCATGTTTGCAATTACAAATGATGTGCACAACCTTTTATTTTTGTATTTTTCAATACCTCCAAATGCGCTGCTCTCTTGACCAATAGAAAGATTCATAAATGTGGGAGTGTAATGTGAATCCTTTGGCTGCATGAAGACCTTAACAAAAATATTTTGTGCTCATTATTGAAAGGCATATTGTTTAATTTTTTATGTTATTAAACTTTATTCTAAAGTTTCAGTGAATATCTTGTTTCTTCAAGCTTCAGGATGTCCCTTACACTGGCAGCATCTGCAAAAACTACATATCGTGATAAGAATCGAGATCGATCAATATGGAAAAACATATCGTGATAAAAAAAAATTCCATATCGCCCAGCCCTACTGTGGCGTACAGCGCTTCGTTTGCTCTGTGGAATCCTCAGCTAAGCAGCAGCATAGAGACCTCCTCAAACCATTACAGCTGGACCTCAGAGACAGATGTCAAGATTCAATCTTTATATACTTATCAGACACTTCATTTTGACATGACACATAATTAAGTGGGAGATATTTGTCCATTTTCCGAAAAGATAAATGTGTTGTGCTTCTTAAGTAGTTAGCTGTTAGTTGGTCAAACTCAAAGTCGTTTTATAACAATGTTTGGTTATTCTTTAGTTATTCTACGATGCTACTCGTTTACTTGGCATTAATTTTTCTGCAGCCTAACTGAAGCTAACCAGCTGTGTTAGCTTGCATTGCTAATGTATTGACACAAATATTGAATTAAAATTAGTCTTGAAATTAACACATGGATGATGGTTGTGAATCTTTGGGTGGATGGGAGTCGTTTCGACTGTTTCGAATCAAATCGGGTTTTGCAAGACTAGAATGATTCAACTTTTGCATTTAAATAGGGCCTACTTCCCCTAATGAATTGCAGGCAAGAAAATCAAATGTAAATTGGCACTGTTTCATCTTTAAAAAAAAAGGAAGGAAGTAAGTTTTTTTTTCTTCTTCTTCTTCTTCTTTCCATTTGTGGTATGAAATGTGCTATATAAATAACTTGCCTTGAAAAAAACCCAGAGCGATGTTGCAGTCACCAGAGTTGGTAAACTGATAGAAGCAGTTGTCTATGCACAGTAAGATTTAAAAAGCTGGATATGTATAGAAAATAAAGTGATTTGAAAACGGATTTGTTTGCCTTTTCACAGCTGAAGTGGTTGGACAGCCCTATCAGCCTGCAGCTCCATCTGAAGACAGCAACACTGCTCAGAATAAATCTGATTTTGATCCTTATCCATAAAGTTTGATCCTTAAGAAAAAGTCTGGTAAGGACTACAGATCCATTTCAAAGATCCATAATCCACAAATGGATACCTCTCGGAACGGTGATGAATCTTCCCAGGAGACAGTGGTCGACCAACTAAAATCTCTCCAAGAGCAGAATGTAAAATCATCAAGGAAACACAAAGAAACCAGACATAATGGCCAAAGAACTGCAGGCCTCTCTTGCCTTAGCTAAAGTCAAAGTTCATGAATCGACAATTACAATAACACTGGGAAGGTTAGGCTATACGTGCGAGTGTTTGAAACCGAAAACCAATGCAGAAAAGACAAACGTAAATCTCAAGCTTTTGAAGAGATTTGTTTTACAGAGAAAAGCCAAAGGTGGAGTTTTGGTCAAACAGTGGAGCCTGCAATTTTTGTGTGGCATTACTTTGTTGGCAGGGTGCAAATTACAGGGGTGTTTGAGGGGGTCTGACCGCCCAAAAGAAGGCTCGATCCCAGGACATAAAAACACAATGTTGGGGGAAAGGGGTTGGGTGTCAAAGAAAATAGTCTACCCATAATATGAAGCCTTAACTGTAAATATAAAGATACATTTCTATCTCTGACTGGTTTTAAATTGTAAATTTGGCCACTCCTGAAATGGGTCATACCATTAATATTAGCAGTGGAATTAAATGTGCTGTAAATAAGGGATGTGCATTTACTGCATGGGCAAAGATCATGTGTTTAAAATGCAAACACAGTTGAATGATAACATTTGCCCTCTTTAATGCGGTTAAACTGAATGTACGAAGCAAACTGTTTGCTGAAAATATCCCAAACTTAACAGCACTGAAATAGGAGTTTATCTGTCAATCAATTGTGTGTGAAAGTTGCGTTCATCAAATATATTGTGAATGTGCAATTCCCTTTCTGACCCCCTGAAGGCCTTCTGTTTGTAGGTCTTCTTTATTTTGTGCTGTATATAATTTTGGAGCAGTCTCATTGTATGAGACTCAACAGTATATATATATATATATATATATGTTATATATATATAACAGTATATGAAGAGTTCAGATGCAAAAGCCTCTAAGTGCCATCTGAAATTTTCTTATAGAATGATCATTTTTATCAAGGTTGTATATTTAAGTTCAGTAATTTCACTTAAATGACAATAATAGGTCATTTTCATTGCCATTTAAGTGAAATTACTGAATTTAAATATACAAGCTTGATAAAAATGATCATTCTAGAAGAAAATTTCAGATGGCACTTAGAGGCTTTTGCATCTGAACTCTTCATATATAGCCTATATGGGCATGGCTTTTGGATAATGTGAGGCAAATTCTATTATTTTGTAACAGTAGAATTTTGTGTAATGTAAAGAAGTGGGTGAATGCTAGTTATGTTCACTACTATAAAGAATAACAACTATTTAAACCACTGGGTGTACTGAGGGCATGAAAAGGCTCTGTATTATCAAAGTTCACAATATAGTCCATTCATTGCACCATTACCATAGAAAATGAAACAGTTTCACAAAAGTGCCAACCAGTACAGGACACAAAAACAAGTATGAAGGGCAGCTATTGAAGTAGACGACTTGTTTAGAGAATAAATAACAAACAAATACAATAAAATATATCAATAAAAGGGGAAAAAAACGGTCGACACAGTGTGAATATGGACGCCAGGGTCCTGAAGTAAGTGAACACTAGAGGTCGCTGTATTTCTCTGAGATGTGGCGTATGACGCTTCACTCGCTCTAATACGGAATTCCCAATCATCTCCAGTCAGACACAGCATAGGGCCTCAACCTCATACACCTCGACGTTAGAAACGGGTACAGGTAAGACTAAATATTTTTATATACATGTCAGCTGCTCCGGTTTGGCAGGACATATAACTAGAGAAGAAAGACAAACGTTTTTGTGGTATTGTATACGACTTAATGCATAGGTGGCCATTTTACATCAATATCTCAAAAGCTTCGCCGTATTACTTCAGTAGTTTAATAACAAGTGTTGTTTGCCTTATTTCTAGGTTATATTTTAATGCCATTCGTTTATTCGGCATTAATATGTCTTAATATTTCTCCTCAGTGTCAGTTTACCCGGGTAAGTTACCTGAAGCTAGCGAGTTGCTACCTAGCATTGCTAATGTGTTGATACTGTTTTCAAAACAGACATGGAATTAAGACATTGTATATTTAGGATGTTAATATGCTCTTGGTAAGGTCTTCTAAGCGGTAGATAAATGCTGAGGCCGTCTGAAGAGTGAACAGTGAGTTATACACATTCACATTAACGTTAATTCTGCTGTCTCAGATGCCTAACTTACCTAGATTGCATTGTTTGGCCAAAATGCCATAAGTGACCAAGAATGGCTTTTATTTTTAACCCATAGTTTCCTAAACCTCATGCCAGTGTGTGGTAAGTTTCCTTCGGAAATTATAACCTCAATAAAAGGTTTCCTAGAGAAAAGCTTATGAATCATGCTAATATTGGCATGCTTTATTGGCAAAGGAGTCCTCAGATGCCAAAAAATATTAATTGTTTTACAATAGGGACGATTAAACTGTCATGACAGTCATGTAGATGTATGCTTTTTGTGGACAATTTGCCTGATGCCTATATACACCACACAAATAATATAATATTAAAATAAAAATAGTCACACATAAAGCACATTAAAAGCTTATGGTGAATAAGCTGACTGGTGAAGAAAAGTATTTGTATTTGTTGTGTCCTTCTTTTGTTCTGAATCAGTCAATGTGTCTTTACATGATTCAACACACAGTTGATGAACATTTAAATGGATAGTCAGGCAAATATTAAAATTGTCATCATTTACCCAAAACTGTATGAATTTTTTCTGCGAACACAACACAATGTATTGCTAATGGTAATTAAAACTATTTGGTTACCAGTAATTCTTCAAAACATCTAATTTTGTGTTCCACAGAAGAAAGAAAGTCATCACATAAAGGTGTGTAATTTTCTTTCTTTTTTTGGGTGAAATATCCATTTAATGCAAAATGTGATTTTCTTTTACCTTAAAGGACTCCTGGGCCCTTCTCTGACTGTAATTGTTGAAACGTTGACAACCTACAGATCCTGACCTACTGATGAATGTGGTCAGAGAGTCTAGCCTTGCTTTGGCTGATCTAATAAGATTAAATGTGACCAGGCTCAAGCAGTTTGACATTTACAAACTGTTTTCCCACAGTGATCAAGCAAAGCGCTTGAGTTTTATATTTAAAACAGTGCCTTAAAGGGGTCATCGGATGCAAAATTCACTTTTATATGGTGTTTGCATATAAATGTGAAAGAAATCCATTCACTCCTTTTTTTTAATCCTCAAAAAGCCTAAACGCTCTCAATAATCAAGCCATTTGGATTTTCTGAGCAATATGACATCATATTGCTCATGCTCCGCCCACGATCATTGACGGACACCGAAACGGGTTGCTGTGTACAGAGCTGTTTTGAGGAGGTAAAAATTGAGGAATTTTAACCAAAGTATGTTACATATTTTACATGAAGACCCTAAAGAATCACACCAACTTGTGTAAAATGGGCATCCGATGACCCCTTTAAAAGTACTGAAATATTATGGGTAATAATGAATGAATGACCATTGTTGCTATTAATAGCAATCCCACTTACAGAGGCTGAAAGAAGAGTTTATACGCAGCATATATCGTAAAGCTGTGTTCATTTATGAGTTTAGTCTGTTAAATAGGTGAGGGATCATAAAAAGTCAGTGTCCTCTTCAACAGCTGCGCCTCTTATATATGTCACCATAAGCTGGGCTGATCTTAACGGTGTGACGCCACTTCATCTTGTTTATTTCCCCTGTTGTAAAACCTCTCAATCTCTGGGTCAGTGATTTAGCAGGGCTGGGTCTGTTGTGAGACTTTGCCTCTCTTGATTTACAGAAGTTACACAGAAGAAGAAGAAAAAAAAATTAGCAGATACTTTAGCATTTACATCTAAACTTGACTGCGATATGTGTCTGAATCCTAACAGAATCCTGATTTGATCACTCAAGAGATGTATTTATTTATTGATCATATTAGCCCTCCTGCTAGCTATAGAAACAGCTGTCTGTACACAAGAAGCCCTAGAGAGAACGATGTGGGAAATGCTATTAATAACCCAGCTAAACCCAATCCTGCTGGTCACATGTTCTGATGCACCAGCCCTCGGTCACTCTTGCCTCTAAAATGTGGCATCTCGAACGTCACAACATGTAAACAATGACCAGCAAAATGCATATCCTCTGCACCACAACACACAGCAGACATGCCACTAAATATAACCCTGACCCAATGCTTGTCACTTCACATGAGCTCTGGTTTGATGCTTAGTTAGATTCCTATAAGTCGCCTGTTAGGTTTGCTTTTTCTCTTAAATATGTATGTAAGTTCATTTTTATTTAGAAGACCTGGATGAATATTTCTTTGGCTCTTGCTTTTGTTTTTTTTCCTATAGAATAATTGCTACTTCTGCACTATTGTTAACACCTGTAAGTGTTGTTTATAATACTGTATGTAATGCATAACCTGTTGTCGTTGTTACATCTGCTTTATGTTGTACCATTTTAAAATGATAAGTGTGATTATTTTATTTCAAACCTGATTTGTTTGCTCTCGCAGATACCCTACGGAAGTGTTTGGACGCTTCTGTAACCCTAGACCGGCCTGCAGCACCATCTGTGAAGTGAAGCGGTACTCATCCCTGAACTGATCCTGTCTGAATGCCCTCCAGCATGGTGGACTACATGTGAAGCAGCAGTGTTCTGGAGCAGAACGAGGAGAAGAGAGGATTTATCTGACACGAGCAGACCGGCACAGAGACAATGTCATCCAACAGGGGCCAGAACACCCACGGGCTCAAACAGATTGGGCTGGACCAGATCTGGGATGACCTGAGAGCAGGAATACAGCAGGTCTATACACGCCAGAGCATGGCTAAGTCACGCTACATGGAACTCTATACGTATCTTACCAGGCACGGCGGGATGAATGGGGATTAATGGGGGCAGCAGCTGTGGCCAGCACACTGAAAGTCTTTGTCTTGTTAGGTGTGGTACAATGTGTGTGAATTTTGCACTTGAAATGAGAATAAGTATAGCAACTTTTTCTCACTCTTTGGGTGAGTTCTGAAGGTGGAATTTATAGGTTTAGCTCAGGCCCTTAAGATGCAGTCATATTTACCATTGTTCGGAAAAAAAGTTTTGTGGGCGAAATAGTCACAATGAGTGGAATAGCCACAATATCGGGAGTTTCGTTTGAGGGCAAAAGAGTTCCCTGTGCAGATTTCTCTCTTGGTCAAGGAGAGCTGCGAGATTAATTGTTTAAAGATCATGATCTCGATTCAAACATCCACACGATCTCATTCCTAAATGACGACAATTCACCTGTATCAAAATCACGTTGGCGCTGCCGCTGACCCAGAGAGAGCAGTTGTCATGTATAGGTATGAAACCGCTTCACTGTCTTTTCAACCACAGTTGGGAAGGGTGTTTTCAGAGCGCTGAATTTCCCTTCCCAATAGACCAGGGCCCTTAGAATCTCCCGTTATGGTGCCCCCGAAATGTAGTGTTCACACTACGAGACGACATGGCGACGGTTAAAATGTGTAAAACACTATTTCAAATTAGCTTCATCGCGATTTTAAAAAGTTTTTTGATATATACACAAGTCTATTTTTTTTTTATAACAGTGGAATTATGATATATATATATATATATATATTTGTTGAGTAAAATGTAAATCAAAAAACAAAGTACATGGCGTTATTATTTTTATTTGGCTTTTTTGTAATGCCATGCATCTCACTGCCAACGAGTGTTCCCTTCTAGAGCTCTTCAGAGCAGTTTGTGTCTGGGAAATTAAAACTTACACCGCTTTCAAATTAACTGTTTTGCATTTCACCCACTAGTGCCACATCAGACACAGAGGCGTAATTGCTCTGAGTTTCATCTGCCACCCACAGATGTCATTCTCTACATCTTCAGTAATGTCTTTTAATTGTGTGCGTTTGGCCCTGTGTGCACACAGAAAACGTTCTGCAGTTCATGTAGGTTTATAGTATCAAAGTGCTGGATCTCACGGTTAGTGATAAAGGTGTGAAACTTAGCACCCAGAAAAACAAACACGCACACACACAAACAAAATTGTTCTGGTAATCACTGTTTATGTGGTCACGACCTTTTAAGCTAATGAGACAACAGCTTGCAATAAATGCACACCCATGTAGAGGACTTTTAATATCGTTGACTTATTTCTGTCCAAGATGCATAAAAGCTTCTCTAGACGGCTTCTTGCGTGTCAGAGTAGATCATGTCTAGGAAAGTTTTCTCAAGGGCTTGAGCACTGAGACTGAAGGTACTGTCTCATTCTTGTTTAATATTGAGAGGTGACCTTTGGATTTGAAACAGGCCGTTTTAAGCTTCTTGGAAAGAGTACAAGTTCCTTTAAAAGGTTTATTCTTTGTTTCCCCAATTATAATTTTATGCATGATTATTTTAAAGAGGACGCATGGTACTATTTTAAAAGGTTAAACTAAAACTTTTTTTACAGTCTATGTGTGAAACGCATTTTTCACATACTGTTCATTATTGCAGCACCTCAATTCCCATTGCATCGGTTTTCAGAAGGTTGTGCTTTCACGTTGTAACTGCGACATGATGATGACACTACAATTCACTGAGGCCTCTTTGCGTTTCTATGCCTTTGGGTGGGCATTATTTTAATTTATATAAAATTGTGAAATGGATGCTTGCAGAGGTAATATCTGGACTAATATCTGATCAAGGTGTTTTAGGCAGATCTGGAGCAGTGTTCTTTGTTAGATAGAATTGATCCCTTATGTGGGAGACTATGAGCTTTGAACTGAAGATCTAATGCATGCACAAACAGATATATTACACACTAAAGGAGTAGGGAAAACATTAAAAAGCATATTATGGCACCACAAACTGTTATGGAATAAGTGTTTTTTTTTCACTGTTGGGAAATGACGTCTGAACTACGTCTGAATTCCATGCCAAGCGAACTGTTTATTCTCATGCTTTTCGTATTCGATTCAGACGCGTTTGAGAAATAATCACAGAAGTAAAATCTGTCTGTCATTGTTTCCTCATTTACTATCTTAAGACTTTAACCTACTGTTCAGACATGTGTATAACTACTGTACCAGCGTGCACCAGTCCAACCAGGCCAGGGGTGCTGGCATCCCCCCCTCCAAACCCTCCAAGAAAACACCCACACCTGGTGGGGCTCAGTTTGTCGGACTAGAACTCTACAAAAGACTGAAAGAGTTTCTGAGGAGCTACCTTACAAACCTTCTCAAGGTAATAGCCTACACTGTGTGTATTGTCCGGGATGCATGGTACATTAGGGATCATATTGATGTTGGTCAATTCTAGAAATTTTGTTTAATTGAAAGCAGATAACATGAAGACTTCTCTAATTTGAACACTATACTTCTCTTTGTATGCCTTGTCACAAAAATATTCAACCGTATAGTAAACTCTATTGTAGTGTTTTTATGCCTAATTTTCCTTGAAGAATGTTGGAATTCTATTTGTTTATTTTGGATGGGTTTTTTTAAAAAAAAATTTTTTTTATGACAGACAATGTATATTTACATTAACTACTGGCACTAGAATGGATAGCAGTGTGAGTTGTCAGTTCTCCAGACATCTTCCTGACTTCTCCTGTTTCCCTCCTCCATCTGTGTGTGTCTGGCAGGATGGAGAGGACCTGATGGATGAGAGCGTTCTGAAGTTCTACACACAGCAGTGGGAGGACTATCGCTTCTCCAGTAAAGTATTAAACGGGATCTGTGCTTACCTCAACAGACACTGGGTGCGCCGAGAGTGTGATGAGGGACGGAAAGGAATTTATGAAATCTACTCTGTAAGAGAAACAGCACACGCCCCTACCAGACCCATAGGTTCCTGTTTTACATTTACACACATTGCGTTCATAAGACTTGGAGTAATGACTACACTACATTGTAGTTAGCTATATTTATTGCTCATAATAGTCAATATATGCATACCTGTGATCACACATCATCTGTATCTTTAATTAACAATCACCTCGAGATTTTATTACAGAACTTCTCTTGACTTGTTTGACTTGTTGGCGCTAAATCTTGCATTTCTTGATCTTGTGCATGTATTTTCTATGCCTTGAAAACCTAAATGTTTGGTTTACTGTGATGTATTCCAGTGATCTAAACTTATTACCTAGGTAGGCTAAACTTACTGTTCAGCCCTGAACTATAATGAAATAATTGTCTTGGAAAATGTATTATAATTCAGATTTGTTTTACTTAGAATTTTTTAATATTTCTTTATATGATTATTATTATTATTAATTATTAGTAGTATAGTATATAATAGTATAAAACAAAATTACTTATTAAATATAGTATTTTATAGTGCAGTTGTAATAAAAATGGTAACTTTCTTAAAGCAGTAGTCATCTCATGCCTCATTGCAGTAAGAAACAGTAACAAAAAAATGATGTCTCTTTTACAGCTTGCTTTGGTCACTTGGAGAGAATGTTTATTTAGACCTCTTAACAAGCAGGTGAGTCATTTGTTTATATTCTTCATTTATTGGTAATGTTTAATAGTGTGTGTGTGCCTAAATGAGTATATGTATATTTATATACCCCTGTGTTTTATTGTATATAGGTGACAAACGCTGTGTTAAAACTCATTGAGAAGGAGAGACATGGTGAGACTATTAACACCAGACTCATCAGTGGAGTGGTGCAGTCCTATGGTGAGTGTGGCAGCGCTACATCTGTCCTATTGTCTCTCACAAAACTTGAGCCAGATGTCCTGTAAGGATATTTTTAAATCTTGTGCGAGTCATATACTGTATGTGGAATAATCCCAGTGCTGTCTGGACCTTTGAAGCATTATATTGTAATTTGGTTTGTCTTTTCCAGTCGAGTTGGGCTTGAATGAGGATGATGCATTTGTGAAGGGGCCGACATTATCAGTTTACAAGGAGTACTTTGAGACACAGTTTTTGGCAGACACCGAGCGCTTCTATACACGGGAAAGCACAGAGTTCCTCCAGCAAAACCCTGTTACTGAATACATGAAAAAGGTAAGCTAGTGACAATATCATGTGTGAATGAGTTACATATATATATTTATATATAATGCTAGTTGCAGGGGATTTTAATGGGAAATTTGTTTGACTACATATTTAAGCATACATTTCTTCTAGTGTTAAAACTAAGATCATGTGTGTTCATGTGTGCAGGCAGAGGCACGGTTACTGGAGGAGCAGCGGCGAGTACAGGTGTATCTCCACGAAAGCACACAAGACGAGCTGGCTCGCAAGTGTGAGCAGGTCCTCATTGAGAAACACCTGGAGATCTTTCACACGGAGTTCCAGAACCTTCTAGATGCAGATAAGAATGAAGGTCAGCCAGTGCTGCATTGTCACCTCACCACGGAGGAAATACATTTTCTGACATTTCATTTTGAAAAAGCGAACATTTAAAATGACACACTTTGTTTATAATTGCAGATCTCGGTCGGATGTACAACCTTGTTTCCCGGATCACAGACGGATTGGGCGAGCTCAAGAAACTCTTGGAGTCCCACATTCATAATCAAGGACTGGCAGCCATCGAGAAATGTGGAGATTCAGCACTCAATGTAAGTCCTGGTGTTGCAGCATAAAGACACAGTGATGGTGTGGACAATACTTTCGGTCTTCAGCTGCAACTATGGAGAGTAATTCCAAATTTGATTGATTTGATTTGAACTGATTAATTGATTTCCTGAAAATGTGCCAAACCTGTTGGAAGCACAGCTGAACCTGAATTCCCTGATGTCAGGGCCTCACTATACCTCAAGCATAGCAGATCTATTCTTACCATGACAATAGTTTTTGTCTAGCTAGGCTTTTGTAGTTCAGAGATGTGACTCAACCTCTGCTTTATGTGAGCCCCAGGGTCTTTGTTCATGTTTTCCAGTAACCCTGTTCTTTTTAACAACTTAATTTGATCACAGTTTGAACTTGTTTTCCAGGATCCTAAAATCTACGTGCAAACGATCTTGGATGTTCACAAGAAATACAATGCCCTCGTCATGTCTGCATTCAATAATGATGCTGGGTTTGTGGCGGCACTCGATAAGGTTTGTGATCTACAGTACTGTACAAAAGTCTTAGGCACATTGGTATTTTCACCAAAATTAATGGTTTTAAGGCAGTTATTTATATATTTTGCTATAGTTTGCCAGTAGGAAATATCAGTTTACATTTCCAAACAATTCCTTTTGCCATTAATTGTGATAATCCAGTTAGATTTTTGTATGCACAAGGAGTCTGACAACAGCCGGAGCTTCACTCGATCTGAACTCACCATCATTGAGTCTGTCTGTGATTACATGAAGAAACAGAAAAAAATTGAGACAGACTAAATCCAGAAGAATTGCGACAACGTCTCCAAGATGCTTGAAGGAACCTGCCTGAAAAACTATGTGCAAGTGTACCTGCACAAAAGCTGTTTTAAACGCAAAGGGTGGTCACACCAATTGTTGATTTGATTTAGTTAATAGAAGTTAATTGCTAAAATCTATTTATGACATTAGTTTTGAAAGCATCCTCACTTTCCAGCATTTTTGCAAGTGCCTAAAGCCTTTCACAGTACTGTAGCTTTGCAGGTAGGTTTCCTCTGGATTTAGTGTGTCTCCGTGTTTTTCTGTTTCTTCATGTAATCACAGACAGACTCGACGATAGACTTGAGATGAGATCTGCGTGTGGATCATACCGGCTGTAGAGTTTATTTACAGCTCTGGTGTAATTTTCACTCTGTGATCTGTGCTGCTCTTCAGGCCTGCGGAAGATTTATTAATAATAATGCCGTAACAAAGATGGCACAGTCCTCCAGCAAATCCCCTGAGCTTCTGGCCAGATACTGTGACTCCTTACTGAAGAAGAGGTGAATTCTCTCATTCATGTTCATTTCATACATTTGTCAGCCAGAAATGACAATGAAATCCAGTGAAAGTCTGTTCCATTATTGCAAACACATCAGTTTATGTTTTAGTATTTGAGGCTTGACTCTTTGAATGCAGGATTCTAGCAGACTTATTAAAAAAGAGCTGCTGCTTTTGGATTGACAAAATATCTCAAGAAAGAAAATTACATTAGCAAGGTTCTATGTGTGAAACTCTATGCAGGTGTGTACATACCACAGATGATTTAACTGAGTGTGTGTTTTGTTTAGTTCAAAGAATCCAGAGGAGGCTGAGCTAGAAGATACTCTCAACCAAGTGGTGAGTTTCCCTGTCCTCCACGGAAATAAAGTTTAGTGCATCAAGGATCTGGACTTCACCTGGTTTCACAGACAAGTCTTAAGCCTAGTCCCAAACTATGCATGTTTGAGCTGTTTTAACTGAAAGCAACTTGCACTGACACACTTACAATATGTCACTGCCATTTTTTTTGTCTTATTATGCACACCAGTAATGCTATTTTTTATTTTTTTTTAAGGCAGATTTATAGAAGCTACTTAAATGTCCTAATTTAACTAAGGCCTAATCCTGGCTTAATGTAAGCTCTGTCTGTGAAACCAGGCCTTAGTGTTTGAGTGAGAATAGTGTTTTCCCTTTTAATATTTCTAGATTCTAGATTTTAATCGGTTAATTACATTTGAATTGAATTCTTAAAACTTAAAAAATTAAATCAATCTTTTAAAACGTAATAAAATGAATTCAAACCAATTTTTTGCAACAGAACGTTGAATTGTTTGTCAAATAAAGTGCTGCTCAACATAGGTTTTTTTATTTTATTATTATTATGTATTGTAATACTGTATATTTCTCTCAATTTCCTTGACTTGACTTGTTATACCAAATGTTTATGATGACGATCTATAGTGAGGATTTTTTTATTTTGTGTTCTGTTTGTTGATAGTTTTCTTTCTTTTTTTTAATTCTGAAATGCTGGTAAAGTGAACTTTCAGCTGGAGATGACGTTCATGTGTAGTGTGTGAGACGCTGAAAACACTATTAGCATCACGTGTGCTTGAGTATGTGTGGTAGATGCAGAACTTTTCACGGTGTAATAATCGCAGAGACTAGTCTATAGCCGCTTTCCGACCAAGTAGTTCTAGGAACTTAGTTCTAGGAACTGTCCACTTCTAAACAGTTCTAAGAACTACTCTCCCCTAAACTCGGTTTTGCTGTTTGCGTTCGCACTGGCCAAGTGGCCATAGGAACTGGTAGGAGGGGTAAGGGAGTGACGCAGGCACGGTGACTTTTATTTTGACGGCGCGACGGATCTTTATTTTGGCGGCGCTGAGAACGCCAGAGCAAACAATGCTCGCATTCTCTGTGTTTATTAGTTAGCAATCTGTCTAACAGTACAGTTTAATATGTTATTAGATAGAACTGTAATAGAAAGTAGACAGTATATGAAAAAAATGTTATTAGCCTATGTGGTTGATGTCCAGTGTTGCTAGCTGGGCAGATAAACAATCATGTTTGGCTTGGTCCCCTCAAAGTTGCGTTGGATTTTCTCTTCAGCATAAAGGTTTAGAGACCCATCTATCACTGTTTTCAATGTTTGTATAGTTAGTTATGGAGTAAATATATAGGCTATAATCTGTGTGTTTACATTCTAGCTGTTTTAAAAATGGCGGGTGCTGGTGTTCCGTGTGCGTTCGGTCAATCAGCGTACACTAACGTCACGGATAGTTCCTATAGTGCTGGTTTAGACCCTACTCTGAAGTAGGACCCAATTTAGTTCCTACAAATGGAGTTCCTAGAACTAAAATCGTTCCTAGTTCCTGCGGTGCGAACACGCCGACATCCGGGTACTTTAGCCAATAGTTCTAGGAACTGTGAAAAGGTTCCTCCGGTCGGAAAGCGGCTTATCTCTCAATTCTAATTTAATCAATAATCTTATTTTGATATATTAATTAAAAACCTACCAAATTCTGTAACATTCCATATACAGAAATTTCCATGTTTATGTTTGAATTCTGTGAATCTGGACCTAGTTAATCTGTGACAAAGACTGTTCAGAATGGAACACTAAAGTACTCTATACAGCACATACTGTGTTCCGCATTATACAAAACTGAAGTACAAGGTATGCAGCAAATGTTTAGTATTTGTTCTGTGTGCACCGTCCAGTTATCATCTTAGAAATTAATATGGTTGTTTGCAGTCTTTTATCAAAGTTATTTTTATTTTTACATTGTGCATTATCCAAATTCATGCAAAAACATTTGTTTTTGTCAGTCTGATCAAATAACGAGTCAAGGAAGAGATCATGGTTGATTTAATGCTTTCGTTCGTTACACTGGAAATGGTAGAGTGCATTGCATGCTCTTTGTTGTGTATGTGTTTTAAGTATGTCAAAATATGCAAACTGCAGAGTATGCATACTGTATGGTAGTATGCACAAATTGCTGAATGTAAGTCAATTCATGTGACTGACAAGATTCTCCAACATCCTTTCTCATCAGATGGTGGTTTTCAAGTATATTGAGGATAAAGACGTGTTCCAGAAGTTCTATGCCAAGATGCTGGCCAAAAGACTGGTGCACCAGAACAGTGCCAGCGACGACGCCGAGGCCAGTATGATCTCCAAACTGAAGGTCTGTGCACTTGTTTAGTAAAGATGCTTTTCCTTCTAGGGCTGGGTATTGACACACATTTCACGATCCGATTCAATTTCGATTTACAAGCTTGCGATTCGATTGAATTCCGATTTCAATACCACTTTATTCACGAAAATATTGACCTGCAATCCAGGAGGGGAAGCACCATGACGCATGCGTGTTGTTGACTCAAGCCCGGAAGTTGTTCTGTGAATGCGCTTTGGATTCAATTATTTTGTGCCAAAATAGTATTTATTGTTTGATTTTTCAAGTTGAGACTTGTTAATTTCAAAAGTAACAAAGTTTATTGCGATTTATTGGATGGGAGGCGTGCTACAAAGTTTTCATTCATCAACTGAAAGCAACATAGAATAAAAGATCGATTCTTAGGATTTATGAATCGATATCAGTTTTTTTGAGAGGAGTTTTTTCTGCCCACCCTCAGCAAGCATGTGGTTTCGAGTACACCTCCAAACTCCAGCGCATGTTCCAGGACATCGGTGTCAGCAAAGACTTGAATGAGCAATTCAAAAAGCACCTTTCCAACTCGGAGCCTTTGGACTGTAAGTGCTCAACACTCTGGCTTTACATCGATTCCTCATGCTTGTTTGTGTTTGGAGTGTTTTTATAATATAACCTGCATGTTATTACTGATGAACAAAAATGCAAATGAAAGACTCCGGCTCCATCTGTCTCGCAGTGGATTTCTGTATCCAGGTTCTGAGCTCTGGCTCATGGCCGTTCCAGCAGTCTTGCACATTCGCTTTACCATCTGAGGTGAGACGCTCAGACGCTTAACCCTGTCATTTTCGAAGCCCTTCACACCCTTCCACGAGCTGAGAACAATGTGTTATTACACTTCCATTTGATGATAGGTTTTCAACGGCTTTGTTTTTCACAGTTGGAGCGGAGTTACCAAAGATTTACAGCTTTTTATGGAAGCAGACACAGCGGCCGGAAGTTGACGTGGCTTTACCATCTATCCAAAGGAGAGCTGGTCACCAACTGCTTCAAGAACAGATACACTCTGCAGGTTTGTTCCTTCTTCATGGCTGTATCATGCCAGCGTGTGCTGGGACTCATTAAGAAGGTTGTAGGACTCGTGTCAGACGCATGTGTTTATGTGGCGTGTGTCCGCAGGCCTCCACCTTCCAGATGGCCATCCTGCTCCAGTTCAACACAGAGAACAGCTACACCGTCCAGCAACTGGCTGACAGCACACAGATCAAAACAGTGAGTGCAGGGCCATTGCTTTATATCTCTATAACAAGTCACGTATATCAATAAATATACTTTGG
This sequence comes from Rutilus rutilus, assembly GCF_951802725.1. Lineage (NCBI taxonomy): Eukaryota > Metazoa > Chordata > Actinopteri > Cypriniformes > Leuciscidae > Rutilus > Rutilus rutilus. The sequence goes on from NC_140228.1 coordinate 15,574,488, forward strand.
TTTCCATTACATATTGAATTCATACTTTGAACAAAAAGAAACCTAGCAGAACCAGTCAGTGATCATATTTATGTAAAGTCCCACTGGTTTAAATTATATAAAATAAAATAAAAAGAATTAAATATACATTTTTAATCCACTTGAATTATCCATAACATGCTATTTGAATTACCAGTCTAAATATTCCTCAAAACACTATAAAAGTAAAGTGATTTTATACAAAGTGTGTATGGGGGAGGGGAGTATAGTTTAAATAAAATAAAGTTTTTAAAATGTAATCTTTTTCTTCTTTTTTTGCATTTCACAGGATATTTTGATTCAGGTCTTACAAATCCTCTTGAAATCAAAGTTGCTGGTAAGTGTTGACAACTGGTTGCTTATAGCAGTGTTTCTCTATCGGTGTCACAGTGTGTAGTCAAAGAAACAACAAAAAACGCAATGCCACCTTTTGTTGTTTTTCATGCGAGACTTTTAAACATTTCTAACCGAAAATCACAAAACGGCAAAAAAATAAATAACAATAATTATTATTATTTTAATAATATTCTCTATCTCCATCTGTCTATCTCTATCTATCTATCTCTATCTATCTATCTATCTATCTATCTATCTATCTCTATCTAATCTCTATCTATCTATCTCTCTCTATCTATCTCTCTCTATCTCTCTCTATCTATCTATCTCTATCTATCTCTATCTATCTATCTCTATCTATCTATCTCTATCTATCTCTATCTAATCTCTATCTATCTCTATCTATCTCTATCTATCTATCTATCTCTATCTATCTCTATCTATCTATCTCTATCTATCTATCTCTCTCTATCTATCTCTCTCTATCTATCTCTCTCTATCTATCTCTCTCTATCTCTCTCTATCTATCTCTCTCTATCTCTCTCTATCTATCTCTATCTATCTCTATCTATCTATCTCTATCTATCTCTATCTATCTCTATCTATCTATCTCTATCTATCTATCTCTATCTATCTCTATCTATCTCTATCTATCTATCTCTATCTATCTATCTCTATCTATCTATCTATCTCTATCTCTATCTATCTATCTATCTCTATCTATCTATATCTATCTATCTCTATCTAATCTCTATCTAATCTCTATCTCTATCTATCTATCTCTATCTATCTCTATCTATCTATCTATCTATCTATCTATCTCTATCTATCTATCTCTATCTATCTCTATCTATCTCTCTCTATCTATCTCTCTCTATCTCTCTATCTATCTATCTCTATCTATCTCTATCTATCTCTATCTATCTCTATCTATCTCTATCTCTCTCTATCTCTATCTATCTATCTCTATCTATCTCTATCTATCTCTATCTATCTCTCTCTATCTCTCTCTATCTCTCTATCTCTCTCTATCTCTCTCTATCTCTCTCTATCTCTCTCTATCTCTCTCTATCTCTCTCTATCTCTCTCTATCTCTCTCTATCTATCTCTATCTATCTCTATCTATCTCTATCTATCTCTATCTATCTCTATCTATCTATCTCTATCTATCTCTATCTATCTCTATCTATCTATCTCTATCTAATCTCTATCTAAACAAATGCCTTTATTTTAATTAAACTGTTTTGTTGTAACTATATATTTAAAATGCAATTATGAAATCTAAATATGATTTAGACTTTACAATTATTTATTTTAATATATACATTTTTTATTTGTAGGTCTTGGAGGATGAGAATGCAAACATTGATGAAATGGATTTCAAGCCCGATACATTAATCAAACTTTTCTTGGGCTATAAGAAGTAAATGTCTTCCTCAAGCATTTTCTTACAGCTTCATGTTTGATCCGCATAGTATAAACTAATTGACTTTCAGTAACATTTGAAAACTGTTAACTAATATTTTTAAATATTATGGTATGTTGCACATTTGTCTATCTACACTGTCACTGTGCGCAGTAAAAAGTTACGGGTGAATATCAATGTGCCAATGAAGACAGAGCAGAAACAAGAGCAGGAGACGACACATAAGAACATCGAGGAAGACAGGAAGCTCCTCATACAGGTATTAAAAATAAACGAACAAACCCTTGAAGTTCAAAATCAAACTTTCTTTTGATTCTACATGTTGTTTTGTGTTCTTGTGCGCAGGCAGCTATCGTGAGAATCATGAAGATGAGGAAACTTTTAAAGCACCAGCAGCTTTTGGCAGAAGTGCTGAACCAACTTTCCTCACGATTCAAACCTCGTGTTCCTGTCATCAAGGTAACGGGACTGCAGCACCCTGCAATTCTGACTGCTTATGAAACATTTGTTCGAAATATTAAAATCTGTCTTTTTTTTTTTTTTTCAGAAATGCATTGACATTTTGATAGAGAAGGAATACCTGGAACGTGTGGATGGGGAAAAAGACACTTACAGTTACTTGGCATAAAAATGTCCTTAGATATTTGTCTGATGTTTTGAGAAACATCAGTGGGCAAAGAGGATTCTCAAGACCTTGTTGCCAAGTAGGACAATTTGACACTGGACTTTTCCCTTTAAACCCAGACTGCTAAAGCGGCCAGTCTTTGTCTTTAAGCCCTTAAGCTGCTCAGGATTGCCATTTACTTTTTAATGTGTAAATACTGGACATTGAACTATACTCATAGTGGGACCCAGAGTCAGGGTTGCATGCTATTGCCTATCATTGTGAAAGGACAAAACGCTGATTAATTTAATCGTAATTCCAATGACTTTTGGAAAACTGACAGATTGGTTTCAGACAGAAATACCTATAACTAAGAGGATACTGTTCAGCAGCACTCTGACTATAATCATGTCTGGCTGGCTGGTTGAGTTGCATTATTATCAGCCATGAGAACATTTGTATAGTGCAGTTCATTTTATAAATGTCATGAATAAACAATTTTTCTTTATGCTTTCTCATTGCTAGGTCTTGTTCATCCTTTGTTCTATTGGCTGAGCTAAATTTCTCACCAGTAATGCTTGAACAGTACAGCAAACAATTGTTTTCAATGTTTATTTCATCACGTTTAACAAGTCCCTGTAAACAATTAAACAGCACCTTGTAATTGGAGGCAAAAGCATGGAGATGGAGTGGTCAAAACCCCTCAGGGAAGAAGAGTATAAAACAAGAGTGGCTCGACAGATTCAAAGGAGAAATACGAATTAAAGAGAGCTAAACAAATCTATCTAGCTCCTAAGAAATAACTCCTTAATATTCACTAGACAAATCACAGCAATAAAACGATAGCCATCAATAAATTATAAAACTTGTTTACACAAAATAAATAGGGACATTAAACTTCTGGAGTCAAGCCTGGTATTATTGCTTTGATTTTACAGTATCCCACGTTCAGAAAAAAAAGAAAAGTGATTGTTTTTTCACGTAACCCGGGACAAAAACAGCACCTTAATTTGTCTCCTTACATTTAGTGATGTCTAAAGTACATAGCTGCAACTGTGTCTGGATAAACCTTAGAAAACATGTACAGTGAGGAATGAAGCGTTACCTGATTCCAACTCCATTTGAAACCTTTGTTCATGCATACAACAATTTAAGTACACCATTAACAACATTTTAAGAAATCTAATTCAAGAAACTATTCAGTGTTCTTTAAACATGTGAAGGCACCGCAAAAATATGATACTGAGTCTACCCTCCTTTCCTGACGCACCATTTTGTTTAATCTTCACAGCAACAGCGCATTGGCACCAGAAAATGCATGTAATATACTCTGCAGCATGATTCTGGAGAGATCTACATGCAAAACAGTGACAGTGGCTTTGGTTTGCACAAAGAACAAACTTTAAAACTGAGCTGGGGATTGTGTGGTATAAATAGGTTTTGCATTACAAACATACAGCCGGTTTGAATGTGAAATTTGGTCCGAAGATATTGTCAAAATAACTTAAGGAAAAGGGAAAAGAAAAAAAATAATACTACAATCCAAATACAAAACAATGGCCATAATAAAATGGCTCTCTAATAAAACCAGCTGTAAACAAGACAGAATGTTCAAGTTACTATCAGAAAGTGTATCCCAGAGTAAACCTGTTGGTCAAGTGAAAGAAAAAAAAAGAAAGAAAAGACAAAGGAAATCTTTCAAATATTACTGTTAAAACCTTTTCAATTAGATGTCCTATAAAACTGTATCTAACTGTATTGGAAATGCATGTGGAGAGAGAATTCCTGAAGAGTTAAGGCATTTGTTCAAGGAGGTAGATGGCTTCATGGAATTTCCGATTCACGTTCAATACCCACGTATTTCAGAGCGTCGGCTTGACTGTATCTGGAAGGGATATGAAAACATTAGGGTAGATTTTATAAATTGCTCCTGAACAAATTATTACTTTCAAGAAAACAAACCTGTGCATTTTTTTTTTTTTACCTGTAGTCAAAGAACAGTTCCTCTCCAGTCTGTATGGCTCTCTTAGCAAATATGCCAATCCTGTGATCCCCATTAACCATCATCACTGTGGGGACAGAGAGGAACACACCATGATGTCACATTTTACGCTCTACATCATCTTAGCATAATATCAAGTGATTTACCTTTTGCATAGCAATTGGGGTTCACAGAGTGGTTGGCAAACCTGATCTTGTTTCCTTTCCTAGTTGCATCAACAACAAAGTCTGTGGGTGAAAAGGTGGCAGGTTGTCAGCCAGTGAGGGGGGGGATGTGAACAGCCAATGTTTGTAAGGAGGAGGTTAGTTACCATTGTTAAGGTTAAACAGGAAGCTGCACATGTATTTGTCATAGACCTTGCCTCTGCGGTCCGCTTCATCCTGGGAGATGATCTAGCAGGGAAAAATAGAAACCTTTCATGTTAAAAGGAAACGCATCACTCTGCGTCATGAACTCTGACGTGTAAAAAACAAAAAAACATCTACACGTATATATAAACATCTCACCTCCCCACAGTACTCGGAAATGAACTCATTCTTCTGAACCGGCTCTTTGATGAAGATTCCCCATCCGGCCACATCAGACGGAGCCAGTAGCAAGTGCTAAAAAACACAGAATAAATAAAGAAAAGTGAGTGTATCAACTAAAGATGAGCAACAGGATATTAACTATGTTTATATTTGAGGATAATGCCGCTAATCTTCATCCCGATGTGTCAGAATAAAACGCACCTTTTTGGCTCCTCTCTGGATGCTGCAGTTCTTGCAGGAGACGTTTTTACTGTCCCAGTGTTCAGCTGCCCCACAGGTGAGGCACAGGTCTGGGTCACACTCTCGTACGGCCAGGTAACAGGGGCACTGCTTGGTGTTACACTGTGCCTTACAACGGCAACCTGGAAACCGGTTCTGACCTGCAGAGACAGAAAAATAACTCCTGACATCCAGACATGACATTTTCAAATTAAACATGGCTGTTATAAAAGGAACGCTTCATATGAACACACAATACCTTTACCTTAGTTTTAAAAGCTATATATTTACATTCAGCGTCAATTGTTCAAACTCAAGAGCTCTGCTGAAAAACAACTGATTTAAAAAGTAGGTCAAAATGAAATGCTTTCAACTTAGAATAAGAAACCTTTACTACACTGTATTTTCTCTTTCCAATCCCAAACCACAGATTATTTCCCAGTTTCCGTGTAAACCGGGTGTCACAATGTGCATGTTTGAGCTGGATAACTGGTGTCGGTCTGTGTGTGTTAGGGATGCTCCGATCAGGACTTTTGCAGCCAATACCGACTACCGATCTCTTGTCATCATGATTGGCCGATCCCAATCATACAAGCTTTACATAAGTGATATGCAAGCTCTCCGTTGACTGTTACTGTTAACTTCTTTTTTTCCAGATAAAGTAATACCACAGATGTTGTCTTGGTTATATTATTGTTGTAATTGTTGTTTTAATAAAGAATCGAATAAAAAAGCATAACAAATATTAATTTTACAATGAACATTTTAGTAGGCCTTTAAAAACAGCTTCCGCAAAACACTATCCATATTAGGATACTTTGTATTATTAAAAAGCCTACAAGACTTTAAAACTGAACATAATTGCAGGCTGTCAATCAATGCAGTTACATTGTAACATCAGCAGGTGGTGGCAAGGGACTGTCTTTATGAGCGAGTCATGGTTAAACCTTCATTCAGCTACTACGCTTAAATTCATGAATGAAACAAGGTGTTGAAATTAACTTTGAGCACCACTTTACAAGGTTTAATCGTCGAGCGACGCATCACCTGGCAAACGCTGAAGCTGATGTTTCACTTCATACAGATCAATGGTATTGATTCAATGCTTTGAACAGCACTGACTCCAGTCATGGAAAAATCCCCTTAAATGTAAACAGTGATCCTACGACAAAGATATCGCTTTCTTCTTCTGACAACTGATGGCAAACTGATTTTTTCACAAATATATGACTTAACCTGAATGAGGACAGACACCGCGTCAGCTTCCCCGTCACGCGCTCAGTTTCCCTGTCACTGTCTGCTCTGTGTGTGTGTGTATGTATGTATGTGTATGTCTGTGTGTGTGTGTGTGTGCGTGCGTGCATGTGTACATGTGTATGTGTGTGTGCGTCAGACACCGAGAGCAAATGACAGAGGCGTGATGTTTCTTTAGAACGACATGTGACTGCGGCAGTAAAGTTTGACATCACAGCGTGTTTTAAGTCATCAAATTGGGATCGGTTCGTGAGATCGGGCAAATTTAGTGACTACCAATCGAGTCATAGAATGTGATTATTGGCCGAAACCGATCGGAGCAGCCCTAGTGTGTGTATACTCACATTCCGAGCTACACTGGCAGAACTTCTCACAGAAGTTTTGGGCGGTGACACAAGGGCAAGAACTGTCACACGGCTGGCGCGGATGATCACATGGCTGGTAGTTGTACACATGATTGGAGGAGCCATCTGAGAGCATAAATTTCACATAAAAATGCATACTTGCATTCTTACTAAATTTTCACAATAGTGAGCGCACAATCTTGCCATCTAAATGTATGAGCTGGCCTTTCACAGTAAAGAGACAAACCTTTCTTTAGTTGAATTTTCCGACAATGAGTGGCCCACAACCTAGAAGAACCCAAGAAAGAACAACAAGGTTTTTACGTGATTTAAATGCACCAATGATATTGGAAATACTGAAAGTGAAACACAAAATGAAGGGTTGTCAGACTCTTACAAGTATCACTTTAAAGACATACCTGTGTTTCCTCTTCTTTTTCCTTTGAGGAGTGTTTTCATCTACCGCTGGTGCACGTGCAATGATGCTAGATTCTTTTACCCTGAATTCATAAACCTGACAAGTCCCAAAACAGGAACAACTCTTAAAACAAGAATTCAAAGCACTGTTCTTTTAATTACTGTTTGTGGTAATGTGTAATTACCAGCACCTTAAAATAATTCCACAGCAATTGTGTAGTTGATTAGCATTAAACAGTATTTTTAACACTGCAATATAAAATGTGACATCAAAAACCCGTCTTCTCAGGTGCACATACCTGTCTACAAGTCTTTGTGCCAATGAGTCTGGCGATAGCGCAGAAGTTGTCATAGTAAGTGCCGATGAGCACTCTGAAGAGAGAGGCCTCAGCGCCACTCCAGTCCACGTTCTCAGGAGGCTCTGAGCTCAACTTCAACTTCACTGGAGTCTGACAGCGAGAGTTTGCCTCTGTACAACAATAACAAAAGATAAATGATTCAATGGAAATATAATCTGAACAGAATAACAAAAAAAATTAAATCAAATAAATACATTTTCATGGCTCCAAAACAAATATAAAATCAATTGTGGCATTACTGATTATGTGACGTTATTAGCATGATGGTTGACAACACCCAATCAAATACCCCATCGATGCGATTACATTTCATAGACCCTTGATCACTACCTGAGGAGCTTGTGGTCTCATCCTTTTTGTCATCATCGTCTTTATCATTACAATCGTTTCCATCTGCCCCTCCTTCTCGGTCGCTGTCTGTGTCTTTAGTCTCAGTGTTAACCGTCGGGGTGCTGGGTCTGCTGTTCGGCAGTCTTCCTCTCCGTCTGCCTACGGTGCGCTTAGAAGGGGTCTTGGCACGCTCAGCAACCACCCCTGCTGGGTATTCCCCAACCATGCCATCCTGAGGAGAGAGGTATGCCAATGCGAGGGTTAATCAGAGTAAAAAAAGTGCAAACACTTTCACAATGAAACTATGATTGCAATTGCAATTTAGAACCAACTCAAACCACACATACTTAAAGGTACACTATGTAACGGTTTTTGTTTTTGTGAACAATTTAACTGAGTCAACATCATCAATCCATCTTCCAAAAAGTATTTTTGTCTTACCCTGATTCACTATGGTAAGCATATTATAAGTGTTTATATTTTAGACCTGTCGGAATGATTTTCACGGGAAACCGCGTAAATACGTCACTCACCCATGCATGTCTTGTCATATCCGTAAATAGAGAAAAGTGGCTCTGGCTAATTTGGCGCACGTATGGAGTGGGAGTGGCATAGGTTAGTTGTCACAACGAGCGAGAAAGGGTGATATAGAGCATGCTAAATCTCGGACCTCCGATTTAAAAAAAAAAAAACTAACCGAGGAGAGACTGCTGGCAAAAAGAGCATGACAGAGCTTGTAATAAAAAGAGAATCAACATTGGCTTGGCTTTTCAAAGATGGTGAGAAATGAGGGATTTGAAATGTCGCAAAATGCTTTGCGCAGAGATGTCGTTTTTATTACTCAACGGGTGAGTATGGTTTTTTATTGAACAGATAAATTGCCATATGTAGCTCTCAAACAGAGTTTATTGTGAAGCATTATCTATTGTGAAGACTGAAGAGTCAATCATCCACACAGTCACGCAGAGCCAAAGCACAACCAAAACAATGTTCTTCTGCAAAACGCATGCAGTTTTGTTTTTTTAACCACAAGATGGCCAAGTTACATACTGTACCTTTAATCCAGGCTTCAGGGTTAACAATATCTTTCATACACTGGCAGACTTTACTAAGTGGAGAAATGCACTTGCCTGAACCATATACATATAGCAATAAATGCCACAAGGTTTGCTGTCCACCAGATTCTCCATGTTCTTACGCTTGTATGTGTTTGGAGTTGCATGAAAAGCTGTAAATCAAAAGAGGAATGCGTCTTAAAAAAAGAAAGACATATTTGCACAGAAAAAGGGCTAATCTGATTTTAAAGGTCCAAGGACAGCATTTGCTTCATTGCTTACGGTGAAGGAAACAGTCATATTTGAAGCAACGCCTGCAGAAGAGTGTATGGAAGGAGTGCAGACTCTGCTCTCTTTGCACTGATTTTGCATTTGGTCCGTCGATGTTGGGGGTGCATTCAGGAGGAAGAGCCCCTGGGAGTTGCTGCTCCGTGAGTTCTTTATATCTGCAAAAAGATATAGTATCTCAAATTAAAATTATCACAAACCATCGTACTTTGATTAAAAAAAAATTATGTGAGATGGATAAGATACGTTTTTGTTTTTTAAAACACACATTTTGAAAGCAAACTTTACATTATTTGCCCTTTAAAATGCATCAATCATGCGAAACGTTTCCTTGCTGAGGAGTTGTTTCCTGACATACTTTTCCTTGAGTTCTTCAGTTGAACCTTTATCAGGAAACATGGAAGAAATGGCCTCAAAGATTTTATCAGCGGGAAACTTTTTTGACCCGTCATTGTTGTGACCTGTTGCATAAAATAAGAAAGCAGAGTTAATTAAAGAATGAATTGTATAATAAAACAAGATACTATAACATGTAGCATCATGTAATAAAATGCCTGTTTATTGTCAGCACTAAAGGGCATGTTATAGATTTGTTTTAAAAAAACTGCATTGAACAGGAAAAATATCTTCTGTCCCAAAAATATGCTAATAAATGTAACAATGTTACTGTGCACTTCAATAAATCTTTGAGAGCATGTTTAAAAAAATAAATAATAAAAATGTGTGAAACATTTTTTTTACTTCTTAAAATCTGTATCAAAACAGATTCTAAGAAGACTTTTTTTTACATACTTTACTCTAAAAATCATTAAAATTTTCTTACTCTCAGAAATCAGTAGGTCATGGTGAGAGTCTTCAGCGTCTTCTTTTCCATCACAGAGGTCCATCTTCTCAAACTTGCAATCATGCTGATCCTCCTCTTCATCATCTTCCTCATTATCACTGTACTGATTAAGTGCGTTCACTAGCTCCACAAAGATCTCATCATTTATGAAGCCACACTCTACACACAAAGCAAAACATAGGGCAAGAAATCAATACCCTTTTTCAAGCGAACTTGGTCTATTATAGGGATTTTTGCAACTGTGTAAATGTTAGTTCTGCTTAAGCAGATAACTGTGACTCAATTCTTAAAGGGATAGTTTCCCACAAAATGAAAATTGTCACGATTTAGTCATCTACGTTGTACTAAAACTGTACTTTTTGGAACCTTTTAATAGCTTTCCACTCTGGTTTTAGTAAAGTATTACTTTAAAAGACAAAACCCACCAAATTATTTAAATATGGAAAAGAAAAGAAAAAACTGATCCCTAACCTCTATCTCCGTGAACTTTTCCATCATAATTTTTAATAAGTTCTTCAATGAAGGTGCCATCTTGATCAAGGATTTCATCACCCATGTAAGGGATGTTGTGCAATACTGTCTCATCTTCAACCTTAAACAGAATACAAGATTAAAAGCCTGTATTTTAATACTTTGATTTCTGCTAATACACAAGGAATTTGGTTTTACCATAAAGTTTTGCTGGAGTGGAGACCATGAGTACATGACAGGCACAGAGGCCACAGCGTTCAGCGTTTTGAGAGGAATGACTTGTCTGGAGAACTCTGAGAAGCCACTGTCAACAGTGCACTGCAAAATGATTCAGTCGTGTTAGATCTCAATGACAGTCACTATTTATAACACACCTTTATGCTTTTGAAAGGTAACATTAAAAAGTCATTTACCAAGACATTTGCAGAGTAATGATCAATTTACTATAAACACCATTTACTTCAAAAAAACAAAAACACATGGCAAAACACAAAAAGAAATGAGACATAGAAAGAAAAAATAAATGACATTGAGGAAAATGGCAAAAGCATGAGTGGCATTAAAAACACACTTCAGGAGAATCTGAATTAGAGAATTTGTTCTAACCTCTCTGGTCCCACGCAAGGAGCTCACAGGTGTCATAATATGAACAGGTTGTATCCGTCTCAGTTTCCATTCCTGGTTCAATATGTCTGTACGCTCCAATATCTTCTGTCTGTTGGAGCTGAACATGCTCTGTACAGTAAGAAAATAAATGTTAATGTGAGAACCTCCAGTAGAAAGGCAGAAAACATTGTTTCCAACATTGTGATTATGTTATACAAAATAACAGTGCATTTGCACTGTCCACATCACATGACACCTAAATGCATGACCAACACCAGACTATACAAGCAGCTTAATCTCTGCTGTATAAGCTCATGGATCACCTTGACCTCGTCTGCCCTCCTGAAACGTTTGAGCTGCCGCAGTCGCATATACTCAGACTTCACTCGCCGCCTCCAGCAAACAGGACCCTTCTCCGATTTCCTCCCGGTTAATCCCATGGCTTCCCTATAGACATACAGTATGGTTTTAGATTTCATTGTAGGCACACTAAAGAAACATACAACATGGAGGTATACCATGTATACCAGTAAAACACACACACACAGAGTTTTCATATGCAATGAAGTGACAGATCAATTCTCTTGCCACATGGCTTGAAAGTTATTACATATGATATTTACTTAACATCTCAATTGTTTCTCTTTGACAGCAATAAGAATAAATAGAGACTTTTGCCGCAAATTTCATAAGCAATCTCAACAATGTCTCAGCCTGTGCTCAGATTTGCTGGGATAAAAGACTGCAATCAAGCCAGATTTCAAAATGAACTCAAAGATTTCTCATCAATTTTTCCAAGAAATTATCCAAGTAATAGATCTTAGGGTTAGCGGCATATTTCTTTTTTGACATTAATGTAAGAGGTTGTGAGGGATATAAGAACAGTGTGTTCAATGTTGTTTACAAAACATACTTAGTAACTGCCCAGCCGATAAAAACAAGACTAAGGTCTATGCTGAACCAAAATATTTATGGTTATGTACTGTATATCAACGGAATTATTAGTGTCTACTAATTTATTTGTCATAAAGCATTTTGGGAGATAGTTTAAACTTAACTGAAACATACCTAAGAGTTCCTTAAAGCCTCCTGAGCTATGAAAGAACATAATTTTCCTCTGAGAACCACTGAGCAAAACCACCTCTATGACTGCAGAGATTATCTAACATGCTGCGGATACGTAGGCTGAAAATGTAACCAAGCAGCTGAGCCATGTGGTGGCGTGCAAGACAGTGACAAAGTGCCACTTGTAACTTAACAAGTTTTCCCAGTCTTCTCCGCAACACCACAAAAATCACATACTCAATCTAAATGTAGTAAGATGAGAAATTTGGGGGAATAGCCCCTTATTATCCATGGATAAACTTCATATGAAACGTCCTGCAATTGCATTAGGGTACACCTTTATTTCCAAAGCTGGGATTTGTTATCCCGGGTGTTGGTGTGACAGGTGTATGCTCTCAATAGCGCCCCTGCTGGTGTAATAAACATACTGAAGTGACGTCTACTTGAAAACTGAAACAAAACCTTATAGCACGTTTCAAGGAATGTTTTCTCACAAAACTTAACGAAATCAGTAGGTCTTGTTATAACAATTAAGAAATGACACGGATGACCTAATAAAAGGCTTACAATTGCGATGCTAAAGGAATAGTTCGACCATTATTGATAAATCTGTCTTCATTTACTCACCCACATGGTCTTCTAAACCTGTGTGACTTTTTTTCTTCTGAGTTACACACATACAGATGTTAAACAGAATGACAGTCTTAGTCACCATTCACTTCCATTGCATCTTTTCCCCCATACAATGAAAGTGAATGGTGACTACACACAGCCCTTCTGTTTCCTTCCACGGAAGAAAGCAAGTCATACAGGTTTGGAACAAAGTGAGTGTTAGTAAATGATGACAGATTTTTAATTTTGTACCGAATTATCCCTTAAACTTCATTATGACTTGACAGTAGAGTATAACAGGCACAATTTGTATACTAACTGTCTGTAATCGAACCTAACACGACTGTTGGCCTTGCAGTGTTTCAATTCAAAGTTCTTTAAAGTCGCTAACTGGTTAACGTTAGCTGGGCTGTCTTAAACTAAATGTGATTTCACAAACACTGAGACAACTGTCTCTTAACTGTTTTCTTCTAGAGCCTACCTGAAGGAGGAGACCAGTCCACATCCAAACAAACGACTTTTTCCGTCAGTCTGTCGGCGCCGTCCCTAAGTGAAGATGAGCGGTTAACTGAGCTAGCTAACTAAGCTAGCTCGCGGTAAAGGGTCCTTTCACCTCCGCGCGTCCGCGTTACCAATACCGGCGAGCCTCGATAAACAAAAGACAGGCGTTTAATTCGCCTTTAGCTCTTCTAGCATCTATTTCGTCAGGCGTCTTTCCCTCTCTTTAGTGTGACAGGCTGTAAACGAATTTGAAATGTATGTAAATTTTGTAATATTTCCGTTTCTGTAAGTATTCAAACCCGCTCAGTGTGTCGTTTATACTCAGAATTCGCCGCCCACCTCGCGCACTGCAGAATCAACGAGCGCCAAACAGATGAGCCAATCAGAACAAGCCATGTTCGAGCTGCTCATTGTTACGAGTTTTGATTGGTTAGATCCTATCAGGGACTGGGCGAATCGGATGCGTGACTGCAGTGGGGGACATGCGAAGAAGTTCTCTTTGTTCTTCATTTTGAATTTCAAAATGTATTTCAACGAATACAGTTTTGTAAAATTACTAAACCGGCGCGCAATATGTCATTGTCAGTCTTCGGATTTTTATCATTGCCACGAATAACGTCAGCAAAGAGCAGCAGATGTTAATCATCTATTTAAGATATAGTATAATGCAAAGATTTGCGCATTTGCAGGGCTGCCAACTTTTGAGTTTAGCTTGGAGTGAGAATTATTGATTGGGGGATGTAAAAAGAAAAAAAATCTTATATTGATATTAAAATATCAATAGGCCTAAGTGTATTGTGATTGTCAAAACATTTTAGTAACTAAACAGAATTTTATTAGGTTTAGTGACAACATGTTACAATGTTTACATGGTACAATTTCTGGTAAGTTACGGTTTTTATTATTGCTTGACACAAATTTCACAATTTCAATTCAATTCGTGTGATTTGATTGAATATTTACTAATTTGCATAAATATTAGGTACACAAGATATAGGCGTTAATTTTTCTCAAGAAAAAAAAAAATCTCACCTGATGCTGTAACCAGCTGGTAGTATTATTTAAGGTTAAAAATAACTCAAATTAGCCGCTTTTGTTACTTTCTTCTAGTACAGACAGAAGAAAAAGCACGATGTAGTTGTGGCATATACTGGAAGAAAACAGTTCCATATGGCCAGTAAGTCGATATATTCAACATGTCAGTCTATTTTCGACTTCCTGTAGACTGTGTTTGGACTTGGGTCAACCGGTTCATTAAGTACCACCCACTCCAAACGGGGGCAATGACATCACAATAGTGTCCGAATCAGTCCGAATCACTTCCCCGTGCCGGTTCTTTTGAAGAGTTCGAAAAACGATGCAGAGACTACTCTATCATCACATGGTGCCTGACACCACACCATGCCACAATATATTATTTTATATATATTGCTATAAGCCAAAGCTATACTAGGGACATATTGCAGTTTAACACGTTCTACGTGGACATATGAAACAAACAACAACAAAAATAGCTTTTTGGCAGCAAACACTTAATATGGGTTTGGTTCATACAGGGATAAAAAAGTATCCCATGTGTAACATGAAATAATCTGCTGTATATTTAATGCTGTGGGCATCTTCAATACATGGCATCATGGATTCGATCAAATACAAAATCAAAACCTGACAGCCTGTGCTAGAAATCTTGTAACGGGCCACGTTTGGATCTTCAACAGGACAGTGATCCAAAAACAAACATCAAAATCAAAACAAAAATGGGTCACTGAGCACAAAACCAAGCATCTGCAATGGCCAGACCTGAACCCTATAGAAAATGAGTGGGCTGAACTGAAGAGAAGAAGCTCCAACATGGATCTGGGAATCTGAAGGATCTGGAGAGATTCTGTATGGAGGAATGGTCTCTGATCTCTTGTCAGGTGTTCTCCAAACTCATCGGGCATTATAGGAGAAGACTCAGAGCTGTTATCTTGGAAAAAGGAGGTTGTAAAAAGTATTTAATAAAAGGGGGCAAATAATTGTTCTCCATGTGTTTTGGAGAAAAACATTTAGGCTATTTCATAATGTGATTTTCCCCCCACTTTCAATTATTTTACTTCAATAAAAGGTTAGATTTTTGCATTTTTTAAACAAAAAAAAATATCAAAAGGATAAACAATGCAGATTGATTTTTTTACAGCCATCTTTGATATTTACAAAAGGAGCAAATAATTCTGACCAGACTGTATATCATATTTCAATATCGTATTTGTTTTGTTTTTTAAGTTTAAGTTGGAGGGCCTGTAGCTTCATTGGAGGGGGGCCCAAAGCCCCAGGTGGAAAAACTACTGCCTGATACTGTCCCTTCCTTCTGCCATAGAAAGTGAAATTGCCTGAAAAAAAATCCATGAATTGTTGACCGAAAAGTAAAATAAATACAGCCAACTAAATGATTAATCACTAAATAATTGTATATAATTTCTCTTTTAAGAGTATTAAGTATTGAACTTATTTTCTAAACTGGCAATAAAGTCAGATGACCAAATTTTGGTTTCCTTTGGAAAATTATAGCATATTATAATAAGTATTTGTAATACAGATTTATAAATGTGATTAAAATCAGTCAGATTGATTTTATGTCTGGGTCTAAAGTATCAAAGCCGCTTTTTATAGGATCATCTCTGTCTCAACTTTGTTTCAAGTGAGAATACCATTTTACCAATGGTTTCTGAGCACTATTCCTTTATAGCACATTACCACCATTTAAGCTTTTAAAAATATACTACAATCTCCAGGCTCAGTGTCCCAGACACCAATATTTTAATGATTCATCAAACATGAAATCCAAACTGGGCAACTGACATGGAGACAAAGGTTAGGTCATCAAGAATTGAGTATACAACCACAGCGTATTTATGACAACCACTCCATTTACATTTTTACATTATTTTATTTAAAAGACTTGGGAGAAATAAACCTAATAAACAGTGCTTGGTTTGGAATGAAAATACTGAATGTTTTGATCCCAGAAACAAAAGAAAGAAAGTACAAAACCAAATCAAAACATTCTCTTTTCTAATGGTCTCCAAGCCCCCAGAATACTTCCATTCTCAAGGAACTGCATTTATATAAAGTTCATGGTTTCTATAAATCTCTTAGAGCTCATCTTTTGTGTGTGATAACTTTGTGGCGTGTTTTTCCACAAATTTGCTCAATTCCTCCAAGTCCCTTTTGCCGCCTTCAAATTTGACTGGGCTCTGCTTGTTGTTGCTGGGAGAAAAGTAGATCGTAGGGAAGCCCTCTACTTTATAACTGTCGTGGGGCACATCATTAACAGTGGCATCCATTTTGGCAATGACAAGATTCTTCTCGTTCTTGTATTGCTTTCCAAGAGCTGTGTAATCTGGATCCAGCTTTTTACAGTGGCCACACCATGGTGCATAGAACTCTATAAGGACATCTTTCTTTGAATCCATGACAATGTCATCAAAAGTCTTGCCCACCACAACCTTCACTGGTCCTTTGTTGCTCTTGGGAATAGGCTGAGACTTTACAATAGGTTTCAGCTTACCTGTCAGAGAAGAAAAGATATGTAGTCATCCATTTATCTTTGTGGCAACATTAAGTAGTGCTCAACATCAATGGAAGACTTAGAAAAACCTCTTACAATACTGGCTTAAAATTTAACTCAATATTTCAACAATCTTTCTTATTAAGCCTTAAGTTGTGCAACCATGTCCATTTCATAAGGAATACATAAACCAATAACTTACCTTTTTTGAAGGCCATGATAAAGCTTCTGAGCACATCAGAGTCAAATTCTTCAGGCTCCATGGCATATTTCTTCCCTCCCTCACCAAGAATTCCAACATTCACCTCCTCCCCGCTTTCACTGAGTCCAAGGCTCTTCAGTTCATCAGCATAGTCTTCCTCATCCGCAATAGCAAATGTGTACTCCGGGAAGTCATTTGCTACTTCAAGCACTTTGCTCCTCCAAAACTGTGTGGCTGGGTGGAAATCATTTGTGTGTCAGTAGTGAAAGGCATTTGCATTGTGTGCTACAAGTATGATCTTAATTCCTTTTACACAGCTTTGCTACATACCAACTCTGTAGTCAAAACTGAAGTCCACTCCATAATAAACAACCACAAGAGGTCGTGTGGTGTATCTCTTTGCTTCGTTGCTCTGTTTTCTGTGTCCAACCAAAGGTAGTATGTGTTTCTTGAAGAAGTCTTGAACTTCTGAAGCAGGTGTGGAGTCCTTTAGGGAAAAAATAAATAAAAATCTTTTAGGGAAACTTGAATTGGGGTTTGTCACATTTACCATAGTTCACAGGCAAAATCCAGTCATTAAATGGGAATATACGCAATTAGGAATTTTAACTTAAGGGCGAAAGCCTTGCCCACACGGATTTCGCAACGGGTTTGAGTTGGTCACGTGAATTTGCCACACTGACCAACAGAAAATGGTTTGGTTTGAAAGTAACAATAGTGCCATGCTTGGTTTGCAAAGATCTCACAGAAACATTAAAGATGCAGAACTTACTTTAATTGTTAGTGAATGAGATGCTGGCTCATATTTAGACCTAAACTTCTCTGGATGGAGCATGACAACTTCACCAGGTGAAGCCTTGAGGAATTTTGCGACTTCATTATTGAACGTATGCATAAATTTGTAGTCATCTCGCAGAGTGTTACCTGCAGCAAAAGAGAACAAGTTGTTAGAAAAATTGAAAAGTAAAGATTAAATCACATTCATTTGAGAAGGAAGACTTTCAGGCAGCATAATACACACATGCTTCTTGATAGATCTCATATGCTGCATCTTCTTCACTGGAGAAAACGCCTACAATAACAGCATCATCTCCATCTCTGAGGATCTCCTGAACCTGTTTCAGTGTCTGCACCTGCTTTGATGGAGGACCCGCCTGGTCTGACATATAATCAACAATACCTAGAAGAAAAAGAATGAGGAGACTGAGATTCCCAACGATTCACCAAGTCACAGAGACAACGGGTGAATGCCTACCGAACTTCTCCCGTGGACCATTGTAATCGAAAGCTTTGCCCTTTCTGAAGATTTTAAGGGTTGGGTAGCCAGACACACCAAACCGCGTCGCTAAATCACTCTCTGTAGTGCCATCTACTTTAGCCAGTGGAATAGGAGGAGTGCGATTGCTGAGCTCTTTAGCTGCCTTCTCATACTCAGGAGCGAGTCTTTTACAGTGGCCACACCTGTTTGAATTTAAACATGGTATTCTCAAAAAGACACACTGATGGTTTAGAAAGAAGGCAAAGAGGTTACATGCCGAGTTAATAAATAAGCTGTATGGGACTCTAAATATACAAACCAAGGTGCATAGAACTCCACCAGAATGATGTCTGCATTGTTCACCACATCATCAAAATTATCCTTAGTCAAGACTAGGGTGGCCTCTGGAGGAGGTTTCCAGTCTGGTTGGGCAACTTCTTTAACCCGTTCCACGATGGCTGGAAAAATGAAAGTTAAAACCATGCTTGGTTAACCATACACCAGGAAAGAAACTGATTACAAATAATACAAATAAAAAAATCCATTTAAATGAAGTTTAAGTGCACTCACCATGCTCACTTCTGTCCCCATCATAGTCCACCGGCTCCCCTTTTTTGAGTATTTTGATGGTGGGATATCCAGACACTTCAAACCTACTGCCCAGAGCACTAGCCTTAGTGGCATCAACCTTTGCCACAGGAATAGGTGGGTCGTTCTCCTTTAGTGTCTGAGCGATCTTCTCATACTCAGGAGCAAACTGTTTGCAATGGCCACACCTGAAAAAGTTTAATATTTACATGACCAAGGTCTTTGACACGCAATGACTTGTCTCCTACTGATGTGGAGAAAAAAAGAAAAAAAAAAAGAAAAAAAACTTACCATGGTGCATAGAACTCCACCAATACTGTGTCTTTGCCTTCCATAAAGGTTTCAAAGTTTTCATCTGTCAGCACCAGCACCCCATTCTCCTCCTTCACTTCAGTGTCATCTGCATCATCCTCATCTTCATCATCGTCATCTTCCTCTCCTAGATCTTCAGCTGAATCTAATATATTTAACAAATATGAAATGGATTAAGCTAAATCATTATTTCCTGGGCTGTTTCTTCGATACTTTTCTTAGTCTTTGTTGAGGTGCAACAAAAAAATTCTTTATGGTCTCCACAACAGTCTAACATGCTGTGTTGCCCTAAACAACAATAATGCATCAAGCTTGCTAGCAAATGCAACGGCTCTGAATATCTCAAACCACTCAAAAGACTTTTAGATATTAACATCCTGCAAGAGATATCTTACCATCTTTGGCATCTTCTTCGCATCGGCTTGGTAATATGAAGTGTGTCACTCCAAGCAGCACAATCAATAGAAGGGTTATTTTCTTCATGATCTGTAATATTCACGCCTCCTTTAGTTAGCTTGATGGCTTAAACCGAGGTGCATATACTGCTAACGGTAGTCAAAGGAATAAATACTGTGATAGTTATGATATCGCTTGGATTAAATGATTTTTGCTCAGCTCATCCAATCACGCATTTTTCTTTCAATGCTATTTTATCACTTCGCTTCCCCACACCTTTACTTGAACTTGTCTGACTTGCCACGCTCTGATTGGCTGGTAGTGCAAAGACTTGGCCAATCATCGATCGCCACTCAAGTCCGCAGCTCATGCACGTTCAAAACTGCAATTGGGTGGTCTGTCATGGACTAAAATCTGATTGGATGTTAAGTGAAAGGGAAAGGACGAGATCTAGGAAGAGTAACCAGGACAGGAGGCATCCTGTTTCTATTGAGCAATGTCAAGTTTTCAGTTGAAGTTATTTACTTTCTGAATACAGTAAACGAGACAAAAAGGGTAGACATGTAAAAGTTTTATTTACTAAAATTGTATGTATGTAGAAATGTAAATTGGCAAAAGAAAGTTTGATTTGATTATCTTAAAGAAAATTGTACAATAAAATAAACTGGTCAGTCATTATGGCTAACTCACAAGTGAAGGGCCTCCCTCAGGAATTTAGAACTTTTTAAGAAAATGATTAAACTATTAATAAACAAGTCACAGTTGTCCAATTTGTCAAACAAGCCATTTTCTTGTGGTGTAGTAGTGCTTAAGCCTTTACGCATTTAACTTCAAATCAAATATCAAGTTTGAGGTATGACTGTGTAAACAATGTTGTTCAAAGAACAAAACGTGAAAGTTTTAATAAAGTAAAATTTTAAAGGAAACTCATTTGGCTTGAAAATGCTTATCTTACAGAATTTACAAGTACAAACTGAACAGCTCTTTTTTTCTTGTATTACATACATTGTTTAATGTAACCTGGAATAACTGTTTGCTCTTCTACAGAATTGTCCATTCCCTCGATTGACTGTCCAGCTGCCTTGGCATGAGCTGGATGAACTGTGTGCCTTTGCACTTGTGTGATGATTTGAGTCTTGAGGGCATAAGTATGCTCATCTGCCACTCTGCTTGGATTTAATTTAGAGGACTCTATGCCCTTCCACTCAGCTGGTGCACAATGGATCTGCTTGCTTGAAGAAAGAATATGTGCCTGTCCAATCTCTTCTGACTCTCTGACAGGATCTTTGAGGTGTTTTTTGAAATTCCTCAGCCCTCTTGAAAGGCTCTTCTCCTGCGTTCTTCCTCTGCCTTGGTGTAAGTACTGAGACATTCTGTGTTCTAGTGGTAATCTTGAAGTGAATTAATTAGTGAATTACAGTGTTAGATTTTGACATTCATTCATATTGTACATCATCTATCTACTGTATTTGACTTCGAGAACAAGTCTACCTGTGGGTGTTTTCCTTATATGACAAAAATGAGGCACTGCTCATTTCCAGGCATTGTTTGTGCTTCTTCCCCAATCTGTGTGGCTGGCTATTCACACAGTTTCCGTCAAAAGTTACATTCTATACAAAACAACAATATGCAATTGTTGCAATTTAATATATAATATCAACTTTAACATTTAATAATATTAATAAACATTATATACAACGTGCACACATACGTCTCATACGTATGTGTTTGCACAGTGCAGTGTGAATAATGTGAGTGCAGTGCAAAAGTAAAATAATCACCTCTGAGTCCGAGTCTGAGTAATAAACATGGTCAGAAAGTGGGAAAGAAATATTGCTCTGGGTTTCAATTAGATTTTCTTTTGCTGGCAGGGTGTTGTGGAGACTGTCTGACATGGTGCAGAGATGAAACAACAGCTCATCCATGAGATCCTCGAACTCTGTTAAGTAAAAGCTCTGTGGAAAGAAATGAAGATTTATCTCTAAACAATTAAAAAAATCTCAACAATGATGCAGTGTTTATTAGAAACTGTATTAATGATTGCAGGAAGTGCTTACATTAGTGTGGACATGATGGTCAGTTTGCTTGTGACTGGATTTTCCAATAATGAGTAAAGCCATGTCTTTGACATAATAGATCATCTCAAAGAGAGTCAGTAAATGTTTTCTTTGTTTAGTTGTCTTTGTTTGTTTCACAAAAATGGTAAGGGTGGCAATTACCTGAAGGGGGAAAAACTATTTTAGAGTAATATCAAATCAAGGTCAAATTATGTCAACCAGTCTAGGAGGTATAGTTTCAATATGAAAAGTTACGCTTTAAAGTAAACTGAGATTATAACTGCACTTAAATATACACAGTGTATCATAAATAATACATATTTGATATTCCAATACATACCATAGCATTCAATGGAATCATAGTGCAAAATATAGCTCCAAAATAAAGTGTTGTTGGGGCTGTTGGGTAAATGTCACTAAAGTGGCTCAAGCTAAAGAAATGAGTGAAGAGCAAATGAGCAGATCTAGAGATACCAGTAAATGGGAATGAATAAAATATCAAGTTGCGGAGACCAGAGAGGGCCACTGCGACAATAACACCAGGTGCCTAAATAGAAATAAAGAAAGTAATTTAATGGAAGTAGCATTCGGTTACATTAATGGGGTGAACTGATTTTAACATATTGTGTTATGTAAATCAATAGGCTACCAGTAACCAAAGCAGGTTGGAGAAGATCAGATCCCAGGTAGACACAGCTGCTGCCACTGCTTTGTTTAGTCGTAGTAAGGACACACATTTCAGAAGAAGCAAGGTCACAACAGCACCAAGGAGTGATTGAGAAAGCTGTGAATTATATATGTTCATATTTAAAATGATCTGTTTGCCAGTGAATACCATTTGCTAAATTCAGAACGCTTTTAGCAAGTCTGAACAATTTTAGTTCGCTTGAGCCATTTAACTGCATGCAGTGCCAGGCTTTTTTTTTTTTTTTTTTTTTATTGAAATGTTCATCTGCAGTTTATTCACATTATGGCATATTCACATTGTGGGATACTAGGAATAGAGTATAATGAATTAAACTAATATGTCCTACCTGCTCACAAAAGAAGATGGGGCTTAGATCAACAGGTAATTTAAAATCCTCCTTCTGAAGGAAGTCAATCCTCTCTGTTTTTAGCATAAAGTTGTACACAGAGCAGATATATCGTAAAATACTGCAGATGATAACTGTCACCTGTGTATATAAAAAAGAAATACAGTAATTAGCAGAGTAAAGTCATTAAAAATATGTCATTAAAAGTATGATGTCAAAATGTATTAGACAGAATGTAATGTCACCTCTAGCCAGCTCCTAATGTTTCTCCAGTAAAGCCATCCTCTTTGAGTCATAACATATATTTGCCAATACATATGAAGCAGAATGAATGAAAAGAAAAGAAGCTAGAAGTAAAATGACACAGAGAGGAAAAAAATATCAAGTTAAATATACTCACAATATATATATATAAAATTGTGTAATATTATTATGGTTTCATGTATGCATATTGTATACTCACAATCAATAACGATATCACATTTACCCTCCACATTAAACTTAATGTTAATGTGTCTGAACTGTAATAAGATGCTCACCTCACAGGTCATAACACCGTAGTCAAGGGCAGCTGGGAAATGGTAGAGTCTAGTGGACTGAACACTTGCTGAAGGTATCAGAGCTCCTGTTGAGGTTTGCTCTACTAGAATGGTGACTGACGTGAAGAGGTTACTGGGCCCGTTGTACAGGAGAAATTGGACCATCACAATCTGGGTGAATGGTGTCATCCAGCTGGTATCCAGAAGCTTTTTAATTGACTTGATTGCTTTGAACCTATTTTAGCAATACAATACATATTCTTTATATAAAAGATGATATATTACTGTTCACATAAAAGATTATTAATTAACAGTTTACCTTGTTTTTCCCAGGCTCATACTCACTCTTTCTCCCTCATAACACCCAAGTTTTCCACAAAGTGAGTGTCTCTTTGCCACAGATTGGTTATTAGAGGATTTCATATTGTTCTTGCCCAACAAATTCAAGATCTGTTCATAGAGAAAACACTGGAATAATTATGTTTTCAAAAGAAGTCTCTTATGCTCACCAAAGCTGCACTTTTTGAGGTGAAAGATTGTAGCAATATTATTACAATTTAAATAAATACTTTATAAAAGTTATTTTCAGAATATTATAATATCTGATATAATATCAGAATATCATATAATATTTCTGTGATGGCAAAGCTGAATTTTCAGCATCATCCAGTCTTCAGTGTCACATGGTTTTGTAAGACTGGAGTAATAGCTGTGAAAATTCAGCTTTCCATCACATGAATAAATTAATATCTTCAAGTAAAAAAAGTTATTTTAAATTGTAATAATATTTCACAATATCATGAGCATAGAGACTTCTTTCAAAAACAAAAATCCTAATTCAACTTTTGATCTGCAGTGTATGTCAAATGTTATGTGTATGTATCTAATATGTCTTCACATTAAAGGAATAATTTTACTGAAACAGTCAGCGTTGGTGATTTACCTGGCATGATGAGTTATATGTGCTCTTGATCTTTCTAATGACTGGACTCCCAATAAAAGAGAAAGCACCTCTAAAATCTCCTGTCTGTTAAAGCAACACATTGTAAGCAGTATTAATCTTTGTTAATCCTGTTTCACATAGCTACAGATGTCAAATAAATCATTAAAAATGTACTTCATTTTCTATTCCTTTCTCATGGCAGTTGGCATTGTCATATAGTCTCTGAAGGAAAGTGGTTGTTGTCCATTTCCACCATTCGGCATGCTTTTGGATGGAGTGAAATGAATTTTGCGGACCCCTGTTTATATGAAAATAACATTAGCACTTTTTTATTTTATAACAAGTTAAGGTTAAATGAGAATGTCTGTATTTACTTTGTAAAATGAGTTTTGATAGCCTGATTCAAATGGTACTTGTCATTGGCAGACTTCCCATAAGTCACAAATAGAATCGTCGACAGCATCATTAGGTGTAACATCAAATCCCTGTTGAAGCAAAAGTGAATTTTTGAGGTTAAAGGTTAAGAAAAAATTAAGTGTTGAGGTTGATTAAATAGTAAGACCTTGTGGTTTTGTGAAGGAGAGTCTGTTTCTTGATCTGGCCTCTCACACACTTCAACTCTCTTGAATTGGGTGGCCGCACTAGACGCAGATACCTGGCTCTCTGACGGGCAGCGAGCACCTGCTCATCAAACATAATGCAGAGTACTTGCAAACTTAATTATTATTCAATCTAAAATTCTCTATCAGTGTGACAGAAACATGTTTACATGATTTTACCCTTTCAAAATG
This sequence comes from Rutilus rutilus, assembly GCF_951802725.1. Taxonomy (NCBI): domain Eukaryota; kingdom Metazoa; phylum Chordata; class Actinopteri; order Cypriniformes; family Leuciscidae; genus Rutilus; species Rutilus rutilus. The sequence goes on from NC_140228.1 coordinate 15,599,439, forward strand.
GGACTGCTGGTATTTGCTAACCAAGACATCCTCAATGTTTTGGTCCTTGTGTTTCAATAACTCAGTGACAGGTTTAGTTACACTTAGATTGTGGAACCAGTTCGACCTCTTTCGATGTAGCAGAGACACTGCGATAGCAATTATGAGTATCTGTATGAGGAAATAAACATTTTTTAGATAGATTTTTTTAAGGGCGTTTTCAGACCTGTAGATCGTTTGCTTTGTTCCAAAACAGGGACTTGATTTGTTACAATGTTGCATTTTCTACATGGTTCAATTCACTTTCACAAGGCAACATTTCAAAGCATACCAAAATGTGTTTGTGCAAGTCACATTTGAGTAAAGCTGCCCTCTTATTGTATAAGAGGTCCTCTTATTGTACATGTATATGTATATATGTGAAGACCTCCAATGCAAAAGCCTCTAAAAGCCACCTATGTCACAAATGAGATAATAATAACATTCATAAAATACTTTCACTTCAAATTCACTAAATCCCAGCCTCGGCCCATTCAGAAATGCCTGTACTTAGGTAGAAACCTATACATAGGAGCCTGATAAAAATGTTAATATTAAAGAAAAACGTTAGACGGACTTTTGCATCTGAGAGCTTCATATATACACATACATACATTTATACATTTATAATGCAGTTAGAGTGGGAATAAAGGCTTCTGAAAACACCCTAAGATCCAAGAACAGAATGTGGGCCAAATATTAAATTGAAACCATGTACAGCTATCCTACACAGTGTGTGCGGGATCAAGATGATTTACCATTGCTGGATGCAGTACAAAGCCACAGCAGACAAGAGAAAAGAACACAGAATGAGCCCATAGAAGAGTCTTTGTTTTGCTGAACCTGTAGGGTAACACATTTGAATCCTAATTTTCATATATTTGGGAAACAAATATTGTGACAAAGACACTTTTTTTAAGTAATATTCAAGCTCCAACAGAATATAGTAGTACAAAGGATCACCCACTTTACTCCAAGAGTTCCCGTGATGATGACGCATGTAAGACATAGAGTCAAGCAGAGGGTCCAGCCCACATAATAACACCAGGATTGAAGACTTCGGTTTCTACCGCCACAAAACTGCCGCTTCTCTAGGATGTCTGTGTACAAAACCAAAAAAACAACAACAACATGAATAGAGTAAAGGAGAAAAATATTACAAGAAATCTCTATTATGCTCATCAAGGCTGCATTTATTTGCTCAAGAATGCGGTAAAAACTGTAATATTGTGAAATATTATTACAATTTAAAATAACTGTTTTCTATTTTAATATATTTTAAATATAATTTATTTCTGTGCTGGAAAAGCTGAATTTTCAGCATCATTACTCCAGTATTCAGTGTCACACGATCCTTCAGAAATCATATTAATATGCTGATTTGCTACTCAATTATTATTATCAATATTGAAAACAGTTGTGCTGCCTAATATTTTTGTTAAACCCACACACAGGATTCTTTGATGAATAGAAAGTTCATAAGAACAACATTTGTTTTGAAATCGAAATATTATAAATGTCTTTTTCTTTCAAAAAAAATGCTGAAACCTAATTTAAAAATGATATAATTATAACTATACAAAAATAACAAATATATTAGTTAAATAAGTATTATTTATCAAAAAATCTGTATCATTATAGTATAGTAAAATTAGATTAGATTAGATTAGATTCAACTTTATTGTCATTACACAAGTACAGGTACAAGGCAACGAAATGCAGTTTAGGTCTAACCAGAAGTGCAATAGCAGCAAGTGCAGGATATACAGTGGTTCCATAAGTGCAGAACATGGATATGTACTGAATAAATATAGAGTTGAATACTATTATAAACAAAAATTTACAGATAGATTGTCCTATGAATATAATATACAGATAACTATTACTGTGAACAGAGTTTACAGCTAGATATGTACTGAATATAATAATATACAGATGGCTATTACTATAAACAGAATGTTTACAGATAGATATGTACTGAATATAATATACAGATGGCTGTTACTATAAACAGAATTTTACAGATAGATATGTACTATGAATATATATACAGATGGCTGTTACTATAAACAGAATGTGAGCATAATATACAGATGGCTATTACTATAAACAGAATTTAACAAATAGATATATGTATAAGTTAGGCTAATGAGCAGTATAACAATGGATTTAAAGTAGTGCAAATAAAGTTTGGACAGAAGCTATCCGAGTGAAAGTGCAGTGGAAAGTAATTGCATATTACAGTTAAGGTACGATATTGCAATGTATATATAAACAGTCGGTACTGTAAATAAACAGTCGGCAGTGCAAATTGAGCATATTCCAGTCAAGGTAGTAGTGCAAGATGCATATGTAAACAGTTGTTACTGTAATAACAGTCAGCAGTGCAAATGAACATTATAGTATTGCAAATAACAATATAATATAAAATATTATATTTGTTATACTTAAATTTGTATCTAATGAATTTACAAACCTGCAAAGGTGTGCGATTTGAAATCATTCTTATTCCATTTGCATTTGTCATGTGATCTGTTGTTGACATCAGACATAGAGTCTTCCACAGTCTCTAAGATGGTGTCAGGGTCATCTTGAAGTTTTGACGTAGACAAAGAATCTGAGGGTTTCCAATCCTGAGTACCATACTGTAGGACACACCATTTCATTGTCTTTAGTAATGTAGACTATTCAGCTGAGCATATAAAGCATATTTAACTGATCTGTACATTATACCTTATACTCTTTTTTCCAAGAGCTGCGAGTCCAGTGGGAAACTGTATTCCAGGACAGATACGATTCAAATGTACAATCATTCATTAGAAAAGCATCATGGTGATCGAAAGTGTTTTGCATTAAACTATATTGAATAATGAATGGAGTGACACATGGTAACATACCTTCTACAGAGTAGACATCAGGCACCTTGACCTTATAATGCTCTCCAGACACACTACGGGACATGGTCTAAAATGGATACAGAAAAAAATCAGTAGCGTATAAAAACAATAACTAAATATGTATATATATATATATATATATATATATTTATACACACACACACACACATACACACATATATATATATATATATATAGAGAGAGAGAGTACATAATAAATATAGTTGTTTGAATTAATGCATCCAGTAGATTCAAAATTTAACTGTGTGGCAAGAAGAAACTAAGGGACAATTTCAGGCAGCCTGGGAATTCTGACCTTGCCGACACGGAACACCAGGGACACCAGACCCCCCACCGGCATCACAGCAAGAACACTGCACAGCCCTGTTACCATGGAAACCGGTGAAACATCAATAAGGCCCAGCTCTAAAAAGCACTGCCCATTGGTGTAGAGAAAAAAAAAGACGATATGTCTCAATATTGTGAAAATGAAACAAACAAAATCACACATATGTTGACAGTATTTGTTGACATGTATTGATTTCTATGTTGAACTGAACACCTGTTCTTCCATAAGATTTATGAGCACGGCGCTGACACACATGTAGCCCTGCAGGAGCAGCAGACACACACTCCAACGCTGAGTGTGTGTGTGAGAGCTGAAAGACGGACGGCTGTACACAGACAGCCACGGGTGGAAGTCCTCCAGGTATTCTGTGAGTTTCAGATATAGAAACTTTCCCGAATACATAGAGCAAAAACACAAGATTTTTTGTTAGATTGCATTACAGACATATTCAAAGAAAAAACAACATAATCATTGTACGTAGATATGACAAATTATATCATTAATAGTGCCAAAAAAATATTTTTCTCTCATTTTATTTAGATTTTCTCCATATAAAGAGAATATATCATACAATATACAGATACCATTGATTGATAACATATGTACTTATTACCCTTAATATGTATATGACTTTCATGTCTCTTGTTAATAAAAGGATCCATGCTACAAATAACAACCGAACAAGGTTAATACAGAGGGGGAAAAAGAGCTTGGACAGCATTCATCATGACATAAGAATAAAAGGAAGGAGAAAATAAAATAATAGCAGAAATACCTACAGTATACACTGTATTGTGCCCAAAAAATGTAAGCTTAACGTATAATTGCTGCCTTATTTCTTTCCTTAAATATTGTTTAAAACTTTAAGTACACTGTAAAAAATTATATGGCCAAGTTAGGACAACATAATTTTTTTACATTGCTTAACTCATCAAAATAATGTAAGCAATTTTCGTTTTTTTTTTTTTATATATATATATTGTACAAGTCAACTAATTTTTTTAAGTCAATTTAATGTAATTTACGTTGAACTGACTTAAACATCCAAATTGATTATACTTAAAAAAATTAAGTCAAGCTGAAACTTGAGTGTTATTTAAATAATGTATTTAAATATGAATGCTGCAGTCAAATTAAATAGACAAAGATGTTCTTTACTAAAAGGAACAGTCCACCCAAAAATGAAAATCATTTACAAACAAAGATATTTTATATGTTTGAATGTTGGATATGAAACCGTTTCTGTTCCCATTAACTTCTATTCTATGGACAAAAAATACAATGGAAGTAAATGGGAATCAAAATGTCAACATTCTTCAGAATTTCTTCGTTTGTGTTCTGCAGAAGAAAGTCAGTAATACAGGTTTGGTAAGACATGAGGGAGAGTAAATGATGACAAAATTTCATTTTGGGGTGAACTATCCCTTTATAATAACACTGCACAGACACAAAAAAACCTATATAGCAATATTTAACTAGCTGTATATCATTAGCTGTATGGTTCACCTGTTTAAATGTCAGCCCGCATTCACAAGCAGATAAACTCCTCTCCACCCTTCCATCTCCCTCATCCACTGCCAGCCAACACTGACCCAGAAAGAACCGGCTGGACCCCTGCACCAGGTCTTTTACCAGCACATGGCTCAGGTACCAGCTGGGAGATGAACCTCCATTATCATGCCAAAGATGCACCTTCCATACCCGACCCAGACTCTCTGGGGAGCTGAATAGTGAAAAATAAATAAAAATGATCAAAAATGTAACAAATTAGACAATTAAATTAGGTTTAAGTTAATGGCTGTTCTTTATCAATAATGGTAAATGTGCAAAATGAGCATTTACCTCAGAATAAAAGTGTTCCTTGAGTTGCATGTGAAGAGTTTGGAGTTAGAGCTGCTGAGCTCCCTGGTTTGAGAGACACCATCATCTCCATATAGAACAACGTGAACCTGACAACATTGTACAAATAGAGATTCAGAAAAAAACTATAACGTATAAATGCATGTAACTTGCAATATACATGCACACATTGTCTCCAGCAATGGTCACAATGATTAATACCTTTGCTGTCATTCTGGTTCTGGATCTAAAGCCTGTATCTATGGTGACCGCATAGAGGAATCTGTCCGAGGGATTGTTTTCTGGAAGCAGGAATGAGCCTGTAGTTTTCTGAATGGAAACATCAGCCTTTTTACACAATACCAACACCACCACATAGAGAGCCAGGGATATTACTGACAAAATGATCAGTGTGTAGTTGGTTTTGGAGCTGCAAGACAGGAGGAGAATATCTGTAAGTGTTAGTTAAAAAGAAACCATATTCAGATCTGATAAATTTGGAGAAAGGCATTGCAGGTGTACTGGATAAACTGTGAAACATCTGCAGAGTTGAAGCTGCTCATGATTTTCTCATGCGATACTGCAAATGATGCCAGGTGGCTGCAACTGAAAAAAAGGATCATCAGACGCATTTTTAGTTTTATTAGTGCATGGAGCCACATAATATTGGCCTACAGAACAAAGGATTGTCACAGTAATTGATATTAAGGGATGCTATTAAGAATTAATTTGTAACCTTGTTACAAACCTATTTGAAGTTATTACTACAACATTTAAGTCAACTATAAAAGATCAAAATACATGAAACAATTTTTTGTCTTACCACTAGATGGAGCATTTATTGTATAATCCATACCTGCAGTAGATCTTGTCTGGGGAAACACCACCATGAGAAAAACAACCCCTGGGCTTCCTCTCTTTCACACCATCCCAGGAAAGACACTCCACAGACTCGATGCTAAGTGTGTAGTTCACAGCTCTGGCAATGTACTTATTGCTAGGGCTTTTATTATAGTCTGCATTGAGAAGCATCAGGAAGACAGCACCAGTAGCTGGATATAAAAAAAATAAAAAATAAAAAAAATGATATATATTTTTATATAATTAATATATATATTGTGCGTGTGTGTGTGTGTGTGTATATATATATATATATGTATATGTATATGTATATATATATAAATAATGTATGTATTGTATATAACACTAATAATGGTAGATGTTTAACATTTATAATTAATCTATATAAAAAATTTTTTTACATTTGGACTAAAATGTTTAACCAAACCATGCAAATAGGATTGAGGGAGGAAGATGTGAGCTGTCTGTCCTTTCCAGTGATATATTTTCTGTTCGTTGTACTTATTAGGTGTTGGCTGCTCGTACATCCTGTGAACAGATGTTATATTTCACATAATAATTGACTAAACTGTATAAAACTAAAAAAAAAAAAAAAAAAAAAAGGTTTCTGCCATACATTTTTAAGTCCAATCAACTTGGATATTTAAGTCAATTCAACTTAAATTACATTAAACTGACTTTTTAAAAAATGAGTTGAATCTTGTATAACTTTGTAAATCGAATATTGCTTAGATGAGTTAAAGCAATGTAAAAATGTATGTTGTCATAACTTATTGATCATAAAATTCTTACAGTGTACACTGTAAAAAAATTACTGTTGGTTTAACTTAAAGTTACCTGGTTGCCTTACATTTTAAGTTCATTTAAAAAAAAAAAAAATAATTTAGTTAATACAACAAAGAAGATTGGCTTAATAAATAAAAAAGTCAAAATATTATGTTATTTTAACCACATTAATTATCTAAGTTGATTTGACAAAAGATAAAAAGTTGTGATTAAAAAAAATCATGAAAATATTTTTTTACAGTGTAGAAGACTGAAAATGAAATGCAGCAATGTCGTCACCTAAGCAGCAGCAGAATGGGAAAGGGGCGTTCAGCTGGCCTGTTAAACTGCACTGTGATCTGAAGGGCTCTCTGAAGGGTCTGTGACGTCACATTGAACTGGTGACTGTTCAGCTGACTGCGCAGAAGAGTGAACTCTGAATGTCTGCTCTGCTGGAACAAGCAGAAACACAAATCAGGGTAACCAAATATAGAGGAAAACTATTTGTAATCAAGCAGTAAAAAATATCTACTTTTGTCTCCTGTTTTCTCTGAAACTCAATGGTAACTGGTGTAGATAGATGTCTGACTTTGATTTCCTTCCTAGTGGTGCAGTTGTAGAGTCGAATGTCTGCTGTCTCTCCACTGAACTGTAACATCACATTAAATTAGAGTGTAATTTGCTTCACAGGTCAAAGCACGTTTTCTCAAATTCAGCCATGCATTTATAGTGTACCTGCATGTCTCTGGAGCAGCGATATGGGCTCTGCCTGTACACTGTGAGCCAGGTAATGATGCAGGGCTTGTGCTGGCTATTGATGCTCCATTGCTGAAATTGCATCTCGAGAAAATCAGTGAGGTGGAACGTAGTGAGGCCAAATGTTTTCACCATAGAATAAGACTGGCCATCCTTCCAGGCTAACACTTCCATAAACGTAGTGTTCACATTGTACTGCAAGATATTGCTGGATAGCATATACTCCTGCAATCAAAATGTACAAGGTTCATTTCACAGAATCTCAGAAGAGATCTGTTTATCCCACCACATTGATAATGAAAATAAGACTAAAATAATGCATGATTACATTGAAATCTACAGTGACTAAAACAAGACATTAGTTTACAACACAAACAAAGCTATAATAATCAGATAAAATTAACAGATCCCATGGTATATTAAACAAGTTAGAAGATGTATTTCAAAGGACTTAACAAAAATACTTACACTGTCATTGTTACATGTACCGGTAGTTACTATAGTCATAGCTATACAATTATGCATAATTACATGCAACTAACCCTAAACCAAACCAAACCCTAATCCTAACCCTATAGTAAGTACATGTAGTTACTTAATATTACTCAGTACTTAAATGTATAATTAATTACACTGTAACAAAGAAATCTTGAAATAAAGTGTTTATGAAAACATTATTTCTGAACATGCAAAACATCCGTTGTTGTTGTTTTTTTTTATGAATAAAAAAAAAATCTTGGTTATGAGAACATTAAGAAAACATTACATTTTATAATTTTGCAAACATTATGGGAACGTTTAAATGTTCTCTGAACACTCTGAATCAAGTAGTAACATTTAAAAATGTCTTACAAACACGCAACTAAAACGTTTCAGAAAAAGAACGCAACATGAATGATGAAAAAATAATGGTTTTGTGTTAAGGACATTATTAAAGACCAGACAACTTTCAACAAACATTCTATTAACATGACAGGAAGAACATTTGTTCATAACAAATGTAGCCAGAACATTAGCCAAAGTTCCGAGAATATTCCCTGTTAACTGGGAATTCATAAAAAAAATTCTGCTGCTTTTCAACTTTTAAAAAAGAAAAAAATATGCTAATATCATGTCATTTTGAAAACTAACAGATCAACTTTGCATCAGGGTTGCCTCTCTTACCAGTACTAAATTCGTGATGGTGTAAAGCACTTTGTTTGTGAGTTGGTGTCCTGGTCTGGACGAAAGCACTGGAGCCTCCGACACACCAGACAAGAGAGATACCAGTGCATTCACCATCTCAATGTCCAATATATGGCCTGCTGGAGGCTTGGACTCACGTAAGAGGGATGGGATGTCGTGAACATACTGGATTACTTCTTTGACACTGTGAAATGTCACCTAAATCAGATATTAAACAATTAGCAAAATGTATAAAACATTATAAATAAAACTGAAAATAAATCCAAGCTTGGGTTATACTCACTTGACTAGAGATTCTAATCAAATCAGTAAGACTGTAAATTATTTCAAATAAATCTCCCTAAAAAACAAGAACAGAGTTAAATATAGAGTTTTGTTTTTTGTTGTTGAAAAATGTCAGTTAGAGAATCTCTGTCTAGGTAAGACCTTGTCAGTGATGGACAGCTGACAGGCCGCTGAAACAAGGGCGGTGCGTGTGAGTGTCAGATGCTCGACAGAAGGCTCCGGGTCCAGACTCAAGCGGTTCAGCACAGTGATCAAAAGAGAGATGTAGTTGACGATGTCTCGGTTGCTTCCAATCTTACTCAGACCGGTTAGGTTATCGATTCCATACATGTACCTGGAAGAAAGAATAAAAGTCATTTAAAATCCTAATACGCCAGAAAAAGAGAATGTGAGAATTAATTAATTAAGTCATTTTTGTGTCCCAAAAAGAATCTCACAGTTGTTGATCAGGGCTGGGCTGGGAGGATGAGTTTCTCTGAAAGCTTGGATGAACAGTCACTGTCACAGGGCATAGTTTGGTCGCTGCCCCAAATCTGTTCTTTATTTCAATATAGACTGTGACTGTGGAAAAAGAGGTGTTCTGAGAATGAGAATAGATAAGATGTGGCTTGAGATCATAATAATGTAACCGTGAAACTATCTTGTCTGCTTTATTATGGATTCTTTGTACCTTTGTAATCGTCATTAGGATCTCCACTAGGAAGATTGAAGTAATGTTGGAAATCCCTGCCTTCATAAAGGAGTTTCCTTTCAGTGTTTCCAACACTGAAACTGTACTCATACAAGAGATCCTGATCACAGAAACACAATTACATCAAGATCAGATCAAAGAGAAAATTAATGTTGAATATTACAACAAAATACAAAATATGAATATGTTGAAAGGAGTATAAGGAAAAACATAGACCTCTTTTCCAGACGAGCAGAAGACGCTGAAATGAGTGTGGATTTCAGAGCCTGTGCTGGGCTGCACTTGGCAGCTCATTCCCTCCGGAACAGCTTGTGTGTGGAAGAACAGCTGGCTTTTCCCCTGTAGCCGCTCCTCAGAACCTGACAAGGTGAGAAAAAAAGGAGTAAAAAGATGCAAATCGCATTCAGCCAAAGGAAATACAAACATTTAATGCATTATTTATTCATTTGTTTGTTCGTTTAATTTTCATTTGTAATAGGAATCTTCATTTTGAATTTCCAAAATGAGATGGAAAACTCACTTGCAGACACTTCGAGCAAATAAAGACTCTTTGGTTTAAGCATGAAGGGTTTAAATGTGACGACCGCAGAAGATAATCCTTAAGGAAAAAGGAGACAAAGACAACTAAAGGTTCTTTTTACGATTCATATGTAAAATGAGTTATGTCAACTTAGTTTTATAGAAATGTATATGTAATTCAGAAGGTTTTGTGGCCTTATAATAGGCGCTGTGAGTGCTCTCACATACCTGTGAGAGTGTAAGACTCAAACACAGACTGATGAATGAGCTGTCGGTCCAGATCCAGCAGGGTCTTCTCAGAAACCGCCGGGCCAAACAGGTTGGGGTCCACCAGATTATCACCCTCATTGTCATAAGAGTGAGGGAATGATCCTTCATTCCAACTAAATCCCATTGAATTGGTCCCTTTCACACACAGAGACACACACAGTTAAACACACTACAACATTTAAATACTAGAAATCATTATTGCTCTTTTGATGCAGAGCATAAACAACGTGTACCTGTAGGTCTGCCGACTGGAACACCAGGATCAGCCTCTTCAATTCCCAAACTATAGTAATCATACTCTAAACAGCACCAAACATATCATATGAGCATCAGTCATATTATTCAGTACTGTTCACTAAAATAGCATTTCTAATTTCAGGATGCAAAGTCCAGAGGTTTGTTTACTTATTAAGAGTAAAATACCTGGTAGCGAGGGACGATCACCTGATATTGTCTCGTAAATGTCTGTGTAAATCATGTCCTCAGTATGCAAGTCTGCAAATGTAGTTCACAAAGTTATTACATTTTATTGTAGTCATATTATTATTACATTTGATTGCTATAACATTATTATTATCACCACTACTACTACTAATAGTAATAATCATTTATATCATTATTATTAGGTTGACATAATGCTCTCATTGAGTTAGATAACTGATCTATTAAATAGCAAGAGCTCTTCCTATTGTAAAAATATTTGTTAAATGTCCAAATTATCCAAAAACAATCTACCACCAGAGGGCGTCTAATCTCATTTTATTGCAATAGAAATCGTGATAAACAACATAGCTCTGACCAGAGCTAATTTTGTTCCAAGCCATAAAAACAAAAGCTTTATTATAATAGGGAACCTAATTCAAGTTTGAAAACGTTTACATAATTCATTATTTGACATGATTCTGACTTTAAGATATGGTTAGGATCATTCTCGCCACAGTACACAGTACTGAGATCATATCAGGCAATGACACCTTACCTGGGGCTGGTAAGGACCCATGAAACTCCCACTGACCCCCAGACGACTCTGTTTCCCCAGGGAAGGAAGGAAAGAAGGGTGGGTGCGAAGGTTTGATAGTTGGAAATGCTGGACGGTGGTACAGGTTTGTGCTGGGACTTTCAATCAGCGTGCGTACATTAATGTTATGGTGTTTCATATGCATCATTGAAGTCAGAGTATCTTGTGTAACTGGGGCTGTAAGGTCAATAACTTTAGATAAAAGATAAGGAGCCAAAGATACGCCTATATCTGGAACGGAGGGATCAGTAAAATGGGCTGGAGTGTAGGGTGTCACAGCAGGCTGGGAGAAATGTAAGCTCTCCTCCATTTGAGAGGGTAAACCTAAATCCATACTACTGCAGAATGGAACTGAAAGAAAAAGCAAGAGCAAACTATTTCAAATTGATCAAAAACACAAACTAAAATGTCTTGGTAAATATTAGATGACTGTCTTTCTGATTGGCTGTACGTACCCTCTGTAACAGCTTTGCTTGAGGCATTAACAAGGTAAAGTTTCCAGTGATAGGTGACATTTTTTGCATTCAAACCACAATCATCACAGACAGCAGAAACAGAAAACCGATCATTCCAGTTCACTGAATTTTCTCTGCAATCTTTGCAAGACATATGAATGTTGCTGCCGAGAATGAAAAAATATGATTCATTACATGCATGATATACAACTTTTTACATTACTATTATTCATTGCATATTATGTATTTTTATCATCTTTTTTTATTTTATTTTCATTTATCCACTTAAATCCCACCTGGCACGTTTTGATGTTACAGTGATGAACATCTCAGATGAAGAAGATTGATGGCCACTGTACACAGTGAGAGAGAATTTAAGCAGGTCAAAGTCAGGTTTCAAGGCAAGAGCGGGAAATACAAGAACTGCTGAAGTGGTCACGATGTTCCTGTTGAAACAGCTGCTCTCTTCTGTGTTTACTGGCCTGCATGACCAGCTGTAACTAAAACAGAAATAAAAATAAACATTTCAGATGTGATTAATGCAAAAATGACAGAATGTAATCAATAAACAAGCACTGTCACGTACCTTAAAGTATTATTGGGGAAATCTGGGTCATGTGATTTTTGCCCATCTAGAGTAACAATAATGCCGCTTTGACGATTGATGAAAATATTTGTGGCTTCGCTGATGACACTGACAGGATGACTGCGCACCACTTCAATTAAAACACTGTAGTTGCTGTACACCACATTACCGGATACCTGGACCTTTGTGATTACAACAACTCTTGTTAGTATTTCCTTATGTCAATATAACTTTTTAAATGTAGAGGAGTTAGGCTGAAACAACTGAAAGCAGACAGCTACCTTCAGAAGCACAACTGTGATAATAATAAGAAATGTTTCTTGAACACCAAATCAGCATATTAGACATTACCTTTGCAATAGCTTTATATGTGTCATAATCAAGGAGGTATTTCGGAAGATCAATATACTGCCGTGTCGTGTCTATGTGTGGGAGGAGCAGCTGTCGTCCGCTCATGTCGTATACAGTCCATCTATACAGGAGACCTCTGGAGACATTACACTGAATCTGAGCCTCAAACGTCACAGCAAGATGGACATTTTGATACCGCCACACCTAGAAGTATGCAAGCAAAATGTATTTAGTATATACACTGCTGGTCAAAAGTTTGGAATAATTAAGATTTTTTAAGAAGTTTTTAAAAGAAGAAGTTTCTAATGCTCACCAAGGATGCATTTATTAGATTAAAAATACAGTAAATCAGTAATATTGTGAAATATTATTACAATTTAAAATACCATTTTATTTTAATATGTTTTAAAATTTAATTTATTCCTATGATGGCAAAGCTGAATTTTCAGCATCATTTCTCCAGTGTTCAGTGTCACATGATCCTTCAGAAATCATTCTAATATACTCAATTATTGGTGCTCAATTATAATTAATGGTTCTTATTATCAATTTTGAAAACTTTCTGCTGCTAAATATATTTGTAGAAACCATGATCATTTTTTTCAGGATACTTTGATGAATAGAAAGTTTAATGAACAGCATTTCTTTGAAATACAAGTCTTTTGTAACATTATAAATGTCTTTACATCCCTCCCTGCTAAAATAAAAGCATACATTTCTTTATTTTGTACTTACCCCAAACTTTTGAATGGTAGTATATCACAGGTTTCCACAAAAATATTAAGCAGTAAAATTGATAATAATAAGAAATGTTTCTTGATCACCAAATCAGCATTTTAGAAAGATTTCTGAAGGATCATGTGACACTGAAGACTGGAGTAATGATGCTGAAAATTAAACAGAAATACATAAAATTTTTAAACATTTTAAAATAGAAAACTGTTATATTAAATTGTAATAATATTTCACAACATTACTGTTTTTACTGTATTTTTGATCAAATAAGTGCCGTCTTGGCAAGACCTTAATTACTCGAAACTTTTCACCGGCAGTGTATATATAGATACCTTTTGTTAGTGATGTCTCCTAGTATAACTGTTAGGATATAGTTGTCTAATTGTGGCATATACAGAACTTGTACCTGTATTTTATTTGGGCCCATGTTTTTCACTGGAGGAGGCTGACATGATTCTTCAACGACAAAGATGTGCCCTGTTAAAGAGGCTGAGCTCACTAGGTTGAACATAATAACCTCTAATATGTACTCTCCAGTTCTGTAGAAAAAATTAAAACATTTTCACATTTACAATAAAATTCAAATTCAATGGCAAGATAACCAACAATTATGACTGAGGACAAGATTTTGTAAAAAATAACTGCTACAAAATTATCAATAAATAAATAAATAATAAGAGGGGGGGAAAAACTTTTCCAAACATGGGATAATGACTTCATACATTATAATATTACAAAAGATTTCTATTTCAAATAAATGCTTTTCTTTTGAACTTTTTAATCATCAAAGAATTCTGAAAAGAAAGTATCACGGTTTCCACAGAAATATTAAGCAGCAGAACTGTTTTCAAAATTGATAATAAAAAAAAGATTCTTGAGCAGCAAATCAGCATATTAGAATAATTTCTGAAGGATCATGTGACACTGAAGACTGGAGTAATGATGCTGAAAATTCAGCTTTGACGACACAGGGATACACTGCATTTTAAAATGTATTCAAAACAGATATTTTAAATGGTAATAATATTTCATAGCAATATGGTCTTTAATGTATTTTGATCAAATAAATGCAACTTTGGTGAGCATAAGAAAAATCTGCTATTTACTGTATATACCCTGTGTGACAGTTTCTACCTGTTAAAGACATGACGCTCAGCGCTTGATCCGTCTCGCTCTGTTCCATCTCCAAAATTCCAAAAATACGAGACATCAGTTCCTGAGCTGATCCGGCAGGTGAAGTTTACAGAACGGTTTGATAAAACTGAGGGACTGTACAGAAGCCTGTTGGGCTGCACAGCTCTCTGAATCACAACAGGATAAATATCTGAGCTGATGGATGTGAGACCGTTAGACACACTGACAGTGACATTGTATCTGAAAAAGATAGATAGATAGATTTTTTTTTAAAAGTCAAATGTACAACTGCAGTAAACAGACACACAAGTAAAATACTGATTCAGTAAAATTTGTATGACACATGTATTTTGTAACTGAAAGCTCTTTAGATTGTCTATATGAAAATAGATTAAACAAAAAGCACTTGTTTGGGAGGCAATATCTCTTTTTGAAGATTCTGGATGTTGTTTTTATTTCAGGTCCATCCTCAAATCTCCAGTGAAAGTATAGAGGATTCGGCGCTTCTGTTACTGCTACAAATTTGATGTCTGTCTGTGTTGCATATGCCCGTTTGTCCGAAAAAATCCAAACAGCTGGAAAAAACATCACACATTCAAAATATAAAATAGTGTGGATAGGTTTGTATAACGGAGTAGCTTTTCTTTATGAATGGACCTCACACACCTCGCTTGTGACTGTCTGTGGGTTTGGTTGAGGCTTTATCCTGCTGCTTGTCCTCTGTGTCTGTGGGCAGAGGGGCACAGGACGGGATATCCCGACCTCTCTCGGACAACATGAGATCCAAGTACTCAGTCCCAGAGGGACATGCTCTAATCTGCCAGCTGGTAGAATGAGTATAGATACTGTTCGTCATGGTCACATCTAAAAACACAAAGACATATGGTGGTCACAAAAGCTTATTCTGTTTCATTCTTCCCATATTTGTAGCTATAGTACTGTCCAGTAAACATACTTAAATGGTACACTCCAGCAGCAGGTAATATTGCATCTATGTAGCAGGTGAAGTATCCATTGGCCATAAGAGACATATTATGCAAGCCCTGAGGACCAGAGTTCCCACTAAATGTAATGAAAACCATGGAAATGTTTTCTTTGCTCAGATCTGGTATGACTGGAAACATAATCAAATATACAAGGGATTACATTGCATTGCTTAGATGATTTTTGAGAAAATAATATTGTATCTTGTGTCCAATTCAATTTAAATAAATTTAATTAAAAGCACAATTGAATTACAAGCAACTTAAATTGCACAAGGGTTGCTATGGCAAGGCTGACAATAACCTGAGACTTCCAGGAGGAGGGGCTTTCCAATCTGCACCCTGTCAATCAAAGCAGCTACAGTGGCATCACGAACAGAAGGCCCTCTGCTGCCGTACACTGCCAACCAGCCCGTCTCATTCCCATAAGGGACAAACTCGGAGGAGAAGCATCTGTAGGCAAATCAAAACCAGACATGCTTCTCAATAGAAAACACCAAAACACTGAAACTTACCTGCAGGTAGTGAGTCAAACTCACAATCAAAATAATGTATATCTAGATGCTGACTTTTTCCTTGGATGGTCTGAACTAGACACATTGTGGAAGTGAGGCGCTCTGGAATATTCTTGTGATAAACTGATACAATACAGTGAAATAATACAGCATCACAGAGATTACAGACTTCTGATTATAGGTTTGTCTTATTGTTTTGCCCACATATTATTTCACTGTTGTTTAACAATAAAAGACACATAGCTCAATACAACATTTCAAGCAAGTGTCTTTACAATAAATACAAGTGAATGAAATCCAATCAAAATGCAACTTTGCATATACTTTTTTATTGTTGCGTAAAGCAGAACATTTTAGGCTAATTCCTAAAATCTTAATTTAATTTAAAATTAATTTAATAATGCATCGTATTTTAGAGTAGCCTATAATATTGTAAAAAAAAATTATATATTTTTTTATATATATATTTGCATTTTATTCTATTTTTATGTTGTAACTGTTTGTGTTAATAAATTGAATAAAAAATGTAATTGTATTGTGCTGTTATATTGCCTACACTTCCATTTTTGTCAAGCGTTCATGTAGGCTATGTAACTTAATATGTTTTTATAGCCTTGTTCAATTTTTTTTGTTAAATAAAATCAATTTGGATATTATCATATTTAGATTTATACTAGTTCATTATTCATATTTTAAGTTACCTGACAAAACATTTTGCAGTGCAATTCACTTAGTGAATAATGTAGGCTAGATAAAGTTTAGTTTAAAAAAAGGACTCTTACCCTTCACTGAATGGCTTGGAACATAGTGGACGCTTCGATTCTTGATGGTTTTCCAGTGAGCTACAGTTGTTAAATCCAAGGTACAATTGAACAGCTGTAAAAAGTGTCATTTGATATTATAAACAAATCTTCGTGTAAGAGTTTCATCAAGGCCTTATTTGTCACGTGCAATTTCAGAGTTGCTACATACCATATCCCGAGTTTCCCTTAACATGCATGAGAGCAAAAATAAGGAAACAAAATACGGTCCTACAGAACAGAAACATCTTATCAAATGGAATGTCTCTCGCCGCTGTTGCGAACGATTTCTTTGTCTCGTTTAAGTGTCAGTGAACAGGTGAAAAGGAGGCGTGTCTATTCTTGATTGACAGTTGCCGTTCCAATGATCGATTGCATTATGCCTTCAGTCAGGGATCCCTAATTACGGCAACATTTTTTTCTTTCTCTTTTTATTGTAATGAATTTATCCTATTTTATGATAGTGATATATGTTTTATTTGAATTTTATAGCTATTTAAAATTCTAAAATATATCTCTGATCACAATCTGTTTAGCATGCATTTAAAGGGACCAGGGAACTTCATCATGAATCATTTGCATAGATTTTGTTAAAATCCTCAGCTTGTGGGTGCTGACTATTAAGATAGATCCCGTTCTTTTCTACTTTTGATTCCCTGGAAGGTTTTTCACAAGTGAGCATTACACCTTCACAGTGCTAATTCAGCTTCTAACCCATGCAAAGAACAATGAATGCAAGTTTCACACAGGATATACAACGCCTAGCCTGGCTATATGACTCATTATTCAAACTGGAAACCGAATAGAATGAGAGAAGGCACAACTAAAAAAAAAAACTATCTATAATCTAAAATACTCCAAAACATTTGTTCATGTGATGAAACTGAGATACTCGGATAAATGACGAAGCATAAACAGATGAAGAATATTAAGGCAGTGCCGCTTGCTCTTCTCAGACCGTAAAGCAATTGCTAAAATATTTGCATTATGAGATAGGAATTGTGTAGGCTGTTCATGCTTGTGGTCCGTTTCAGAGGGAAAAGCTGTTTGTTTACTCTTTTTAAAACAGAGGATGTGAGAATGTGAGGTGAATGCATGTAGAGCCTGCTGAGTCTCACAAAGTCTGACTGATCACATGCCAGTGATGTTTTTGGCTTCAAAGGCTTTTCCGAGAAAGACCACGTCAGGATTATTGAGAAATAGACATTTATAGGTGAGGCATGAACACATTGTTAGTGACCCACAACAGAACGACAAGTGCTGACCAAACCAACGGCTACATCCCCCTGAGAAAACAGAGCCTGCCACTTCACGTGTCCATGTTCCACAGTGATGAATGAGAGCTGAAGTGGACCATTGACGGCAGGGTCATTGACGCCCAAGGGCACAATGGATGACAGGGTTGAATAAAACTAGCTTCCACCGAGAGTATCGTGCTTTAGACAATAACACATTAAATAAGATGTGTTTTTTGCTTTTTGGGTGTGTGGGTGAATCGCGCCCCCTTGTGTGTTAGGCTACTTGTGTAGCCTATACGGCAAACAAATCGACAATAGCCTGAGCACATTTCTTATGAACTTTTGTTGTTTCAAATAATTTCCTATTAGAAAACCCTCCCAGTCGATGATATGTGTTCAACAGTCATATTTATTTATAAAAGTAGACTAATTAAAAATGTTTATAGGCCATATGCGTCAGCCACTACTTAAAAGGCCTAGGCCTATAAGACGATAAATTAATATTTTGATATTTATAGGCTTAAGTTAATAAAAAAAAAGATACATAAATAAAACTAAATAAAACGTTAATGCAAACTAAATGCAATAAAACAAACATTTATTAAATATTATAATAGGCTACGTTTATAAAAAATATATAAAAATAGAACATGGTATAACTGTTTCAACAATTAGCCTAAAAACCAACCAAAAATATTACAAAATAACAGTTCACTCCGTGTACAAAGTGAATTGGGACAGATTTTTATAGAAAATATAGCTACAAGAATGCAAAGACATGAGCATTTCTATGTTTCATGCAGATTAAGCCCCAAAATGTTTATAAATGACGTTGGCCGAGGAAAATATTTGTTTGACAATTAACTTTAATTAGACTGATATTAACTTTATTAACGGGTGTGAATGTTCGTTGAAGTCGCTATCAACGTTTATAACCGACATAAGAGCTGGATCATTTTGAATGATTGGGTAGACTATTAAACACTGTTTAGTCAAGAAAGTAGGCTATTCAAAATAATTATCTGAGTACATCCTCATGTCATATTGTCTCAAATGGAAGAGGCATAAAGACAAACTTGCAGTGTCGGTTTTGCACTGAATCTACAGCTTGCAGTCTGGTGCACACGAAGGTTTGTGGGTAGCCTTCTCATTTAAAAGCCTGAAGCGTATATGGCTTAATTATTTCAAGGCTTCTTCCGTTTCTTGTGCATGTGTTAGTGGCTGAAAGAACGATGCCACAACTGATATAGGCTACGTGTGTTCCAACCTTACGGTAATGCAGGCAAGTCAGACTTAATTTAGTAAGTAAATAACTGTGGGCATGCACGTAGCCTACTACCTCAGAGAATATGAAAATGATAATACTTCTATTATATTTCAGTTGAAAGTCCTAGGCTACTAACAATTTCGGACTAAATAAAAATCAAAATAGGCCCTAGGCCTATAGTTTTTAATATTTTACATTCACGAAGTGATCTGCCATTCTGATTTCAGAATCAAGGGCAAAGCTGTGGGACGGAGACAATACATGACAAAACAGTGTTAAATGAAAAAGTAATCTGATTGACATCAGAAGAGGAAACAATAAACAAAGCATGGGCTGCCATATGTTTAACAGCTGTTCTTTAATCTGTACAGGTATGAAATCAGACAGCAGGGGGCGATAACGAGTGAATTCATAATTACCAATGGAAATTATATCTCATGGGGCCCAGTTTCTCTATAATGACAGATAGCGTTTCCGATATTACGAACGTTCGTTTCTTTTACATGGGTGTTTCCTAAAAAATATATTTAACAACGCGCAATACGTGAATTTTATAGCCTATTGCGTTGTCTGGTCAGGACGTGTTAAAATCTCAATCGCTCGTTATTAGGGCCTCTTTTTATTATCTTAAAAATTCCTAGTTATCTATAAAATTATAATTGTGTGAGTCGTTTGTTCAGAACGTTTACACAACAGCTGATCTGTTCATCTGATGTCCTTTTGCAATCTTTTATTTTCACAAATTCAAGGGGTGTGCAATGCAAGCTTCAAGGGCCAGCCAAGTGGAGACATGGAGGCAGCGTTTACTGTTTTGTGGCCCTGTGTGTGAGTGATCCTGCTAATGACAAGGGTAGCCTATTAAATCTAACGAACGAGGTCCATTGTGTTGCCAGTAGGCTACTGCCGAGTGAAATTGAGCGGTCTGCTCTTTGCTCCCTAAAGCGATAACGCAACGCCTCGCGACCTTGTGGTGCGGTGGGTTCGAGGAAGGCGGAGGAAGAGTGGGTTGTAGAAGTGGATGAAAAGGCTTTGGCCGCTAGAAGAAATTCGGCTCCTGTTCTCATGAACGACATGATATTCTTTTCATTGATATGTTTACGCCCCTATTTTTAATAAGCCTACAAGTGCAAAGTAGCCTATTTTATTGGACCAGCTTCTGAATTGCCTTTACTTGCCTGAAACAATAATGTCACCTCTTTTTTGTGCAAACTACGTGGTTACAAATCATCCCACTTTTTTGATTTAAATAAAGGCATAAAATAAAGTATCCTGACATTAAAGGAAAAAGCAAAAAGAGTGAGTAATAACTGTAGCCTACTGTTAAACTTAGGTGTAGTTTTGCGGTTGTCCTGCAGGTGATTCTGTCTGCTAGCGATGCGTTTAGCACATACGAATATTTTAATTTAGAGGATGGATTTTCAATCTTTTAGATGCCATGCATGGACCCTCAAATATGATCATCCTGGTGCGACTCAAGGGCCCCTCATACTAAAATGTAAAAGGCAGCTATAGATTTTCATGTGTAAAAACCAAATTTATACTGTGAAAATGAATATTATATATATGTGAAACAGTGAAAAATATTTAGTTTGTTTTGTTACATTTGTAACATTCTTTCTACTTACAATATAAGTGTGCTGTACTGTTATTTATTTTGTGTATTTTTTATTTATTTTATCCAATTTATTTATACATATATATATTTAAATATTTTTTTTCACTTATGCTTTTCAACAGACTCCCTAGCACTCCAATTTGGCCCCATGGGGGTCCCCGGACCCAAGTTTGAAAATCCCTGCTTTAGAGCACTCTTAGATCTATGTGAATTTAAAGGTCTTCTCAAGTTACAATGCTTTTTGGGAAAGAGCCCATAATTCTAATAGGCTTTTTGTCTCTCCATTTAGGCTCACAATGCTTTTGGGAAACCCTGCACAATGACACAGGCTCTTGCATGGATTAGACCTTATTAAAAAGCCTGAATCTAGGGTAATCCACGCAACACCTAAAAAAAGTGTCTTAATAATCAGGTAGCCTCAAATGGTTGCACAAAATATTACAAGCATTTAAATGACAACTACTTTCAATACCCTGATAATTAAATGGAAGTGTATACCTACTGGCTCATAATAAATCAATAGATTTTATTTTTGTATAAAACAACTACCCAGATTGATCAATGATTTTTATGAATCAAGAATACATAATAGTATATACATATAAAGTTAAAATATAAAGACTTAAAATATCAGAATTAATAATCACATCAAATAACAAACTAAATCGTGCATTTTAATGCATTTTCTTTTTATTGAAATGAGATGTTGCAGATGTGATCATCGCCACTTTTCACTTTTTATTTTTCACAAGTTCACTTTTTAAAAAGTAAAACATCCATAGTGTTTCAGTAAAGAAAATATTGCACATGATCACACTGGCTGATAGCTTTAAATCCTTTCCAGCAAGGACTCAGAGTAACCAGGGGAATAATACCTGTGAAAGAAAGGACGATCAGTGGAACACCAAAAAACATACAGAATATTCAATCTAAGGGTTTACAGCATTATAAAAGCATGTTCAGTGTAAAAACATTTTATGCTGTTTATTATTCGCATAAATATTCATGAACCTGACAATCTCCTCAGGGTAGCAGCTGTTGATTGCATTGATATATTCCTGAATTGCAGAACCAGGTTCTGCTTTGATCTCCTGCACTTTCTTCAGACCACCGCTGGTAACAAGCAAGCGCCGTGCTTTACTGTCATGAGGAAGAACCTTTAAGATGGGGAGGAAATCGAAAAGCTCCTTAAACAGTTCTCATTGTCATTAACAAATGCAGCTTTCATAAAATGTGTTAATGAAAACAGTAAGTTCCCGCTACCTTACTGAACTGGCAGATGACATGTTTAAGAATGTTGCTGGGAGCTTCATAGAGAAGAGGCTCCAGTGCTGGTAGATAAGTGCACTTTTGAAGGACGCTCTTCAATGCCTTCTTGGCCTTTTTTGAGTATGTGAACAAAGCAAAGAATAGGCAAGAGTTAGTAAAAAATGAATGATATTGGTAAAAAAAAAAGAAAAAGAAAAAAAAAGTTCCTCTACAGTTACTAATGGACCATTGGTCACCTTGACCTGCAGGTCTTCAGAACTTTCAGTGTCCAAATAGAGTTTTAGGAGTTTAGGGAACACGTTGGCCACAGCAACAGCTCGTGCATGTTCGGGTGTGTGTCGGCCAATCTGGCCAAACGCCCAAACTATGGCTGCTTTGAGGTGTTCGTCTTGCTCCTCTTCCAGACAGATAGACAACTGTGGCACTCCCTACAGGAGTGGAGAATCAAATGTGATCATAATCAGTATTATGAGAGAAATCCACTACTGTTCAAAAGTTTATGATCGGTAAGATTTTTTTATATTTTTGAAAGAAGTCTCTTATGTTCACCAAGCATTTATTTGATCAAAAATACAGTGAAACATTAATATTGTGAAATATTAGTGCAATTTAAAATAACGGATTTCTATTTTAATATATTTTAAAATGTCATTTATTCATGTGATGGCAAAGCTGTATTTTCAGCATCATTACTCCAGTTTTCAGTGCCACATGATCATTCAGAAAGCATTCTAATATGCTAATTTGCTGCTCAAGAAACAATTCTTCTTATTATGACAGTAACATGTTTGTGGAAACCATGAATTATTATTTGACGAATAGAAGATTCAAAAGAACAGCATCTACATGAAATATATATGTTTGTAACAATGTAAAAGTCTTTTTCTTTTTTTAAATCTTACTGACCCCAAACTTTTGAACAGTATATGTAGTCAAATTTAAGTTTTACATGTAATCTTAAGTGAGGATGTCATAACAGACTTTAGATACAATAACAGCCATGGCTAAGTTCTCGGAGTGTGCAGCCACATAGCCCAGCATCATGATCCCAGGCAGGCGAACATTCCCTGTGGAGTCCCCGAGGTAGTCAATCACAGCTGCTACGCCCCCCATATTCACTATTATCTGAGACAGCTGAGTAGGAAACAAACAATGCACACAAGCAAACACACAAGTCAGTGTGACATAATGATAAATAATAAATAAATAATTAGACCAGAAAAGCAAAACCGTTTTGGGCAGGTGAAAAGAAAGTGGTGATGCAATGACTATGTGGTAACCAATTGTCTGTTTCCTGTGTTGCACTGGTGATAAATAACAGACCCACATTCTCCATGGTTTACAGACTAGCTGCCTCACACCATATTATTTAAACAGGGGGTGTCAAAGAGCTGACAAAGTAGAGATTCCAAAGTTACCCAAGCATCTTGAAATCATTTAGTGGGTATGTTATGTATGTGGTAGGTACTTCTGGGGTGTGTTTTGTGATTTCCCGAATAAGAGTAGCGACATTCTTCCGAACATATTCATCAGGGTCCTTTAGGCAAACCAGCGCAGCGGGGAATATCTCGGCCTCCACCACCATCTCGGCGACGTCCACGGAATGCTTGGCGATTTGACTGAGAGCTGAAAAAACCTGCCTCTGTAAAGAGTAAAAATGTAGTCTACTGTCAAATTAAATCATTAGGGCTTTTCACACTGTGCTTAACCCTGGGGTTAGCGTTGTTCTAAACCCCAGTTTTAACACCAGGTAGAGGAAAGTTACCCACTTGCAATTAGAAGCGGGGTTAACACTGCTTTTTACCCCGGGATATAAAACCCTGCTCTGGAGCCGGGATAGCACCAGTTTAACCCTGCATTGCGGTGCCAAGCATGTAAAGTGTTAAATTGTGATTGAATGTTTATGGCTAGATGGTTAGCAACAGACAACCAATCAGATGCATCATATTCACAAGCTTTTGATGATCATATAAACATTGCGTGTTGTAAACAGCGTTTGAGGGGAAAATGGAGTTCTTGTTGGTGTATAAATTGGAGTTAAGAAGAGTTATATTGAATTGATAGTCGGCAATGTATAATATGAGGTAGCACAACGCTAGTTATGTAAACAGGTTGTGTACCGACTCATCCAATCAATGTCACTGACACCACAAATATGCAATTAAGAACATTAACAAATGGTTTAGGAATGTAAAGTGTGAACCATCAGTTTATAAATGCCCAGGATTAATTGTTAACCCCGGCTAAAATATGAGCAGTGTGAAATGCGAAACAAGATTCGAGGATTCTCTTTTTCCTGGGTTAAGAATGACCCAGGGTTAACTATTTCAAGTGTAAAAAGCCCTATTGAGTCTGCATGTCATTGATTTCAATATCTGTACACTCTCAAAAAAATAAAGAACCTTTATTGGCATTAGTGGTTCCATGAGGAACCTTTAACATCCATGGAACCTTTCAATTAGACAAAAGGTTCTGTATAGTGGAAAAAGGTTCTTTAGATTATTACAATATTCTCCGGTCACACTTTAGATTAGGGTCCAATTCTCACTATTAACTAACTATTAACTATGACTTTTGCCTCAGTAAACTCCTGCTTATTAATAGTTATAGGTAGTTGCTAAATTTAGGCATTGGGTGATATTAAGTGATGTAGAATATGGTCATGCAGAACAAGGCATTAGTATGTGCTTTATAAGTACTAAAACACAGCCAATATCCAAGTAATTTGCATGCTAATAAGGATCTTAACTAAAGTCAAGTATATTTGTATAGCGCTTTTCACAATACAGACTGTATCAAAGCAGCTTCACAGTATTAAATTAAAATAATACAACAAGGTTTGTTTCTAGTGGAATTCATTGATTGATAAAATCAAATTAAATATCCCCAACACTAAAGTGTAAACACTAAAGTGTTACCTGTTCTTCACAATAAGATGGTTCTTTTAAAAAGATACTTTGAGGAACCCCAAATAGTTCTTCTATGGCATTGCTGCGAAACCCCCCTTTCAGAACCTTTATTTTTAAGAGTGTAGACTGTGTCACCTTTAATTTGGCATCTGGGTTTAGGATCATCTGTGCTAGGTGGGCGATTGCCCCTGTGTCCACCACGGTTTGAGCCAGCTCTGGGGAGTGCTTGGCTATGTCGCTCAAAGCGGAAGCAGCAACCCTCTTCAGGGCAATTTCAGGCTCCTGGATGCATAACACAAGCAGAGGCACTATTCCGGCATCAACCACTGCCTGAGACAGCTCTGCACACACCAGGAGTGAAGATGAACAACAAAAGGAACATTGACAAATTGTAAGAAATAAATATAAAAACAAACCCTTTTTGAAGCTAACTCACGTGCATTGTGCCTGGCAATGTAGCTTATTGCCCATGCCGCAGACTCTTTGACCCCAGGGTCAAACTCCTCCAAGGAGCCCACAAGAGCGTCCAGTGCTCCACAGTCCACCACGGCCTGGGCCAGCTCAGGGGAGTGCTTAGCAACAGCCCGAAGAACGAATGCAGCTGCTTTCTTATAGAATCGCTGTGTCATTCATATCCCAGTAATCCAGAGGGAAAGGACAAAGCAATTGAACAATAAATGCACTAGAATGTTCATGAATCACCAGCAAAACTGCCTTTAAAGGGATAGTTCACCCAAAAATGAAAATTCTGTCATAATTTACTCTCCCTCAAGTTGATCCAAACCTGTTAGAGTTTTTTTGTTCTGCTGAAAACAAAGAAAGATATTTTGAAGAATATCGGAAACCAAACAGTTGATGGGCACTATTGACTTTCATATTATGGGGAAAAAAATACTATGGTTAGGTCGCATACTGTTTGGTTACAAACATTCTTCAAAATATATTCTGAATGTTCTGATCCAATCTGACTTCTGACCTGAAATGCTGCCTGAATCATAATCATACACTGTTCGTTCGTTGGCCAGAGGAGAACTGGCCCCCCCGACTGAGCCTGGTTTCTCCTAAGGTTTTTTCTCCATTCTGTCACCTGATGGGAGTTTTGGTTGCTTGCCACTGTCGCCTTTGGCTTTTGGCTTGCTTAGTTGGGGACACTTAATATATTTAACAATATTATTGATCTGCCTGCACTGACACCATTATATATGAGAACTGAACTGAGCTGGAGTCTCCAGAGCGGCTGTATAGATAAATTAACTACATTAATAATTTTTTTACAACAAAAATGAACCATCACTGAACTTACTTCAGCTGGACTATGACACTATTTTCTTCTAGATCTGCTGTACAGCCGAAACAAACTTTGTTGCATTATTTTCCTGTTATCACTGTAAAGCTGCTTTGAAACAAAAAGCACTATATAAATAAAGGTGACTTGACTTGACTTGACTTTGTGTTCAGCAGAAGAAAGACATTTATACAGGTCTGGAACAACTTGAGGGTGAGTAAATGATGACAGAATTTTAATTTCTTGGGTGAACTATCCCTTTAACAAAGAATAAGTCCATATATCACATTCTATACGATTCAATTAGATAAAAAATAACTTTGGTGGAGTGTATACTATACTTCTAATGAAGCCTCTCTGACAGTGTAACAGTAGTCTAACAGAAAGTTTTGGAGTAAAAGCTTTGGGTCACCACTTTTTTTTTTTTTTTTTTTTGCTGGGTTATTCTGGAATCTGGACAATGATCCGAGAGTTTGCCAGGAGTCAAACCAAGATGTGATCTGAGATCTGGAGTTGATGCACTACCATGCACTTTACATTTTTATAATGAAACAATATGTAAATGTTTAGTACCTGTATTCCTGCTCACATGTCATGTTACTGTTTAAAGTCATATAATTTAAATAAAGAATGCAGACAAACTGCTTTTGCTTTGACTTTATGCTTATCACGACACATTTAAAAGCAAGTATTAAATGAGAATAGCGCAAAAATATATGAATTAAACTGGAAATTGCAAAAACATGGTTTGCCTGGCTGACATTGCCAAGTTTTTGCATTGTGCAAAAAGAAATTTAGGCATGAAAGTCTGACGCCTTAAGGCAAACCTATTTATTTCAATGAAAGCTGAACGGCTCAACTAAAGAAACTCACGTTTTGCTCAGCCAGGGAGTACACAAGCTGAGGAAGAATGTCTCCCTTTACTACAGCCTCAGCCAGGTCATCGTTATAGTTGGCAAGCCTTCCGAGAGCCAGGGCTGCTGTCTGCTGAATAGTTGGGACTGCATCCAAAAGGAGAGGCCTCAAAAGGGACATTACACCTAAGCCAGAGAGAGTGAGCACATTTGTGCAGGGGAGAAAACAGGAGTGGAAAGACACTTGAGAGCAGATGAGGGGAGGATATACTTTCAAAGGTTCAAATCATATAATAAAATATATCTATAAAATGATGAGCTACTGTATGCGTTCCTTATTAATTAAAAACTTAACCTGTCAACTATTTTGTAAGATATTTCGCCCAGAAACATTCATTGTACTGTGCAGTGTTTTGGTGAAACATTGATTTAGATCCTTTCCCCCTCCCATCAGTCCTGAGTGTGTTGAAAAGGTTTAAAATACTCTACATATTGTAGGTTAGGTCGTTGAGTTATACAGCCCATGTTATAATTCACCTTGAATGTCTTTAAGCTCACTTGTAATTAGTATTACCCAGGAAAATCATATTTTATCAGTTGAAAAATGATTTCCATTATAAGCAGATAAGTTACCATACCATTCTTCAAGCAGAAAACATCTCTTTTTTTCCACAAAATAAATATTTCAGACACTCACCAGCATTTTGAAGTGTTTCAGTATTTTGTGGTCTTGATGCAAGATCTGCTACAGTTTGCACAAATTGTGTTCTTGCCTTCTGGTACTGCTCAAACACTGCATAATAATAATAATAATAATAATTCATATTATTATAATAATCTCGTTTTACAAATTTGGATTTGCTGATCGGGCAAATTAACTGACAGTAGTTTAAGTTAAACATAGACCGGCATATAAGAGTCAATGCCAAAAATTATGTCAACAAACTGCGAAAGTAAGAAAAGTAAGTAACGTTAACGTTAAGTTAACCCCAGTGGTTTTAATGATCTGAGTGAGTTTATCATTGCATTAACATTTTTAATCATCCTTCAACGGATCTGACTTCCTCACCTTGTAAAACCTGCCGTTGACTCATTGTTTTATCAGTAGCTGCTATCCTAAATCGGAGTAAAAACGACAAAAAGCTGCGTGGATGCGACAAACTGTGCGTTTAAACTTCCATTAGGAAACAGCGTTTGTTGTGACTTTGAGAGGAGGCGTGCAACTGTTGTCTTGGCAACAAACCGGAAGTGATAGGCATCTCGTTCGTTCGGTGAGCATGCTGTCAATGTTCTACTAATGTTTCGTGCTGACATCTTTTCAAATCAGGATAAGTGCCGAATTCAGGTGATGTCCAGATGTAATAGCAGGTTAATTCATCCGTAATTAGTTTGGGGTATTAAACAGGATTCAAGAACGGTGTCAAATCGGGACAGAGCAGCTGCGAGGGCGAACAGCTGCCCTCACGAGATTCGTGTCTACACGGTTACCTCAGAGACAACTGCAGTCACAGCAGCAGTGATATTTAGTAATAATTATTAGTCTTCACATTCGCATTTTCGTTGAATAAGTTTTAGAATAGTAAATACACTACTGCCTGCTGGTTCGTGATTATATGTGGAAAAAAGAGTCTTTCGTCGAGCAGCTGAATACAAACTTTCCGTGCGTGCTTGTTCACTTAAAAGTTGTTTTTACGGTTTAATTGTTTTCACTTGAATAAGGTGGTCATTTGAGCTGGTTACCAAATAGTTCATAATTTCCCGAATGCCTTTAATAATTGGTTGTTGTAGCCTTTCTGTTGCATTTCACGCACTCTGTGCCCAGTAACATGGCTGCATTAAACATAAAAAAATGTCCAACCCTTTTTAAGTACTGTACACATTGCGTAGCCTATTAGAAAATATTTTGTATATAGTTAGCCTATATAGGTCTAAAATAGTAAAAAAAAAATCTAAGCTTGTTATTTAGGTTGTTATCTGGACCATTAGTGGAGAAAGGCTATCTGCCTTTATGAAAACCCTGACAAATCGGGCCTTTATATGCCAGCTCAAGGCTGAAGAGTTTATGCATTAACTTTAATGTAATTTCTGACACAGATATGCTCTCATAACGCAATACTTAAATACTGTTGAATTTAAAATAACAAGTAGGCCTATATTTATTTCTTACGGGTTCACCATGACATCAGCCAAGGCAAGGCAAAGCGAGCATAGATGATTATAGCCTATTGAAGAAACTTTTTTAAACAATGACAGCTTATTTAGAATGTCCACTTGGCTTTGCTCATGTCCACCTCTAAATACACTCCTAACAAATAATTTCAGTCAACAACATCATTTGTAGGGATTTTTTAAAGGTGTCTTGATTTTTCGACTTCATCAATGTATAGCCTTGTGACGTCAAAAGTACAAGTTTTAGGGGTTACACTTTATTTTAAGGTGTCCGTGTTACAGTGTAATTATACATTTAAGTGCTGAGTAATAATAATTAAGATTGTACTTACTATAGGGTTAGGCTGCATGTAATTAAGCACAATTTATAGTAATTACTAGTTACTATGTACCGTGTGTAACAAAGACTGAGAAATAATTTTTTACCAAGTTTTGTAACTAGGATTGGCCAAAAAAAAAAAAAGCCATAATCCTGTTCCAAACGTTAACCTTGACAGAATTAAATCTCTTGGAAGTCCCAACATGCACGGAATAAGACCAGACCGACCAGATTATAACTGACCTGTCAACTAAAATATAAATCTGTAATAGATGAACCACATCTACCCCGTTAAAAGAAATAGCTTTCATTACCTCAGTGTAAATGCAAATAATTCAGTGCAAACTGTCGAGACAGTGTTTCCCTCACGTCACGGAGAGATTCACCGACAGACTTTCCGTTTCTAACGACCAGGTATGAATATAGGTAATTTACGTGTTGTAATTTACACAGGCTATTAGAAGCTGTTTAGCCACAACTGGAGAAGTTTGTAGCACCTGCCTCTCAATACCTTCGTCTCAATAGACTTTGAAACCGGTCAAATGGATTTAGTCATAAGTTTACCAGATAGCATAGGCTTCAGTTACCAGTATATCGCACGAGCATTTAATAGTGTTCCTCTGCGCTATGGATATATGCATTTTTGCTCATTGCAAAAAAGAAATAAACGGCTGTTCTGTAGGCCTACTACACCACCATTATCACCACGTTGATGGTTATTTCTTGGAGCTTATTGTCAACTTTAAAAGTTTAGCACCATAATAGGCCTAGCTACTTATTATACATAATTAGAAATCCAAATACATTTATTCGGATGTTAAAGTAATGCATGAATACTTTTGGTATTTGTAGATTTCTCTTTATCTATTTTTAAAGCAGCATTAAAACGCAAGTCGATGTGAAAGTGTAAAATGTTTATTTAGATGTTTTATACTGTGCAACAGTCACAATACAATAGCTGTCAATAGTCTACAATCGACCAATAAGACAATGAACACTGAAGACATCAAAATCTTGTCCAGAAGGAGAAGTTAGGGGTAGGCTATAACAGTGGCTGTTTGTCAAATGACAAATTCGTGTAGGCCTATGTAATAACTTGAAAAGCAGTCTGAAAGATATGTGTGCATGCTTTAAAGGACTTGAGCATGACCTCGAGACCAAAATGACGGCCCGAACCGGCACAGTGGAGCATATCGTATAATAACTGCAAAAACTAAACTTGAAGAACTTCTAATAAAAATGATTAAGCCGAGTAGAACTTAAGTTTCATTTCTTTATCCCTTTGAACACGCAGTTCTAATATAGTCTTTTGTCATTTAAATTTGAACTATATAGGCTATATGCCTTTCTTTGATATATTAAAGGCAAGAATATACCAGGAATGTTCAGTAGCCTAACTACCCCAGAAAAGGCAAACTAAAATCAAAAGTAAATGTTTTTTTTTTTTTAATCATGCTTTTAAAGAACATTATAATACACATGTAAAATACAAGCAACAGATAACGCAATTTGTTTAGGGAAAATGTAGACCAAGAGTAAAAATATATAAAAAGGTATAATTCAGTCATTTCTGCATTCTGAAAATGCCGCAACCGTCGCTCTGCGGTCCACTTTGCAAACAAATGGGCCTCTAACGTTCTCACTCAAACTTAGAAAATCCAGCAATGTGTCGAAAGAAGCGCGTCATTTCCACTACGTTAAAGTTACAAGTATAATATACTGATAATAATGACAAAAAGAATGGCTCTACATGACACTACGTTGGCATGGAAATAGCTGGATTATGTCTGGCGTTGGCTTTATCGTGTAGTCCCTTCTCATCCCGACGATGTGGAAGATCCGTTCAGCGCTGTCTTTCGCACTTTGTTGCCAAAACTGAACTGTCGATTTGGGCTTGTCATCGTCGTGCCGTTAATAGGGTTGGAAACATGGCTGAAATGAGGCTGAGAAGGCTGAACCAGTGTGCTTGGACTCGGTAGTGGTGATGATGTGGATGGGACTCCAGCGGGACTGCTGGCCTTGTCGCTGGCTGAGTCGCTTTCAGAGCGGTTTGTGCTGTTCACGCCATCTTGCGGGTGGGTAATCTTCATTTTTTTACAGCTGGGCCGCACGCGGTATTTCAGAGGCAGTGGTCCATTCTATGTAATGTGCGAGAATAACAGAAGGCACTTTATCATTTAACGCCGGATCCACAAAGCAACCACTTATCATTCTTAAGATATTTTAAGATACATAAATTACGTTTTAAAATGGAGTTTGTAAAGTCACAGTAAGTACTAGATTTAACACAAAAACTTACTCTTCTCCATGTGTAGATGTAGGCAATGTCCATTAATGTGTAATAATCCTTCAAAGGCTCATCCTCATACATAACTTCAATCTATTAGAACAATAGTATTAAAAACAAGCACCAAAATCACACTGCAATAAATGCAAAATCAGAAAATGATAACAAATACCCTCTTTATTCAAAATGCAATGAAACACTGGACTGCATTACTGTAATATCTGTGACAAACTACTAAGGATTAAAAAAGGCCAGAAACTCTTTTGCAAATTAAACTACATCCACAATAACATTGATCACATTACCTGGAAAGTAGGAGGTATATCCATTTTGCTTCTCAGAAATTTCCTCAAATGCATCACAGTCATGGCAGCAGGGCATTGTAAGTATCTTTTATTATTAACCTGTTTTTAACACAAATACTTTATTCAGATAAGCTTTATTGGTGCAATCACCATTATCACAAAAAAATATTCAATATAACAATATTCTAGATCTTAATTACCTCTTCATTTTGCCTCTCATCTGTGCAGCCTTGCTGTTGGGCCCTAAACAATAAATCGTATAATTGTAAAAAAAACCAAAAAAGTGCTAAATTATAACTTGTCAAAAAAAATTTTTATCGGAATTTTTTTTAGCAAATATCTTTATCATTTAGTTAACACTATAGTGGAAAGGCTACTTAAAAAATAAAGGCTATGTTACACACTTTTATAACAGAATACACTGACAATAAAAACAAAAAAACATACCTTTGATCAAAAAACTCAATTGACAAACTGATTATCTCATCATCTGTGATGATTCGCTTGTCTTCGTCAGCAACTTCCCCTCGATCCTCATTTGATCCATTTGCAGCTTTGAAATAAAATGAAAGAAGAATAGTGTCTTTAATTTAAACAAATGTCAACATTTAAACCACACATGCTGTACTACACTGTTCAAACAGTTACCTGAACAGTTCAACAAACTTGTTTTCAATACTTACCATCAACAGACGGGTGTTCAGCATAAAAATCTCTTCTACGCTTCATTTCATCTGCACAGAAAACGACATTTCAGGTTTCCTTTGTTACAGTGTAATTATACAATTAAGTACTGATGAAATTAATTAACAACGTACTATAGGGTTAGGGTTTGGTTTAGGGCATGTAATTATGCATAATTTATTACAGTAATTATGTCACACATGCAACAAGGACACTGACATTTCCAGATCAAGCATGTGTGACTAAATACAAACAATAATTACAATCTTATATAGTGACTGACTTACTTTTGAAAAGACCAGGAACCAGCTTGTATACAATGTCCTGTAGAGTTTTGTCAGACCTGAGGGAGGAAGGGTATGTTGATCAGGTAAAGGTCAGGTCTTTTTTATTGCAATTTAGATAGTCCTGTTGCGACTGACTCAAATGTTATTTCTTAATTATTAAAAGGCATCCACAATAAAAAAAAGAATATGCTAAATAAATACATCATATCAGATAAAAAGAAACAGGATGGTGATTATGCTTGCATATTATGCAGTATTAATTATTACTATTACTAAGTGGAAAGATGGAACAGACAGTGTGATTTTAAAGGTTACCGAATATTGAGAAGTGGCTTCGTTTTGTGGACCTGCACATCACATATGGGACAGTATTTACTGGTTTCCAGGTACCGGACAATGCACATTTTACAAACTAAGGATCAGAGAAATATCACAGGATTAGACACAACAACATATCTACATATGTTGCATGATATATATTCAAATATAACCACAGAAAATAGTGCAGCACATCGCATACTTACATGAGTGCAAGCATTCTATGATCGTTGTTGCATCTATGAAATATCCACCACATAAGACACACATCAAATGGGGATTGAGTTCTGTAATCTTGATCCTTGTTGTACGATGCATCGTCATGGGATGGAAAAGAGCCTGCAAGGACATCAAAATAAGATGAACAAAGGTTTGCAGCTAAGCAAAAGCCAGAGTGAAAATTATGACTACTCAATCAGCTGAGAGGCTAACATTTTTGTTTTTGTGGACTGTTGCGTATACATATGCAGATAACGGAATTGGGGCAATTAATAATCGCTTAACAACCATTAAAAATGTTAGGTCATCTCCTAAACATGGGTCTTCGGTGCAGTAAAACCGCACAATTGCGATGTTAAGCCATCGTTAAATCGCTGCAAAGTCAGATTCATCAAACACGACATGACAGTTCACTGCACACCGGCTATAACGCATCCGGCATGAGATTCTACGTAAATTAACTTTACGTGACGAACACTACTTACGGTTTCTATAGCAACTAAAGCTGCGTTACATGGCAACGTACCAAGCAGCTGAAATGGAACATTCCGCGTAGAAAACGAAAGCACTGAACGCGCCAATTTTGATTTAAAACCGAAATCTCGCCGATTAAATAAAGCCTATATGAAATAGTGTGCATGTTATGCGATAACGGCCTTCCAAAAATACAGTTTATCTTAAGACCTCGTATGAAGAGCTGAAATAAAAGAATGAACAGCTTTAACCGATGATGCTGACCTCCGTTTTGCCTTGACAGTCTCTCCCTCCTGCACTAATCTTGCAATCGCCCATTGCTCATGAATGCACCTTGCATTAAACTAATAAACTACCCGGTTTGACATAATGACTATCGTCATACGTTGCTATAGCCTAGCCTACTGTTCATTAATCCTGTTTTTGAAACACATTATTACGTCGGGGCATTCACTGATAGCCGAAGACAAGTGCTATAAAGTGCTGAGAGAGTTCACAACCATGAGAAACGATCAGAGTAAGCAAGAACTTTAAACAGAACACATACTGATGAACGTGAAACTTCTCAAACTCGTGCTGGATGAAGCATGCGTTTTGAAGGTTAATTGGGCAATGTTTAGCCTACTTGCTGTAATATAATCGTATATTGTTACGTGACAGTGACAAATCAAGCCATCGGACTAGCCTACACAAAACTGCTCGAGAACTATAAGCAACCGACATAGTGATGTTACTCCATGCGAGAGGATATCAATACATACATGTCAGACAGCTTTCAAACCAAGATCGGTCTACAGAGGATTTTTTTTTTTTTTTTTTTATGTTGACCTGTGCCCTTTCTTTTTAAATAGCCTAAATAAAAGCCGGCATGGGCTAACATTTATTTAGTGAAACATCCACCAGTCAAACAGAAACAATACAAGAGTTCTTGTTCTTAGTGCAAGTGTTTCGGTTGGTTATAAAAACAAAACCACAAACATTCTGAACGCTGACTAGACAAGCATTCTGGTGATGGTGGTGATACATAGCCTAGAATAAGTAACTGTCAAAAGAAGGAAACGACCCTTATACATGAATTGTGCCACGTGAGAAAGTGCAGAGTTTACAAAGACCTGTAAATGATGACAGACCGGGTTAAAGTAATCAATATTATAACACGTCACTGATAGATATAGCTCTGACATTCATAACTTCAGGGAGTCAGGGAAGTTAGTCTAAAAGCAAAATTATTTACCAGGTCTTAAGGGAAAAGCTGTCGCTTCTAAATCAAGAAGTGCGCAAGTTAATAATATTTTAAAAACACATTCTGAAACAACCCGCCGACAATGTCCAATATATAAATATATTTTTCTTCTTGACATGACAACACAAAGCACAACAAGGCTTCCGCAGAGTAGGCTATATAAAGGGATAACTAGCCTAATTCTTGAGCTTAAATATTTTTAAAAAATCTAAATGGTAGCGTAGGCTATAGTAGACAAATGTGCTTTGTCAAAGTCCAACAAACTGATATAAGATCCATACAAACCTTGTGTAAGCCAGGCTAGCTAAAGCAGCATTCTTCGGTTAAGTTGGATAAATGAAAGAAACCTCTAAAAACATTTGAAATACATTAAATAAGTAGCCTACCTGAGTCCATAAATATGTTGTTTTATCAACCACATATCTTCCGTGTAGTGAATGATTGCTGTCAACCACTGAAAGCTTTGTCTTTTGCATCCGACAACAGGACAAGTTTAGGTTACCATGTAAATTTAAGTTAAGAAAACACACAAATAGGTACAATTCAGCAAAATAACAAGTTTGCCCGGTCGTAAACATGATACAGATCGCATATCTATAAAATTAGATAACTGCTCAATGTGACAACAATCGGAAAATCCTTTAGAATTCAGCCTCACATGAACAGACGACCCGTCTCTACCCGATTTCGCGTGCACATCAGGATTCATTAATAACTAAACCATTCCATTTAAGCCAGAAACACCAAGCAAACATGATGATGGCAATAACTGATAATCCTACAACAAAACGAGAATCATTCGCGCAGACAGGACACAATATTATTAGATAAATTAACTCAAATCTATAACCACGCGGAGAGACGGAGACAATGTTGCGGACGCGAGGCTGTCAGTTCCCGCATCCACTCTAACACACGTCTCCATTTTACACTCACAAAACACAGATGCATTTTGAGTACACAGTCTGAAATTTGACATTGGTAAGGGAAGATATCGAAGAACACATACCTTACTGAGCTGGAGTGAATAGTCGAGCCTGGAGGTGGTTAGACAATGAAAGTTAGAAGTCGTTCAGTAGAAAATGAATACGAGCCAAGCGGCCATCTTGAAAAGGGCTGCAGACGCTGTCAATTGCAATAAGAGAACGGTGGAGCAGGGCGCATTTCAATAATAAAAAAAAATAGAAAAGGTCCGGTTGTCGATGTGTGTGCCGTGCTCGGTTCCAGATCTTGTAAGCGGTCTTCTATTTAGACCTCCGCTAGTAAAACGGCCAGGCTGATGTGCGTTTTCTCTAGGCTAGCTCCTTCAGTCTTCTCTTTGAAAAATGCTGCGCTGATGGTTCAGTGGAAACTGACACCGTCCCCAAAATGGCTTGTAGTTCGACCGCCCCGTGCATCACGTGATCTAATTCCTTAAGGGTGGCCTGGGAATATGTGTCGGTGTATTCAGCGCTGCTCGCGTTCAGCAAATAACAAAGAATTGCGTTTCAAAGTCTGTTTGACTGTGGTCCGGCTCGTTAGGTTTACACAACAGCCGGATAGGTTCTTGTAGGTCAGCTTTGAACCGTTTGCTACTTTTGTCTGCAAAATGATCTCTCTTCGTCAACAGCTTTGGAGACTGTGATTCATAACGGAGGCAAGATTAACTTACCATAAAACCCGAGTCACATATATAATCTATTCATAGACAAAGATGGTTAAACTAAATAGCGCAAATGTGTTGAGAAAGCAATTCATATATTAGCCTATCATCACATGTTAAAACATTTTGTAGCCAACCTAACCCGATAGCCCGTTTCTGAATTAATTCATGGTGGTGAATGTGATGCAGCTGCAAAGTAATAGCCTACGAAACCCACTTATGGTCGGGTGTCCCCTAGAAAATAAGTGTTATTTTGCTTCTACAAACTCAACGTTATAGCCTATCGCACAGTAACAAACATTCCGCATATTAGGATTGAATTATCCTATAAAAACCCGGTCCTCAACCTAAACAATTTATAGTAAATATAATGCGTTATTTTTAGCAGTTGCCAATCAGTAAGGGGATCCAGGTCAGACACTTGCGACAAATGTCGATTTCTTCGTAAACATGCGTTTATCAAGAAAGACAGCCGATTGAGCTCTACACATAATTACACAAAG
Organism: Rutilus rutilus; assembly: GCF_951802725.1. Lineage (NCBI taxonomy): Eukaryota > Metazoa > Chordata > Actinopteri > Cypriniformes > Leuciscidae > Rutilus > Rutilus rutilus. The sequence goes on from NC_140228.1 coordinate 15,637,338, forward strand.
GCAGGTTTGCTCATATCAAAGTATTTTTATTGTGGATTTTATGAAGAAAAAAAGAAAATACAGCATATAGGCCTATTCGATATATGCGAGAAGAATTCATCAAGAAAGAAACTGGAGCGCTGCGTCCTGAAAAAAGGACACTTTGCCTCGTTAAACCTCGGCATCCAAAAGACATTCAGGAATCCAGGAATCAAGACTGGGATGCCCTCTCGAGACTTTTTGCTGCGTCCTTCATTTTTCCAACCAAATCCTAAACAGTTCAAACAATCCAGATTATCCACCAGCAAATGCACGGACATGTTAATTAGGCTACAATGATTTATTTCACCATTTCATAGGTTATTTCTATATCTGAGCTCAACATAAAATTAATGCGATAATGCAAGTCTTGTATCTGTCATGCTGTTGTCTTCTTAGTGCCAAATCACTCTTTCATTAAAAGATGATCAGTTGGTTGACATCGTAAACTTCTCAAACTCTTTGTAGGCTAACAATAAACCTACAAAATTCTCTGATAAACAGTTTTATAAAAGTTACCACACATGGATTAAGACTCTCAAATTAGAAAACAGTTTAGTTTTGACAGTGTGTGAATGATATGTGGACTGCTCTTTTATTGAACATACAGCAAAGTCAATCAGTCAATCGTGATCACAGATTAAAACATCGGTTTCGTCAATAAATTTATTAACCTTTTTGGCTTCGGTCCGCTAAACTTGTTGGTCAACAGCTTAAAAATATATGTTAAGTGATGTGACGATGATTGAGTGCATGAGAATTTTATGACTTGATCTTTCGACAATTCACCTTTGTGTCACCCCTACGACAAACACAGGCATCTGTGTAATGACTAAGATAATAAAATTGTCTTTTCCAGATGCAGAAACCCAACGCTGACATTATAGAAAATAATCAGGTAGGCCTGCAGCTTTACCACGAATTAACGGGTTATAGCCTATCAATTAACTGTCAAAAATAATTATACAGAAATGTTAAATAATTTATTGCAATTTATCGTCTGTATGTTTCTTTAGACCAGGAATTCTTGTAAAATGAGGAAGGCCCACAAAATGCAACACTGTAGGATAAAGTAGGTTCTATGCTAAAAACAGATCTTGATGTTAATGAAATAACATGCAGACATGGCTCGAATATTGCCTACTAAAAGCAACCCAGACCTTTAGAAAAAAAAACTTAATCAATGATCTAGGCTGAAGTAAATCATGTCATGTATACTTGTTTTTAATTATTAATTAACTAATTTAGGATAAAACAAACTAATTATGCAAATCGTTGAAAATAAATACCTGAAGTTGCTCCATGGTGCAACTAAAATTAATTTCCGAAGAAGCGCCACCCCTCTGCAAAAGTAACCAGAGTTTATTCAAAGTGAAGAAAAAAACATTTACTGGACATATTGTATATGTATCTGAAATTACATACCTCGGTGTTCAAAGAAATCAGGTATGACGGCTGATTGACTTTATGTAAATGACTATTCTGCCGAGAGAAACAATGATTATGAGATATAGGCTATAAGTAGGCTACTGTCAACGCTGACTAACTTAAAGAAACAACGTACCTTTATACAATACTCAAGACGCCATGCAGCATCAGTTATATGAGGAGGACATGTATCAATGCTGAGGAACAATAAATCATTTTTAATAAAATAATATAAAAAACCGCTTATGGCTGCGGTCATATTTAGAGTTACATAGATTTTGCATGATTCATAACACTCTGCGAATCGGAAGATACTCGATATGGTTATGTGACGAACATAAAGGGAGTATAATTTCCAATAAATAAATGTTATAGGTAGCAGATGCCTTTTACAATAAAATATTTAGGCTACATAATATTTCTCACCTTGACAACAAATATTCCAAATTTGTTTTGTTTTTCTAAAAGAAAAGAAACATTTATTTTACTGCAATGCTCTGCACTTTAATAGCATTTAGATGAGCATTTTGATACAAAACATTACCTGGAGTGAAGTATACAATAAGTCCACTCTTTCGATCTGGAACTTGGCGTCTTCAAGACACGAGCTAAAAGAGCACACGATATATTCAGAATGAAAAAGTGACAAAGTAAAAAGAAAGAAAGAAAGAAAGAAAGAAAAGAAGAAGAAGTGCTGAACAGTTTCTTTTATCTTCAGAAGACCATTTCGGAACATGTTACCTAATTGTTGATTTATCTGCATTTTGCTTTACTCCTTCCAGAATGAAGGTCGTTGCCGCAGCATGACAGTGTTTCAGGGTAGTCTGATCGATGTGCTTCAATTCTGGGTGACCTGCGATAGATGAAAAAATTGCTCTCAAGAAAAGCTGTTGTAGCTACGTGCGTGAGAGAAAGAGGGGGGAGAGAGGGAGAGATGTAGGCTATAGCCGTTGTTTGGAACTGAACCAGTTATGCTAACAATGCTTTTGGCGATACAAATGTACAATTATTTGTCATAGCAATTAATCACATAGAATATGGGCTACAAACTGAGAGAGAGAGAGAGTAAGCGGAAAAAAGGACACGAAAAATATGCTTAGCGGGTAGCTAGCGCAGATGAGATAGCCTAACTTCACTTTTTTACTTAGACGAAAGGCAATGCAGGCCACTACAAGCATGCGTTTGACCATAATCAAGTAAATGTTCACGAGTCCTTATACATTCATTCAGTTCTTAAAGAAAAATAATGCAGTGTTGGTAATCACACCATATAGCAGCTAATACGGCTAAGCAGAGTGATCATTGATGTGCTGGACAATAGGCACACCGCGAGCACGGATGACGATCACAGTCTGTCAGTCCTTATGGGCTAGACGACACATAATATGCCAATGATAGAAAATAACATCAGAAAAAGACAGCGCAGCGCTACTTCCTTCTTGTGTAGAAAGAACCGGAAGTAATGCAGCACAAAGAAAAACCTCAACCATCTTACCTAAAACACTTTCGCATCGAGGCGAGACCAGACTGTCGAATACTTGCTCTGTGAATATCGTAAATGATTTCAGGTCGAACACATTTGGATCGGCCACGTTTTGAAGCCCTTTCATCACTGATTCCGACAACTCCATTTTGAGCTGCAGATAGCCTTGGTCACATGAGCGCGTCTCGTCAGCTGATCTCAGGGCTTGAATTGTCGGAGAACAGGCGCAACGCGTGCATTACTCGCTGTTTACATTATTTCAGTGTTATTTCCATATTACCAGGATAAAATAAAAAAAATCCTCACATAATGACTGATCTCTGGCGAGATCTCTTCTATTTCCACTACTGCCTGTCCTGTCTTTATAGGATAAAACACTCTCCTGTAACCCTTTGTCAATCTGGCTACATGTGCAAGCAGCCTATTCCTCTGCTGCATAACCTTTTATATCTCAAATTATATTAGAATGATTCGTGTGGAGGTTGGATTCTTAAATGCCTATGCAACCCATTCTGATGTCTTACCGCTGCTTCATACTGCTTTGAATCAACAAATTAAATAGCCTACCACTTTTACCTACACACCTTGCAATATGTTAAGCGAAGATATATTAGCTGTGTCCACTCGACACGCTCAGTTCTGATGAGCGACAGTAGCCCTGTTAATCAGTTACCGAAGTCACGTTTGGAAGATAACCTTGGTTAGCTACTGCTCAAGAGCTCTTTTATTACAAATTAGATGTTATGTTGTTTTGAGCGAAACTTTAGAACTTTACATAAATAGGCTACTACACCATGGAAAAGCCTACAATAGGCTACGTTCAAATACATCTACAATTTCCAAAAACGCAATATAACAACCGAAATTTTAATTTAGCCTTTACATTTTTTAATGATAGCCTGTCCTACGCGTTTACAGCTATTGCGCCGATTTTGTTCGTCGTGACCATTTCTGTTCTATTACCTAATCATTATAGCCTATTTGAGCCTAAAGGTTTTTCACTAATGGCTACTAAAAAGTTATTGACGTCACATAGGTTCTTCAGAACACTGGTTTCTGCTTTCTTTAGAACACAAATAACTCATATTTCTCGTATGACAATCGGTAAGATCTAATTGACTCTAATTGGAATTTATTGTGTGTAGTGGCCAATTACAAATCAGCTTATCAAAGTTATTTTCTACAAGCGACCATCAGCACTGAATCGATAAAACCTTAATTCGTAGCCCATAGCCTATAAAATTTACACTTTGTCATATCATAGATGTTTAGAAATGTAAGAAACTATAGTACAAAATATTTGACCATGTATAGCTACTGTAAACACAATTATTTTGTCTCTTTGCGTTCAAGATTTATGAAGAAATGGTCCAATTTTATAAAATAGATAATGCATTTAGATAAGTCCGAAACACGTCGTAATAGCCGTTACTTTTCAGTTTAGAGAAAAAGTCTGCATAAATTGTCTACACAAATCTGTGACAATTAACTCCAGCCAATTTATTTAGTAGGCTATTGATATTGTGACATGACGAGAATTTTTAATACAAATAATCTTAAACTTTGCTCTTCTTTTTTTGGTTTTTGGTGATTGTCTGAGCTGAAGTTTTGGAGCTGCTGTCGAAACTTTCAGTCGCAGATCACTGTGACGGTCAGTAAAAATGTATTAATTAATTTAACAATTATTTTGGAACTAATTTAGTCTTAGGCCTATATCAAATTTCCTAGCTACAACCTGTGTTGTTCATAAAAATGTTGTTTTAACTGTTGTTTTATTATGTTGTGTAATATTTTTGCCAGCAAGAAAAAATACTGAATGAATGGTGAGATCCTCACATTTTTTTCCCTGCTAAAATACTTTCGTATTTATTTAGGCTATTTATTTATTTATTTCGTTTAGGCTAAGTGAAATATTCATGAAAGTACAACACACTTCACAATAGGCTAATCAATGATATAGGCCTAATCTATATATAATTATACACTTTTTAAAGTAAAATGTTTTATTTTTATTCATAGGCTGTTTGTTCAAACATTTTCCCAAACTGATGCGATATCAATAGTTCTGCAATAAATGGCAGTATTGTTTTTCATTTATATAGGCTAAGCTCTTTAACATCTCACCATGAAAGCAGGCCTACTCAGCTAAAAACATTCTGCTAATTGCGACATTTTTCTTTCCAAAGTTTTAATAGAAGCCTCCTTGATTTTACGATACAACAAAGAGTTGGTCAGTAGGGTATTTACGTTACCACCCCTAAGTCAAATGGCATAGGCTATAGAATATGCATGATGACCAATATTAACCAGTTTGTTTGAGTTAAAGAAGAACAACAAATGTAGAAGAAAAATAAAACAGTAGGCTATTATTACGGTCATTGCTCTGACTTATGACAGAAGCACCGTTTTGAGGCTAAACTGCATCACGAACTAAACTGCTGTCATTAAAATATCCAGTCGACCTTGTCATTTCAGGGGTTACTCAAACACACCACGACAGCAGTTAAATGCTCCCAATTACTTATCTTAGGAATGCATTAGGCCCAAAATACCTGATAAAAACCCATCAACGTCATGATATGCAATTCGGCAAGCTGAAGATGCTTTTTTTTTTTTTTTTTTTACCCTCAAACTGAACAGCGGCCATTTTGGGTAATGCCCGAGACAAGAGGTTGTTCAACAAAATGGATGTGACGTGGAAAATGGATTAAGTGTTTCACTGAAAAATTTCCAGATGCCAAACAACCAGCTGTTAACTAAGGAGGCTCTTAAGCAGCAAATGTTCAGAAGAAAGTTAATGCTAATAGGGGACAACTATGGTTAAAATAACCTTTGGCGCCACATGAGATTTTTATTAGGGGGAGGAGATATTTAATAGCCATTAGGCTGTTTTATTAAAATAACAATTTTATTGCTTCTTGATTGTCTTAATAGCATATAGCAGAAGCATATCAAGAGCTTAGCACATCATATAAAGTAATGCCTTTTAATAAGCCTAATATAAGTATGATCCAGCAGTAAACTAAAGCCAAAAGTGACAATTGTGAAAGCAGGTAGGCTAGGCCTATGCCTAAGAAAATAAAAGATAAAATATCTTAAAGTCTGAAGTAAAAAAATGTACTTCCCATGATACTCAGTATTTGTTTCAAATGAAAAGGCATTATTGGTTCAGGTTGCATACAGACGTGCGTTTACCTATTGCTAATTTGTATTGTAGAAATTTCGTAATCAAACAATTAAGTAGGCTATTAAACCACAATTTGAACAAGTCAACAAATGTTTAGCTTAATTGATTATTAATTGCTTAATATATCCGTTAAATCATTAAATTAAATCAAAAACTAAATCAAAGGGGGTTCTCACAGCGATGACGTTTTTTAGAACATTTTTTATAATCTAAAGAACCCTTTCCTTCTAAAAAGAAACTTATGAGCAAAAAAAGGTTCCATGAATGGGAAAGGTTCTTCATTGAACCTAATGCCTCAAAGTTGCTCTCCTGTTTAAAATGAATCTCTGAAGTCTCATTTATGGAGATAAGCAACATTCAACTATATATATAAGGGGGCAATAAACAAAAAAATTAAAATGCCATTCTTCGATTCTCTATTTAGATTAATTTGTTTGCTTGCTTGCTTGTTTTTCTATAGCGCACTGATAAGAATAGGCTATAATCATTTGAAGCAATGTAAACAGACCCATTTATAAAGTGAGGCATTGATGTCAAACATGTATCCGTTCAAATGTTCCATATATCTAACAAGCTATTAATTAATTGATTAGGCCTAAGTTATTTGTTTAGATTGCAAGCTCACTTAGCATGGACGCCTTGCGACATAAAAACGTTTGGGTTCGTCTAAAATCAGCATCTTATTGGAATACAGTAGCATTTTAATGGTTCTAAAATTCACCTCCAAAAAGTTTACAACGTGAACAGATTATTAGGCTAATTCAAAGGCCAACATTGGGATTTCTAGGAACTAACTGGACACATGACAAAGGAATCAAGTGGTGAATATGGCGACGTATCCTATATGTATAAACTGTCAAAACAGATATTTTAACGTTTCTTGTTTCTAGGCTATTTGAACTTCATCTGACACTTAAATGTTTTCTAAGTAGGAATGATTAAACCTGATCAATTAATCCCAACGTGGTGTGTTTGCTGCGTTTCTGACTGAGCATGACAATATTAAACTAATATAAAGTGACTTTTTAGGTTTTTAATTACGAATCTACTATAAGCATTCATAAGGGGGAAATCATATTTATAACATTTTCTAAGAGTAAATTAATTGTTTAACAGGAAAATAATGTCAAAAAATAAAAGCGATAAGATAGCCTAAAGAAGAAAGGAAAAGGTAAACAAAACAAAAAAAGAAAAAAGAATAAGAACACAAAAATGGAACCAGGAAGCACAAATTATCTTAAGTAGCCTAAAAAAAAAAAGGTTTAAAAAAATGTTGACTTTAAAAAATAGCCTACTTTTTATATAAAAGGGAGTTATGTTAAATTATATTATAGTAAAATATATTAAAGAAATGCTAACATTAATTCCCTGTAAAAATAAATAAAATACAATTAAATAAATAAAACAAACAGGCTGCACAGCATTTATTTTGTATGATGATCTTATTTTTTAATTACGTCAGCTGTCAGGACATTTCTCGTGAGGTGTTAAGATAAAGAAAGTTGACCTCATTGTAATGTGTGTGTGTGTGTGTGTGTGGGGAGGGGGGTCCTAATGGTTACGTCTCCTTTAAGACACGCGAGAGGGAACTTTCGTTTTTTGTTTTGTTCTTGAAGGAAATCATGTCAATTCATATGTGACCATGCACTGAACACGAGCATCATGGTATATCAAATGGACGAAATGCAAATGATCGAGTGCGACTAAACACGTTCTTCTCATTGTTCTGTGGATCGTCGATGCACATCCCCAAGTTGTTTGGGTGAATAAAAGTAGGCTACAGAAAATTGCATGCGTGGAAAAGTTAATTGTTAGTTTTAATAGCCTACAAAGCCGTATACGTAGGCTACACATTTTATCTCTTCGGGTAATTTTGTCAAGATTAGACCGTTACTTTCATTTACACACCACAGATGGCTTATTTAAATAAAAAAAATAATAGGCTAGTAATTTTCACGATCCTCATCGAGATTCTGTGAAGACGACTGTAAATTTGCGAAAACAAAAGAACACATAATACCGCAACACCGCAATTATGCTGAGCCTCAACTCACAATAATCCTATTTGCTTTGGCAATGCGTTTAACTTGGGCTCGTGAGAGCTATATTTGTTCACTCACTGAACGTATAATAAAATACACGTTTGCTCACTTCCCACTGATACTAATGATTTACCCCCTCGATTTTACAAGCCGCCGTGTTGCTTCATCCTGTGAACTGTAGGCAGTTTATTAGTGAGGTTTGGGAAATCCTAATGTTCTTCGTGCCAACCCCTTGCTCTATCTCATTCAGAGTGGGCACAGTGCCAAAAGAGAGTGCTGTGAGTCTCCGCCCCTCCCTCTAGTCCTACAGCTTATTTGTTAAGGAGTAAACAGATCACGAGCTGGGCGAGACTTGTTGCAAAACGGTGATGTCACAATGCGCAGAATACAAAACTCAGATAGCTCTGCAAAATTTGCAAATGGGTGATCTTATTATTTGTAAGTTTTGAGCATTAAATGAGAGGAGTCCTTTTGTGATTCTTGAAATGTAGCCTACTTTAACTCTCAAGATGTTGACTTTTGATTGCTCAAGAGGCCATTCAGCAACTTTCTGGACGCAGAAAAAACATGACATGGTTTATACGTGTGTGTGGCCCCAACTCCACAAAGATGTCAATATCCGAAATCCTTTTCTTTGTGGGAACTTTTTTTGCTCTCCATGAGTAAAACAGCTTATAAATCATACTAAGTGCAGAAAGTTTTCTTTGATGGGTAGGTTTAGGTGTGTGTGTGTGTGTGTGTGTGTGTGTGTGCGTGCGTGCGTGCGTGTGGACGTGGTTTCGGAGAGTGACTCTGCCCCCTATAGGAAGCAAAGCCATCTTTTTGTTGTGGACCAAATTCAAATCAATCACCGCAACTTTTCTCTGCATCCAGAATGTTGCTCGCTATATCACCTCTCGAGCAATCATAAGACAACCAAATCATAGGGTTAAAGTACATTTCAGGAATCACAAGAGGCCACTCCTGATTTAAAGCTCAAAATGACACATAAAGCTGTATTGAAACGATGTGTAGCCTATTGCGAAAAGTGTTGACTTAACAGCGCTTTTCAGCTCTTATTAACATTGTAGGCTGTTAGATAGGCTATGATTTCGACCATAACATATTTAATTGTAAAATGTTTTGCCCTCTAAGTTGGGCAATCAAAACAAAAGTTTTGACAAGATGAGCCATGGAATTTGACCTGGTAATTATTGAAGGCCATGCAGGACAAAATCTCCTTACTGGTCAATAAATTATAAATAAACAGATAGGCCTATTCGTAACTTGATTTTAGGACCTTGTCGTCATAACTTTGTGGAATTTAAAATAGCATATAGGCTTTACGCCTATTTAAATTAACGAATGCTTTTGTTGAAAATCGGTCAGCAAAATTGACCGCAAGCACTGACATTGACTTCTGGTCGAGTTCTTTAACAAAAGTCATTTTTATAACTTGGATTTAATTTTATTTCTGATTTATCGCTGTTATTTTGACAGATGTTTTTAGCCTAACCCCAATCTTTCACTTACTTTTAAACTAGTCATACTTCGCCAAGGGACCAAAATTACTTAAGATTTAATTTTCATTGCATCACGAACAAAACGTTCCAAAACCTTTGAAGTTTACTTTTTCGTGGTTACAGAGAATGTCACACGTAGGCCGCAGACGCGCGCGCACACAAACATATAGACTACATGAAGCGGGGGGCGCAGCCGTTGCCGCTTGATGGCAGTGGTGGGATGTAAGTATGGGCGTTGAGTCAGAAAAGACCTCGTTTTTTGACCGTAATGGCCACATAAGCCAGTGGTGAGGGACAATGACCAAACGGTTGGGCAGTCGAGAATTGAAATATGGCTGAAATTCACAACCAACGAATGGTATTGCACAATCTAGCTGAACTTCAAAACGGCCCGGGTTGCTATTGTAATGTTTTAGGCTATTTACAATTTCGATCGATCTGATTTGTCACCAATTCCGTATAGATATATTGCTTGGTAGGCTCTTGCCACACCGCATCATACTTTGTCTTATGTTTGATTAATTTATTCGGTAGGCCTATACAAGATTTAGGCTAAAGATTTAAGAAAGATGGTGTTAATAATAATATTAAAAAATAATTATTAAATACAAATTATTAAATAGCCAACTAATATAATATAGGCTAACCAAAGTTTGAAATAATTCACAATATTTTAGGCTAAATATTTTTAAAGGCATTTTGTAGTTTTCTTTTACCTAGCCCACCTAACATGTCAATATCAATAACGCTTGCGGACTTTTATTACTCATTTTATTTTTTGTGCATTAAAAAAAAAAGACATGCAGAGCTTAGGCTATCGATTAGAAAAAGGCTGTCGCGTATTTTCAAAGATGTGCGGTCCACATTCACCCCAAATGCAGCTTTTCAGCCTGGTTTTATTGCTTGGCACAGCGTCGCTGCTGCGATTTTCCTGCGAGCGTCAGTGGGAAAAGCAGCCGCTCGAGTAACACCATATTACCCGCTGTTCCTTTGCATTCAGCGGAACGGAAAACCGAGCGTCATTCCTCTTTTTGACACATTTGGAATTATTCCTGCTCTTCCCTCATTTCATACATCCAGGAACTGACATTTTAACATGCTTACCGGTCTTTTGAGTCCACTCTTTTTACAGTGTTATTCAAGTAAACATCTTGCCAGCGGTCGCAATCACTGTTGAATGCAGTATCCTGCTGTATAAAACACTGCTTCATTTTTGCATCTTATGTAGCACGTTATCGCGCAGGCTAAAGAGACGTCGCCTAATAATAGGCTATTATCCCACGGAAAACATTTTGTTACATTTATTGTTTTAAACGTAAACAGAAGCTGTTAGCATAACGTGCATAAAATACATAGCTATATTTTACTTATCTGACTGTATGTCGTTATTAAAGTGACATATTATATGGGCTACATTGATAGCCTTCAAAACACTGAGAAACAGTTCAATGCATGCATGCATGCTATTGCTCACTGTCTCCATTCGTGCAGGAGAGCTAACGCATGGAACTTGTTATTACTTTTTAGAACTGCAGGTATTACACAAGACACAATTTTTTTTCACGCTATTTTAAATCTGAGATATTTAAAACAGGCTGTTGCAAAGATCATCCGTTCAGTTATATAAACTGTTCTTTAATATAAGCAGTTCTTATGTCTAACAAATATAGGCTAGTTGTTGTTTTTTTGCCTGTGCGTTTAAGTGATTGTGCAAGGATTTGCATTGGGGAAACGGGAACATTTTTAATTCGGAGTGGCCGGCCTGCTGCCTATTGGCTACGCGCTTTTCGATTGTCAACTTGAATTTAACTAATCATTCAGTTTGCTTTTTTTAAACGCCCAAAACAGCAATGGATAAGGCCAGTGAAAGCAATGTAGCCTATTCAGAGAGGTTAATACAAATATGGCTAATGCTGATGTTTTCTTTGTATCTCTCTCTCTCTCTTTGCAACACGCACCACCACACACACACATCATTCATTGGGTTTTATAACGAGTCAAATTAACGCAAAAGGACAAAGTTTCCTTTTCTATTGAAGCTCCAAAGGCGATTCCTGTGACATTTCCCTGTCTACTACAAATGCGGCACAAATGAAAGCATTTTACAATCAGGCTCAGGCGGACTACGAGCTCTCAAATTCCTAGTGCAGGAGGTCCGAGCAGCTCTGTGGTGAGGGATCGGCTTTCATATGCGCGCTTTAACGCAAAGCGTTCTCTTTGTTCCCCTCCTGTCTACCCCTTTCTATAAGTTTTTATTTGTATCGCTTTGCTTTTCTGCTTGAAACAAATAGCCTGTGCACGAGGTTCTCTTGGAAACACACACACTCACTCACTCACTCACTCACACACACACACACACACACACACACACACACACACACACACACACACACACACACACACACACACACACACACACACACTCCTATTTCTACACTATATTTATTTCTGATTAAAACACTTATTCATTTATTGTCTGATTGTTTGTTGCTGTTTTTGTGTTTATGTTGGTTGTAGGTTACTTCCAGCTCTACAAATCTGTGCCCATCTGTGTAAAAAATTATAAACTGAATTACACCGCAGAGAGAAATCATATCTAGGTCTCTCATATCTTCTCTCTACAACTCAAGACATTATTTCAACCCCCATCTTACAACACTCATTACCAAAGAGAAAGTGGTGTTGCTGCCCTCCTTCCTCTTCTCTCGGTAGGCCTCTCCAATGCTACACCAGGGGACTGGGGTGCTCTGATTGACAGGCCATGCTTTGTGTTTCTCTGCTCTTTAGAAGCACTCTGCTGCAAACAGACGGATGGCCCACTGCATGCATGCCCCTGACCGGACAACCTCGTGTTCAACAAAACAAGATTGAGCAAGCTACTCACAACACATAATGCAGCATGCTTTGTTTGTCTTTTGAGTGTTTAGTTTTGGTCAAATAGCCTATGCAAATCTAAACTTAAAGATTTAAAATGAAAGATTTATTAATTTATTTATGTTTTTGAACATGACCAAGGAAAATTTAATTTCCAGACCTAATCTAAAAATTCCACAAACAAGAGCTAAAACAAACAAAAAATTTTTTTTATTTTATTATTATAGCATATTATATAATATCTGTCAGCCTTTGAAACTGTAGTTAATTGACATTTAAAAATGAATAAAATGGATATTTAGATCAAGCAAATTTCTAAAGGGATTATTTTTCCCATCGCCAAACTTGGTACAAAAGCAGTAGTGGAAAGGTTTCCCTGCTTCCCCTCTGCCGGGTCTCTGTGGGGTTACCTGCACCGCCTCAGGTGTCTGTTTGCAAGGTGTCACTTGTATGTCCACGAGTCACACTGCACAAATTCAAGCACCGGGGCTTTGCGACAGAGGAAAGCGGATGTCATGTTTAAGCGAGGAAGAGCTCTGAAATGGTCATTATAGGCCTCAGGCTTCACCACTTTCACTAGGGATCGAGGAAATCAAACATTCACATACACACACAAGACAATTATCTTCGCTAACAATATTTCCCTCAGAACTTGGATTTTAAGCTGGTTTGCAGGAATGCGTTCCATTTTTTCCAGATATGGGCTGATTTTTGTATTGTCTGTTGTCAGCAGTCCTCTTAAAGGATTGCTTAAATACAGCTTAAATCTCTCAGATAGCCAACACTGCTATTGGATATGAATGTATGTGTATGGATATCCATGTGTTAAAGGGAGAGTTGTATATTTAGCTGCATGTTTTGTGGCTAATAATATTCTGTTGCCAAACATTGCTTGTCTTATGATTTTGGTGCATATTATGTGCAAGCTCCAGGAGATCTCTGAAACCTGCTCTCTTCTCTCTTGCTCAGTGACAAAAGCTGCACTTTTTTTCTCTGGTAGTCAAATCCAACATCCCCTCTGACTCAATATCCTCTGCACTTCAGGTATTGATCCTCTACCCTGCGTGTGTGCATGCATTTCCCTGCCATCCCTTGCTTTTTAGCCATCTCTCTCTCTGTCTGTCTGTCAGAGACCGAGGAGTGATGAAATCTCTCTGTCCCCGTGGCAACAGGCGGCACGTGGATTGAGGCCAGTGCTAGCAGATGCCTGATCTATGATAATGTCCATTGATAGGAAAATCAATGTAGCATTGATTCTCGGCCTAGTGTTCGGAGAGTATTGGAAGTGGAAGTAAAAGAAAGAGGGGGGTGGGGGGGTGGAGAATAAAAACAAGGTGGCGAATGAGTTATCAGGAATATAGTGAAAAAGTAAATCTGGTTTAAAAACACCAGAGAAAGAAAAAGAGAGGGACTAACTGGGAAAGATGGTATAGTAACTCTCTTTTAGGCTCAGTAAATGGCAACATGTTCAGAAACCCTATGGATTGAAATGGAGAGAGGATTTAAATGAAATTTGAAGGGAGAAAGGATAAAAAAAAAAAATCAATTTCCTCTGAAGCTGAATCACTTAATGATGATCTGGAGAAGTTTGAATTTTTCTGCTAATTGCCTGTTCCCTGAACATGCAGGTCAGTACTTCCACTACTGGGTCAACAGACCATTTCACTTAATTGGTGGAATATATTTTTTAATTCAGTTCATACTCAGGAATTGAGTGGATCATAGGCATTTCTAACTAAGGGTACGTTTACACGACAATGATGTAATAATAACTGAAAAGTTTTTTCTTCACGTTTTTTGCGTACAGACAACGTTGTCTAAACGATCCTCGTTCACACGGATCCGCGAAAACAATAAAAAACGCTGTATTATTCATGCCAGGCCAGTAGTTGGCGATGAGTGAGCATGTAATACGCATGACCATTTTCACAATTTCACGTTTTTGTAGTTTACGCGGCGACGGTAACGCGGCATTTTGAAACTCAAGCCGATCTCATGGTAATTCGTAAGTATTTTATGAGGTGGCTAATTCGTATGAATTTGTACGATTTGAATCATACGAATTCGTAGGAATTTTCAAAAAAAGTCACCAGGAAGTGGTCACCCCCTAACCCCGCCCCTAAATTTGCCCGTCACTGGGGTCTAAACAAATCGTATAAAAACGTACAAGTGAGGTCGTATAAGTAAGGGAATACTAAATTCGTACAGATTAGCCACACGTTTGTGTTTTCAGGCCCCCAAAACAGTGTTATCGTGTAAATGAACGGCCAAATCGTACAATTGTTTTTACATTTTTAGTAGAAAACAGTGTCATGTAAACAGCCCCTAAATGGAGGCAGATCTCAGATATTTAGTCACACCCTCCACCGAGACACACGTCATGAAGAGACGTTTTAAAGATTATATGAATTAAAAAAAAAATGATGTGCACGGATAAATCATTATAAATAACTGCAACATTCTGTAGAAAAATAAGAATAAGAATGGTCATTTTTGATTTCATGGTGACTTTAAAGTAGTTGTGCCATTATTATCTATGTCTTTCTTTCTGCACATTTACTATATATAAAGTTTCTTTGTCTGTGTGATTGGGAAAACAGAAGTTGCTGTGGAGAATAGCAGGATTGCGTGGCATCTTGATCACTATGGCGACGCATGGACAGTCTCCCCGCTGCACACTCTCTCCCTCCCCACTTATGAAGTGAAAATGGGTACCATAGCAACGGCACACACTGTTTACAATATGTACTCTCACTTCGTCACTGGCTGTTGATGGCTTCAATTTGCATGTACATTTTCCACAAGCATAAAAGATATATAGAGATTCTTTGAAGAATGAGGGAAGGCTCTTTGTCCTACACTGGCTATTAACAAGAATTACAATTGAAAATAAAAACATACGCTTATCTATGTTTTTATAAAACCAGGATTAGATTTTATTTAGAGATGCTTTATTCTAAATCATAAATTGGTATTGAATAATACTTTGATTCCATTTTAAGCCACTTTCACAGTAAAAACAAATATATCAATAGGCCTACTTAAAGCCGTCAATTAACTGTTGATATAAACATAAAACCAAACCAAAACCAAAGTGTTTTTGGATGAATTTTTTGGTACACTTTACTACTTTACTTGCTATTTTACAGAGACAGTCAAACAATATTTTTGCCTATTAAGTAAAAAAAGAATCGGGGGGGGGGGGGGGGGGGGGGGGGGGGTTTAGGATTCTGGCAGCTCACTGGACCTCACGCTGGGGACGCTGTAGGGAAATGGATCCCTTACCAGGAAATCTATTAAATTATGGCACACCACCGTGCCAGGCTTGGAGCCACTCTCTGTTTTTAAAAATTCCTTATTAGCTGTAATTCAAAAATTATAATCAACATGGCTTGAATATAAAATGGATAATAGTAAGAATAATGACGGTAATAATATAAGTGCCAGGCAGGCAGCTGGTATGGGTCTGAATAGTGTTGAAGCTTCTCGTGCTCTGCTCAGCCTGATGGTTAATCTAGCACTATGTCCATCGTAGGGTTCTGCCCCTAGGGGGAAAAGCAGGGAGGGAGGTGGAGAGGCGAAAAGAGAGGGACAGATATAGATAGAGGGTGTGCATATACAGAGGTTTCAGGAGTGGAGGGGGGGAAGGTTAATTTGCACATATTAAAGAGGGCAGAATTTCTCATTAAAAAGAGATTGAAGTTGATATATGCCGGGTTGTGCCTGACACACTGTACATTCTGATTGTGATAAGTCCTTGACAGAACAAAGAGGGCCCTCCCCTCTCCGGTGACCACAAAGACTGCCGTAGTCCAGGCTGAGTTCGGATTGTGCACTAACCCCTCGCTTCAAATGTCCCGTAAGATGCTGTTCATTTGGAGAGTATTTTTAAATGGCAATTTGGAGAAGGAATAGTATTTGTGGCATAAATTAATTTCCACTTGTTTCTACTTTTCTTAAACAAAGGAAAAAAATCGGAGATACAGTAAGGCACCTATAATGGAAGTGAACGGGTTCAAGCCAAGCATTAAAATACTGAACAGTGGAGCTTCACAAGATGTAAATCGCTTTGGATAAAAGCGTCTGCCAAATGTAAATGTAAATGTAAATAATATGCATGATAACATGATTTTAGCGTGATTAACTGGTTGCACTTTATTTTACAGTATGTGTACTTACAATGTACTTACCTAAGAAAGTACTGGGTACTAAAAGGTAACTAACATAAGTTACACATGTAACTACACATAAGTTTAGGTTTAGGTTCAGGGTTATTACCCAGTTATTGTAATAACTACACTGTAAAAAAATATATATTTTCATAATATATTTGTGGGGGAAAAAAGTGCTAGCCTACCAATTAACTTATTAACCTTTTCTATGTAAAGTTATATCCAATTTTACACTTCCTTGCAATGACAACGTAACACCATAAACCGTGAAATGACTGTAAAAGTGATGATTTAAACAGCGATAGTTTATGTAAATGCTTTTCTAAGCTTCACATTTCAGGTTGAATTTTTTTATTGATTTGTTCCTATAATTTGAGCAAGACTCTAAACAGGTTTTAACCTGCTGTCTGGTGGTAATGCGTTTTTATGTCTTCTGATTGTTTACTTAAAAAAAAAATTGGACAAAAAAAAAACAAAACAGGGAAAGCAGTTTTTGGCTGTACACTTAATTTTCACATTGGAAAATGTTTTTATTATTTCACGGGCCTATAATTGTACAAGTAATACATCTGTTGTTTTGTTTGAGATGCAGAGCTTTGGAAATGATCCAATCAAAACAGCCGTTTTCTAAGGGCCCATTACCACTCTCCAAGATGATTTTCATTATAAAGCAGTTATTTAAAATTAACCTCAGTGCTAATCCGCGTTAAAAAATAAATCAATCAATACTTGTCCTACCATGACTGTAACCAGTTAATTGCAGTTTCAAAACAGACTCGCTGAACCTAGTTCATTAAAAACAAAAATTTGGCCGCTGTATTTCTTCAAGTCATTTTATATTACAAGTTATGCAATCAAATCCTAGATGGGCCTTTCACATATTGTGGAGAAAGGCTATTCCAGCCTGGGCCTCATTGTTTCTGAGCTGAAAAGCAGCATTTCTTTCTCTCGATCCCTCTCCCCGGACTGACGGTGGCCATTATGTGTCCTGTGCTGCAGCTTGATGCAGACAAAGCACAGCAAACACCACTAATTGTGGGTGTTGTGTAGCTGCCAGTGTTCGTACGGCCCCTCTCCCTTAACCTTAAGCACGGTTTCTCTCCCAGCAAACCTAAAAGCATCAAAACCATTCACACTCTGAAGAACATAAAACACATTCACATTTTGTTATCTTTTGTCTTGGACTTGATTTGGTCCCTGTCTCTCATGTGTCCAACACCTGTAGTTACAAACTTTCCGATCACGTTTAATAAAACATAGCGAGTCTTGGTCAGCTAATCCTTCAAAACAAGTGTCCTCCACTCTGCAAAATACTGGCCATGTGGCTCAACAGATGTCTAATGCCAAATAACTAATAGGCAACACAACTCACCAGACTCCTTTTTTATCATATGAAACTGATTGAGAAAAGATGTAGTGGACTCCAGAGACTTAGGCTAAGGGTTTAGAATCTGATTTGTGTGCTTGTTTATATTTTTATTTATGTGTGGTATGAACTTGATTTCTGTGCTTCTTTCAAGTCGCGGTGCTGTTATAGGCCAGGGAGTTTGTGGGAGGTCTCTGCACTCATAGATTACATTGATAAATGCACACCTGACATTCGATGACCTCATCCTTTTTATATGTCAGCCTTAGGTTGACCATATTTTTATTTAAATGGAAAATGCTTTGGAATTTACAGGGGTTTTGAATAACAGAGTAGTTGCCATACAAGGTACATTCCCTTATCTGAAGAGATATTGGCCTATATCTGAAGTTATGTTATGTGGTAGTCCCACTCACTTATATAAGATGAAAGGAATTTTTACTTGCAACGTTTAATATAGCCTATAATGTAATATTACAAAGTTCAGACTTTATAATAGGCAACTAGAACCGTTTGCTTACTATCTGTAGTCTATTTATGCTTCTTGTAAAAACGCCAGTGAAACGTACGACTACATCCTAAAAATACACAGCATTGTTTAAAGGCATAACATTTCACAAGAGGAACACACTAGAGGCATTTACTCGACCCCATCCTTCACACACACACACACACACACACACACACACACACACACACACACACACACACAGCGCGCGTTTGTTATTCTATCATGGTGAGGACTTTCGGTTGACTTGTTGTTCATCTACCGTGTTTATAAACCTGTTTGTTTAATGTGTTAAAACTTAGGTAGAAGACGCCACGTGTAGCCCTTCTATCATAGCCTACCTGGTGCCATCATTCAGCTGATGAAACAGATATTTTGAAGTGAGTGAGTTTGTCCCTCGCATATTTTCATTCGCAAGAAAAAAAAAAAAAAAATTCAATATGGCGTCTATGCCGAATGTCATAGGCCTACAGGCTACAAATCAAAATATTAGCCTTCAGCGCGACCGGTTAAATTGATTATACTTTTATGTATTTCGATTTAATTTATTTCGATTATATTTTTATAATTGTAATAATTTATAAATTGATTTTAAAATAATTCATTCATAAAACTCAAGTTTCACCTGTCAACTTGAATTTAACTGGCCCCCACTTCACCCAGATGCACCTCTGGTTAGCCTACTTCTGCCTACACAATACACACTTCTCGGAGTTCCCTCTAAAATGAGCGTCAGTCCTGCCGATGTTCTCGTTAATAAATGCTCCGAATCTTCCTTTCGCTGGTTCCATAGCAACGCATAATCTGCTGCTTATACTCAGGTAACCTGTAATGGTCTTCTACTGGGGTTACCGGCCACATACAGCGAACGGGCATCTCTCTCTGGGAGTTAAAGGGTTGAATAATTAATGAAGTCTCCTGAGATGTGCAGTGGCCCAAAGCAGCCCCTGTCCATGACATGCATGTTCACTGCACGGCTTAAAATGAAAGGGCCTGCTTCCTTAACACACACACACACACAGATAGAGAGAGAGAGAGAAAGAAAGAGAGAGAGAGAGAGAGAGAGAGATTCGGTTTCGCTATGGCCTCTGCATAGGCGTAATGATTTTTATACTGTATTTTATATCCTCTAACCCTACCCATCCCCCTACACCCATCACAGAAAACTTTCTGCATTTTTACATTTTCAAAAAAAAAAAAAAACAAAAAAAAAACATAATTTAGGCAAGGCTATTGGCTATGTGCTGACATTTGGTCCCCACAATGTAATATAAACCTGAACACACACACACACACGTACGCACGCACGCGCGCGCGCAAACACACACACACACACACACACACACACACACATATCCCTCTCTCATGAGAGTGGCTCCGCAGCATAATAGTGACAGCTGATTCTAACTCACATTTCCATAATTAACAAGCTAGCGGCAGGTGAGCCTATCACTGCATGTCTCTCCTGACCCAGAACAAAATGAATAGCTCTTCTTGTATCAAGAAATTATATGCAATTTACTCCTTCTCTGGGACATTATAGGGAATAAGAATAATTTAAAGTACACCCCACCCCCTTTTTGACTATTTTATTAATTATGATGGGGGCTGCTCAGATAATGAACTGATATCTATTTTTACCCGATTAATACATGATGTTCAAAGATATGTCACATTTATCACGTTTGCCGAAATGATCATTTATCGTGCAAAGGAGGATGGTTTTTATAAAAAATAAAATAAAATAAAAAATTCCTATTTGTATTTTTCCTTCAACTTAAATTTTAAATATATATAGGCAGGCTATATTAGTAAATTCAATTTTACTATAATTTCGCTTTGTTAGAGAACACAAAACATCTTAAGAATCTGTTATTTACTAAGCCACACACACACACACACACTGACACACACACACACACACACACACACACACACACACACATATATATAGGCCTATATATATATATATATATATATATATATAAAATGTGTGTGTGTGTGTGTGTGTGTGTGTGTGTGTGTGTGTGTGTGTGTGTGTGTGTGTGTTCTTAAATTACTGTAACTGTAGCCTACTCTTAATATACTCTCATTAAATCGTTTATTGTTCAAATAGCAGCTTATTAAAATCTGTTTGTCACCATAAAATGTACTAAAAAAGCAACTTTATGCACAATGTAAAACCATATGATGACATGAAGTTCCTCAGATTTGGTCTTTCCAGCAGCTGTTGCCTAATAACAACAAATATTCAGAGCAAAGACACAAAATAAACACACCGTCAGGGTAACACACAATAAAATAATGCAAGAAAAGGATAAAATGCAACCTCCAAATTTCCCGTAAATTGTAAGGTACTTCAAACATCGTACTTTTTTTTTTTTTTTTTTTTTTTACAAAAATATAGGCTACAGTAAAATTACGTCTTTTGAAATAGTCCACTTTCATTTTACGATACGTTTTTACTGTAATTTCTTTGCATTCTTTTCCCGTTAAAATTACTAATAATTCCAGTGTTCTTCCGTTGTTTTATAACATGCAGTAGGCTATCATATACAGCCGTTTAGCAATTTGTCTTTTGTAAAACATGCATAAGAAAATGCACGTGTATTTTCTCTATTATACCTCATTGAGTAAGTTCATATCCTGTCATAATATTCTACATTTATGGATAATTATCAGTGTTTCAGCGTGCGTTTTGGAGCCGTTCTCTTCGCGGTGCTGAGCTCCTGTTCCTCGCTGCTGTTCAGCTCCGGCTGCGGCAGTGAAAATCAGCACACACCGCTGAGAGGCCTGCTGTTACCGAGCGCTGAGAAAGAGTGTGTGAGCGTGCAGACCCCGACTGAATGAAAACGGCCGAGAAATAAACGGATTGTGAGAAGAAACACGTTTGTGTTTATGTACAAGTTATTTATGGATATGATGGAAAGATATGTTTATGCAGCCAATACGTGACATTATTGATTAGAGCGATTTACTTCCAGTTAGGACATGCTTCCTGTGCCGTATGCTCCTGTGCTGAGCCCAGAGACAGGGTGACAGGGCAGATTAATGTCACGCAGGGGCCCAGACCCCCCTCTCCCACATGCAGAGGTCAGTTCCCAATCCGAAACAACCGCCTGCAACTAAACCACTGGAGATTCAAATGGTCACTTTACAGTACGGATACAAATATTTTTTATATTTCACGGTTTTGTTTTTTTTTTACTCTATTTGCTTTGCTCTTGAAGTATTTTATTTATAAGTAGCCTAATATTGCTGTTCTTTTAATAAATGTAGGCTACTTAGATTTTATAGGCTTTATAAATAATTAATTAAGCGAGACACCATCAGTTTAACCAATTAGAAATAAACAACAGGGGTGAAATCCCTTTCATAGGTTTTTTTACTCTGTTTGCCTTGCTCTTGAAATATTTTATTTATAAGTAGCCTAATATTGGTGTTCTTGTAATAAATGTACTTAGATTTTATTTAGGCTTAATAAATAATTATTTAGGCAGACACCATCAGTTTAACCAATTAGAAATAAACAACAGGGGTGAAATTACTTTCATTATAGGTTTTGTTTAATTTGATTACATGTTAAAATACTAGAATCACCATGTGTGCCACACACACACACACACACACACACACACACACACACACACACACACACACACACACACACACACACACTGCCTATATATATGTATATGAAGTAGATTGAATTACTCAATAAAATCTTGCACACACACACATACACACACACACACACACACACACACACACACACACACAAACATAAATAGTGAAGTAACTGTAACAACAGCAATCTTTGTACTTCACACTAATTTACACAGTTTAAAGATAAACAGTAGCTTTTTAAACTTCTTTATTAGCAGATAAACATGGGAATATTAGGCTAGACTTTATTTTAAGTCACAGAATTATACATATACTTTTAAGTACCGAGTAATATTAATGAACTAGATGTACTTACTATAGGGTTAGGGTTATGATTAGGGTTTGTGTTAGGGTTAGTTGCATGTTATGCATCATTTTATTGTTATTACTATAGTAACTACTGTACATGTAACGTGTTACATTGACACTGTAAAATAAAGTGTTACCGAATATTAGGCTATAAGACTTTGAGACATATAGCACAAAAAAAAAAAAAAAAAAACACTGAAACAAAATATCGTCCCCTCGCCTATTTTTTCTGTCTGGCTCTTGTATGAAAACAAATAAGTTGGCATGTAGGATTGATTCTAATCAGTTGCTCTAAACCTATTAGCGTGTATTTCTTGGTCCCGTCCATTTAGCGGTTTAGGGGTTTAGGGGTAGGGGGTGGCGTTACTGCGGAAGAAGAATAAGCTTGTCTGCGTATGAAGAAAGATGTGTCTGAGTCCCACCGGGCCACACTGGGACCATTATCCAACAGGAGTGAAACCTGTGGGGGTCCATCGCAGGAGCCGTGGGAGGGAGGATGATTTTGGGGGAGGCCCAGGACTGTATCCCTGTACCCAGCCCCGCTAATCTCCCTCAATGGCGGGGGAGGACACATACTGTAAGGACAGAGAGGAGGTGGAGAGTGTAAGACGGGCCCCTCGAGCCCCAAACTCACAGGATCACGGTGAAACACAACTGTGCAGGAGCAATTCAGAATGTGAACTGTAAAGCCTGGAAGATGACTTTCAGGAAATTATTTACTGGAAATAATAATAATTTAATGATTTAATAAATCTCTATTGTATTTATACTTTTTACCTATAATATTATGGTTTATCCTTTTTATAACCACTAAAACAAAATGTGTAACCCATCTTCCAGTAACACATTGGAAAGATTAATTGAAAAGAATTTATTAATCAAACATTTGAACAAGGTTTTTCTCCTAAGCATTGTTATTTAGTAAAGCGCAATTGTATATGTACTATAATAATATTATGGTTTATACTTTTTAAAAATACTCTAACAAAATGTGTAACCACATTTTCCAGTAACATATTGGAAAAAAAAACGGACTTATAATATTATGATTTATGCTTTTTTTTTTTTTTTTTTTACATTTGCCTAATCCAGTTAATAAGTGCTTTGGTTGTTTGTGGTTTGAGATCTTTCTAACTAATTGAATAAATGAATAAACATTGAAAATGAATAAACATGCAAGTAAATAAGCAAGCAAAAAATACCTTCAGCTAATAATCCAACTAAACAATCAATTAATGTTTTATTTAAATACTGAAAATATGTAGCACACATTATTTGTTTATTAGTTAATTAGTTATTTAGCCACAAAATTCAGCCAATTAAAAAAAACTAAACTAAAAATATTTTTGTTCAGGCACCCAAATGGACAGAAGTGGCCCTTTCTGGGCTACCCAGGAGAGCCAGGGCTGGTGTCCCCATAGGCCTCTGGCAGACTGATTGAAACCGTTGATGTTGGACAGGAGGAGTTCAGCTGGAAACAAGGGGGATGGGACTGAAGAGGGGGAGTGTCCAAACTCACAAGATGTGAATGAATAAACCCAGAGGAAGAGGAGGAGGAGGAGGGGTGCAGCTAAGAAGTGAAGAAAGATAGAGCATACAACAAGCAAGAGAGAAAGACAGAGAAAGAAAGTCAGAGAGAAAGCAAGCGGTGGAGAAAAATAGAGAGTAAGTGAGAAAGAAAGCAAGAAGAGGGGGGAGGCAGCAGCGGTGTGTTTAAACAGCCTGGACATGATTGACAGGTCTGATAAGGCAGGAGAGAGAAGAGTGTGTGCGTGAGAGAGGCTGGAGGTGTGTGTGTGCATGTGTGTGTGTGTGTCAGTCTCTGAATCTGACTGGGAGAGGAAAGTGAGCTATTAATTACTAAAGCAGAAGCAGATGTAACAGAATGGTGCCTGAACAGCTGGAAATCATCAGCATGAACGAAACAGGGAGGAGAAAGAAAGGTGGTAGAAAGAAAGAAAGAAAGAAAGAAAGAAAGAAAGAAAGAAAGAAAGAAAGAAAGAAAGAAAGAAAGAAAGAAAGAAAGGAAGAAAGAAAGAAGTGGACAGTGCATTAGATGCTGAGATTAGATGCTGATTAGATGGGTTTGATTTAATAGCAGTAATACAAGTGTGTGACTTGAGTGGTTCAGAATCATCTGGAAGGATGTTGGATTGGGCCTTTAATCCTATTCAGCTTTTTCTTTTGATAAAGAACCAAATAGAAAAATGTCATTACATAGAAGAAAAAGGATAGCATGAGACCACCCAATAATAATACAATTACTAGAAAATTAATAAACATGTAAATAATTTAAGCAAATAACAGACTGAATATGTATATATGATTAGGAATTAATTATGAATTTATATAAATTCTAATTTATCCCTAAGCATAATTATATATATAATCTTTAGTCAAATATATTAAACATGTAACATAAGTATTAGTTTATATAATATATGTGTGTGTGTGTGTGTGTGTACACACCCATATATGTATGCATATACATGCACACACACACACACACACACACACACACACACATATATATATATATATATATATATATATATATATATATAATCACACATATATTATATAAACAAAACTTTTATGTTAGATGCGATTAATCACGATTAATCGATTTGACAGCACTAATAATGATATAATAATAAAGATAATTATTTTAAAGAATTTATATAAAACCGTTAAATAACATAAATATTTCAGTCCAGATTAGCACAGGAAGAGGATGAATTGGAAGAATTTGAATAAAAGAGATAGCGAACTGAAGCAAAAATTTCTGTTTACAAAAGTCTGCTCCAGTAATTCGCCTCAGACATTCGTCTCATACGAGCAATGATCTTAAACGCGAACGTCTGCCTTTCCCACATTTTTAAAGACAGGCCGTCTTTAATGGCTCAATTAATTAGCAGACCGGAGCTCAAAACACACATTTTCATTGTGGTCGAATAATATTCCTAAATTTCAATTTGACATGGTCATTGAGGGTTACAGTTCTGGCGAGAATGAGAAAGAAAAGGACCATAAATCAGTCACCTCCCCTCCAGCTCTGTCAGTTAGCAGCTTTTGTTACCTACCTGTAAGCTGAATCCATTCCTTACAGGCAGCAGGGGTGAAAATGAATCGTCCCTAAGGATCTTTAGTGGGATTTTTCTATCTGAATCCCCCCCCCCTCCAGTGCACCTGGTGGAGAAGGAGTGAGAGACACAAGGCTTTAGCAGCTCTATGCCCTCGTCCTCCTATTACTCCATCTGCTCTCTGAGCGGGCATTTGCACAAAGACATCCCTAACTGGGTGGAAAAGGACTAAATATTTGATTTATCGCTGCCGTGCAAATGGATCATGGGAAAAAGCGCGGCAATGTGACGTTTTGCAAATTTCCAAGAATGCTTTCATCCGATTAAAATAAAGCGAAGATTTTTTAGATGCGTAAATGCTGTCACTGGCTCCATTGTGTGCGTGCCGCTTTGAGCGTATCAGGCTGGGGCGGAGGGGTCAGGGGTCAGTGGGTGGTCAGGAGTGTGGACAGCTTGATGAAGCTGAGGGGAGAGAGGGGCCTGCTGTTCCCACAGCAGGAGCGCTCTGAGCTGGGCAGGGACAGTGGGCAGGTCCCTGGGGGTCATGCTGAGAAATGGGTTCCACTCACCAAATAGCAAACACAAGCACAGGCTGCAGAAATATGGGGGTTCTTGAGTGTAGAAGGGGGGAAATGGTTATATAGTTAATAGTGTCTATCCCCCGGTCTCACAGACAAGGCTTAAACCTAAAATGCATGTTTGCGCTGTTTTAAATGACCACAACTTGCACTAAAATGTCACTGCCATTGTTTTGTCTGAAGATGCACACCAGTAATGTGTTTTTATAAAAGCTTCTTAAATGTCCTAATTAAACCAAGGCCTAATCCTGGTGTAATCTAAGCCCCGTCTGTGAAACCAGGCCTGTTTTCCTGATCATGCATGGGTGGAAGAAATAATGCATGTGGCTGATGCATTGACACCGATAAATCTCAATGCAACATTCTAGTCTGGCAACTACATTGAGGCTGTGCGATAATCATACTATTGTAGTTAAGGGTTAAGTGTAAAAGGGAATGAAAAATGGCAATTCTGTCATTTACTCTCTCTCATGTTGCTCCAAACTTTTTACCTCCTGCTGAACACAAAAGACAACGATTTTTTGTTCCCATTGACTTCCATTGTATGGACAAAAAGACAATGGAAGTGAATAGGAACCAAAATAGTTTTACCATCATACTTCAGCAGAAAGAGAGAATTACACACAGGTTTGGATCAACACGAGGGTGAGTAAATGACAAATTGCCCTTTAAATTATGTAAATAGATTTTAATTAGAATTGAAAAGCACTTAATATAATTTTAACTGGAGCCAATTTAACCAGAGAACTCTGTAATTGGAATACTTGTTATGATCCTGTATTACAAGAGACATTCTTTTAATGAAAAGTAGTTTGCAAGACTCAATTTTCAACTTTATTCAGTTTTAATTCAGTCGAAAACTAATCTGATCTGATTTGAATTGCTATACTACAACAAATGATATAACCAATTAATTATAATGACATTTTTACATAACTTTTTTTTGCAAGTTATACAAGATTCCACTCATTTAAGTCAGTTTAATGTAATTTAAGTTGAAATTACTTAAATAGCCAAGTTGGTAGTACTTAAAAATCCAAGACAGTAAATTCTTTTTGAGTGTTTTAAGTAAAAAAAAAAAAAAAAAAAAAAAGCACTGCAAGATGCAAGAATTGTTATAAACATTTTAATTTATCACTGAAAAAAGCGCAACACTAATTCTCAGTGTTGAGAATTTCTTAATATGAAGCAGGACTCACTTGTGGTTTCACTTTCGATGTTTTAAATACAAACTTTAGAGATTTTGCATAATTTCTGTACAGATACATGAGAACGTGGACATACCACATCTATAACGTATAAAACCACATCAATAAAACGGTGCAAAAAAAAGAAAGAAAAGAGAAGTCCCTGCACATACAAAAATAAATTAATACACTTTATTCAGTCACCAGTCTTGTGTAAAGCCTGTTGAAAAAGTTCTGAACACACCGACAGTGCTTTAAAACAGTCCTTCACACCACTAAGTGAATCACAAATATGTATTTACAACAGAAAAGAGGTAAAGGTGTGCTAAACTAAATCGTATTCATTCTGTCAGCTTATTCTGAATCAATATGTATCTGTTGATTTACATAGCAACAAAAGGAAAAGGGGAAAAACAGGCGTATTTACAAGACCACAAAATTATCAAGTAGGGTTTTTTCTTTTCTTATAACTTCAAACACCAGACATGTTGACTCAAAAGAGCTGAGAATTTTGTACAGTAGTATAAAAACATTTTGTGAGTTGAGCGTTAAAGTATTACCTTGCGCCCAACATGCAACAAATGCAAATAAATAAAAAAGAACAATAGAAAGGTGGCTTCAAAAATGATCAATGCAACACAAACATTCGAAATCAGTTTTTTTCTTTCTTCAGTGTAATCACTGTACAGGCAGAGATCTGCGACTCTCTGAACTGGTATTGCCTGAGTGACGCCG
The DNA here is from genome assembly GCF_951802725.1 of Rutilus rutilus. Classification (NCBI taxonomy): domain Eukaryota; kingdom Metazoa; phylum Chordata; class Actinopteri; order Cypriniformes; family Leuciscidae; genus Rutilus; species Rutilus rutilus. Next base: position 15,665,476 of record NC_140228.1, read on the forward strand.
ATTGGTATGAATTAATTTCACAAAAATGGATCGACTGGAAAAGGGGGAGGGGGGAAGAGACTGGCAGCGTCTCCAGCACGTGGCCCCTCGCTCAGAGCTTGGAGATGGGGCCAGGCACTTGGGTTCAAGGCCTGGTCTATGTGTCCTGGCTTGAGAGGTAGTTGCTCTTCAAAGAGTGCAGCAGGGTCATTGAGACAAATTTGTGGACCTTTGGGACGCCTCCTCCTCACAGGAGAAGCTCAAGATCGGGATGCAGAGAAGGCCTTCGTGGTGCACAAATGTCAGCTTTGAAACATTTGATGCCTTTAAATACACAGACGGACAACTATGACAGGGCTTTTATCAAGATTATCATGAGACGTTCCTTGTTAAAGGGGTACAGAGAGGTAACAGCGGTGAGCAGATACTGTTCCAGAAGCGCCACCATCCGAGACCTCCATCTACACTTTCCGCCCACAGAGACTCGCACCAGCGTGTCATTTTCAGCACACTGGCAGAGTGAGAAAGACTGTGTGTCTGTGTGCACATATGTGTGTGAGCCTGTCATGTAGCCCCCATGGGACCCAGTAAGTTTACAGCAAGTGATTTACTCAAACTCAGTGCAGCATGTTGTTTGCCAGATGGGCATCAAACTGGCAAGTGCGTGTGCGTGTGTGTGTGTGTGTGTGTTCAAATCAAGGCTGGTGCTGGTGAGGCTTCCGCGCGGTGGGTGAACGTTCTGGTCTTGCTGCTCTGCTCAGATTGCCAGCCTCTTGGGGTGGACAGATGAGAGGGATCCAGAAGGCAGAACTCCTCCAACATGATGTTTTTTTGCATCAGGTCTTCTCCTGTCCTGTCACAGACACAGCCTTGTCCCCCATTCTCTGAATAAAACACAAGCACACACTTTCAATAAATCACAGCATTGTCAAAGTGCTACTTAAAATCTATACATTATATTGAATATTTCAAAATGAATCATGTGTGTCAATACTTTTGTCTGTTTGATAGTTGCAGTACTAGCTCCACTTTTAGGAGTGTTGTTGTCGTTGTGCATGGCGAGGAAGGGGTTTGTGGAGATGGCTGGCTGGAGGCTGTTGATTGGCAGCTGCATGTCATTCTGCTGCTGCTGTTGTTGCTGCTGCTGCTGCTGCTGCTTCTGTTGCATTAACTGATAGAGCAGAACCTGCTGCTGTTCCTAAACAGACAGACAAACAGAGTATGATGAGATGTCTAGACAAATACGGCACACCCACAGACTGCCCACGGACCGTCTGATGCATATTGCACAGAAAAGTGGCAAGAGCTCCCTTAAAATTGCAATTCCAAGTTGTTTTTACAAGCAGCCAGGATGCTAAAATAAACACTTCTGAGGAAGACCCATCATGGATGCTCATAATTAACCGCCATGGTGTTTTGTATGCAAACATGTATATTCCAATTTTCTTGGAATTATGCATGATTTCGGATTCATCTGCCCGTAAACATAACATTACAAAACGACAGCATCGTCTTGCCGAATAAGACTGATCACGGCCATAATAAGCTGCAATGTGGGCTGCGAAAGTCGCATGAAGAAATGTGAATGCTCAAACGGTCTATATATTCTGTGCTGGAGAGTGTGTAGGTGCTCCACTTACCGGCGTGACCTGCTGGGAGTTGAAAATCTGCTGCAGTTGGTGCTGATGGAGGAGGATCTGCCTGTGCTGTTCAGTGAAAAGCCTTTCCGCACTGCAAACACAAGTGCATAAGCCCCCATAAGAAAACTAAATGTGTAACATTTCAAAACATCTTGGCAATGGCCAGACAAAAGTAGTAAATATAAATTAAAATGCAAAGCTTTCTGTATGCTAAAGTATGAACGCTAATGATAACTTATGGATAGGAGAGCTGTTTAAGAAGACAACATCAGCAGTTCAATCTGAACTACAAGACAAGTTTGTTTCAGAGGCAGACGTACAGGCGCAAAAACAAGGAGGTGTAAGAACTAAATGAGCAAGTGTGGGAAAAAAAGGGCAGAGCAAGTCAATCCTCACCTGGTTTTCGCAGTGGTCATGCTGCTGCATTCCACAAAGAGCAAGCAAAAGAGAGATCGGGAAGCAGAAAAGATATGAAATTAAGCAAATATGAATGCATCACAGTGCCAAGCTGTATGGATGAATCTCATGAATATGTCCATCACAATACACCCAAAATAAAAATAAAATACAAGTAAAAATACAATGTATAAATATATATATATATATATATATATATATACACATATATACAGTGCAATGCATAAGTGAATACACCCATGCTAAAGTTGACTAAAAAGAGGAATAAAAAATCATATTTTGGAAATTGAACTTAATTTAAAAAATTAGGAAAAATCCAACCTTTAAGGACACCAATTTTCTTTGTGAATGAATAATGTATCGTAAATAAATAAATGTTCTTCCTTAAAATACATGGTGCATAAGTGAGTACACCCCTATGTTAAATTCCCATAGAGGCAGGCAGATTTTTATTTTTAAGTATTTAAAAAAATTTTTTTTAGGATACTATGCATCCTGATAAAGTTCCCTTGGCCTTTGGAATTAAAATAGCCCCACATCATCACATAGCCTTAACCATACCTAGAGATTGGCATGGGGTACTTTCCAGAAGATCATCTCTCAATGCAAATCAAACTAGCTTTTAGGCTAACTGAAATAAAACCATGCCAATCTCTAGGTATGGTGAAGGCTATGTGATGATGTGGGGCTATTTTAATTCCAAAGGCCAAGGGAACTTTATCAGGATGCATAGTATCCTGGATCCATGAAGTAACTGGCCTTTAAAAATAAAAATCTGCCTGCCTCTATGGGAATTTAACATAGGGGTGTCCAGACTTATGCACCCTGTATTTTAAGGAAGAACATTTATTTATTTACGATACATTATTCATTCACAAAGAAAATTGGTGTCCTTAAAGGTTGGATTTTTCCTAATTTTTTAAATTAAGGCATTAAGTTCAATTTCCAAAATATGATTTTTTATTCCTCTTTTTAGTCAACTTTAGCATGGGTGTATTCACTTATGCATTGCACTGTGTATATATATATATATATATATATATATATATATATATATATATATATACATATATATATATATATATATATATATAAAAAAACATTTTAATAAAAATATTTTAATATAGTATATTTATACGCTATCATTCAAAAGATTGGGGTCAAAAAGTTATTTAAAAGTAATTAATATTTGTTTAGTCAAAAGGGTTCATTAATTGATCTATTGACATTTATATACTATACTTTTGAACTTCATATTTAAAAAATATATCAGGAGTCAGGAGTAATGGCTGCTGAAAATTCAGCTGTACCATCACAAGAATAAACTACGTTAAAATAGTACAATAGAAAGCAGTTATTTTAAATGGTAATAATATTATTTTTACAGTATTTTTTATCAATTAAATGCCTTAGTGAGCATAGGGGACTTCTATCAAAAACATTTAAAAAAAAAATTCGTACATACCCCAAACCTATAAATGGTAGTGTAGGTTGCATTTATTTTTATTAATTTAATATTTCCATGAGATTCGCACGCAAATCCACATCTTCATTAGCATCACCTGCCATTTCATTGCTAATCCAGACCATGTTATCATGACCCTGAAATACGGATCCTCAACCACTTTAAAGTAAATAGCAAATGAATCAGGTTTATTACTAAAAGACCAAGAAGACGAGTGCCGGTTTGTACCTGTTACTGAGGCTGTTGGACATGGGCAGGGATGTGCTGGTAGCTGTTGAAGGATGGGGCAGGGGGCTGTTGTTCTGGAGCACTCGGTTTATGGCGCCCACAATGCCACCCATGGCCAGGTGGTTCCCTTGCAGAGCACTGCAAACACAAGTGCATAAGCCCCCATAAGAAAACTAAAAAACTAACATTTAAAAAACATCTTGGCCATGACCAGACAAAAGTATTAAATATAAATTAAAATGCAAAGCTTTCTGTATGCTAAAGTATGAACGCTAATGATAACTTATGGATAGGAGAGCTGTTAAAGAAGACAACATCAGCAGTTCAATCTGAACTACAAGACAAGTTTGTTTCAGAGGCAGACGTACAGGCGGCAAAAACAAGGAGGTGTAAGAACTAAATGAGCAAATGTGGGAAAAAAAGGGCAAAGCAAGTCAATCCTCACCTGGTTTTCGCAGTGGTCATGCTGCTGCATTCCAAAAAGAGCAAGCAAAAGAGAGATCGGGAAGCAGAAAAGATATGAAATTAAGCAAATATGAATGCATCACAGTGCCAAGCTGTATGGATGAATCTCATGAATATGTCCATCACAATTCACCCAAAATAAAAGTAAAACGATAAACAAAAGGTTTATTTAAATTAAAAATACAATGTATTAATGTATATATAAAAATATATACATTTTTATAAAGTATTTTAATATATTTATACGCTATCATTCAAAAGATTGGGGTCAGAAAGTTTTATTTAAAAATAATTCATATTTGTTTAGTCAAAAAGGTGCATTAAATTGATCAAGCGACATTTATATGCTTTTCTTTTGAACTTGAGCTGTTTTCAACAAAATATTAATTATAAATGCTTCTTGGGCACCAAATCAGCACATTAGAATGAAATAACTTCTGAAGGATCATGTGACACTGAAAGACACAAATCCACATCTTCATCAGCATCTCCTGCCATTTCATCGCTAATCCAGACCATGTTATCATGACCATGAAGTACGGATCCTCAACCAAGGCCTCCCACTTTAAAGTAAATAGCAAATGAATCAGGTTTATTACTAAAACACCAAGAAGACGAGTGCCGGTTTGTACCTGTTACTGAGGCTGTTGGACATGGGCAGGGATGTGCTGGTAGCTGTTGAGGGATGGGGCAGGGGGCTGTTGTTTTGGAGCACTCGGTTTATGGCGCCCACAATGCCACCCATGGCCAGGTGGTTCCCTTGCAGAGCGCCCATCAGGCCAGTCACCCCGGCTATGGCAGGTAGGGATGAGTTGGCATTGCCAGGCTGGACGGCCACCCCGGCCATGCCGACTCCGTTCACCTGCTGCTGGGGGGGACTGTGGGCCGCAGAAGGAGGGGTGGAGAGAGAGGACGTGCTACTTCCGCTACTATGGCCACCAGACAGGGGATCCTGAAAGGAAAAGAAAGAATAGAGAAAGCACAAGAGCGTGAGAGAGAGAGGGAGAAAAGAGAGGTCAACGTGAGAGAGACTCCTCCTGCACCTGACCAACCAAAGAGATGCATCATCATACGAATTACATTTTAAATTACAGGAAGCTGCAAATCACTTAAAAATTACACAGCCACCAATTATCAGAAAAATCTGATTTTACAATGCAACTACGTACTACATCACATCACTGAAACACTCGACTAGGGGTGGGCGATATGACCAAAATCCTATTTTACGTTATGAGAAATTTTTTTTTTTCACGAAAAAGTGTATAATAAATATTATATATATATATATATATATATATATAGAATATATATATATATATATATATATATATATATAATTGTATAATCACAATTGTTATTTTTTATTTTATTTTAAGTAATTAAAAATAAGAATAAAAAAGCACAAACAACACATTAAGTTTTCAGGTACAGTAGGTTTATTTAACGAATAGTAAGTACTAGGGTAGTCAAAAGTACTGGTACTTCGGTACCAAGTCGAAATTAAAAAAAACGTAACGATACTAGTCCTTCTGCAGTACCAGTAGTATCGAGAACCGGGTCTATTCACTACCCGCTGAAAAGCTCTGCTTTCAAATGCTCCTGTCTGTATTTGTGTGGGAGCTCTGTGAAGAGCATCCAAGGTTTCTTGCAGCGTTGAGCATTGTAGCCAATCACAGACATGTTTGTTGAGCACATGAACCCAATGGCCCATCAGAGGCGTTTAAGTTAATCAATCTCTCAATAGGAGTTTGTTCAGCATGAGCTCTGCATGCTCGCAAATCATTTCATTATAGCCAACAAAGTATAACGACGATGTAAATAAGAGATTCATTCATTGTGCAGTATAGACAGATTTTTAGTTGTAACAGGAGTTTTCACTCAGTGAGACTGCACTGCAGCTAAACTGAAGTGATATCAGCTTCATTGATTAAAAAGGCAGCGCTCTTTGATCGCTTTCTGATAAAACCCATTCATAATTTGAATAAAAGTGTAACTTTTCATGCTGTTAAGTACACACAGCAAAGTTTAGAGAGTGACAACCATTTTAAAATGAGGGATTGAATCTGAAACTGTGATGTTTGACAACAGGCAGGGCAAAAAAATCTGATATATCGAAACAGATCCGTGCATTAAGTCTTAAAGTGTAAGTGTAATAGACCTGCCACTCGTTCTGTTACCTGTGATGTGTTTCTTTGTTTTTCATTTTATTACTAACCTTTCATTAGATTTTTAACTGAACGATTTTTGAAGGTTGCAAGCTAATGGATTTACTTGATAATGAACTAATTTCATTCATTTAATATATTTAATTTTCAAATTGTCAATTTCAAACAGTCACAAAAGTTCTTTCTATGATACCGAAATAGTAGTACCAAATAAGTACCAAGAACAGTGAAATTTGACTGGTATTGTTAATGAGTAAATTAAATAAAATGTAAAAATAAAACACTGCATAGGCTTCACTGTATGTATAAACAAAATATAAATAGATTCTTATTAAAGCTACAAAAGTTATTTAGTCAAGAGCAGTGAGTGATTTTCTCCCTCTTTTGTTGTTTGATTAACATTAATGAGGCAGACAGTAGCAGGTATATTAGGCTGCTGTCACTTTAAGACCTCATGCACGGATCTATCATACTGACACACATTTTTCATTTAAGACATAACTGACTGTGTTTACGTTAATACTCCCCACAATGGGCCTTTTTTTTTTTTTACATAATTGTGTGTGTATTTCACCTTTCACATACAATAAGTTGCGAAAGAGAACTGATTTGGGGATCACATGCTGTCTGAGAGGTGGATTTCCTTGCAAGCACTTGGTCTGTGTCAGACAGCACGAGTACAGCATTGAGTTATTTTTTTTCATGGCTTTTAGGCTTATTAACATCATGCACATCCTGCTTCTTATTTTCTTATTCATGCATGTTTCTTTATCACCCTAACATGTCAATAACTAAGTAGTACTGTGCTACGCAGATATATTGACATACTGTGACATAAGCAATATAGCAAAATCTCTAACGATAAACACTTTACATCGTCGCCACAATATGTATCGTCATACCGCCCAGCCCTACACTCAACTATGTACAGATATACATAATTTAACACTTGACTCAACTAAAGAGGTGCTCAGTCCCAGCAGATGGCATCTGCAGAGCAGGGGTAGAGGAAGTTACCTGAGTGGGCAAGGGTTGAGAGGACTCTGTTAAAACACTGCTGCCTAGCTGAATGCTCTTGCTGTGCAGCATGTCTGGAGGAGAGAGAGATTTTGCAACTTGACATGAATGCGGAGACCAGATTAGCTAGAGTTGAGCTGGGAGAGGAGGCTCCGTGAGCAGAACAGAGGGGAGGAAGGGGGTCGGACGGGTGAGAGGTGGTCTCGTATGTGTGTATGTGTGATTATGTGCATCGGGAGGAGGGGGTGTTTGGGGTGGGATTGGACTGTGACTGTCCAGATGGAGTTTGTGAAAACTGTACGGGTAGACAAGAGGCAGAAGGTAGCGGAGACTGCTCACCTGGGTGAGTGTTGCTGGGGTACAGAGGAGATGAGGCAGTGGTGGCCGTGGTGCTCGCGGGGGTGAAAGGCACAGAGAGCTGAGCGCTCAAGAGCTGCAGTCGTTCCTTCTTCATGGTAAGAGTTCGGATTTGTTCCTCCAGGCGCCTGTTTTCCACCTGCAGCTGGTGCAGGGACTTAAGCATTCCCAGAACTGAACAAAAAAAACAAAAAACATACCCATCAAATAATCTTAAAGCATCTTTTTAGAGCCGTTTCATAGCAGAATTCCAATTTGAAGTTTGCATCGATTGTGTTATTTTTCTGTTCATTACAGTGAAGAAGTTTTAAACAATCTGTAATGTATGAAGTGATATATTAAAATAAAGCGGACTTGACAAGATTTGACGCAAAAATAAAAGTGGTTACAAACCACCGACATCAAGTCTTTCAGAAGCAGCGAACCCGATACCACAAGCACGAAAACTACATCGGCACAAGTGCGGTTCAAGACCTCCAGAAGGAACTACAACGACAGACTTCCGCTCTTTCCCGCACGCTCGTGGAGGATCACACGGCACTGATCAGGGGGCGGCAACCCCGAGCCAAATGCAAACCAGATGCACTGTCAGCGAAACCGCAGAACTGGTCCCATATCAGCGGCGAACAGAAACACAACCGTCCTAGCGCTTCCTGTGCAGGCATCTCCATGCGTTAGTCAGACTTCCCCCACGTCGTCAGAGGAGCCTCTATCATAACAGAAACAGCTGCTGCTCATTCACACAATCCTGACACTAAAAACCGACCTGCCGCTACTGAGAAATTCACGACTACCTCCACGCAAAACATCATGAAACTACACAAGCTACAAAGACAAAACAGACAGGTAATGAAGCTCATAATTACAGTGGCATTAACCTATATATTAATTACTCACATTATGGGGACGGATGTAATTACAGGCTTCAAACAGGCATATTATTTGACTGACATGCAGTAAAATACCATTTATGACTTAAGTCATTATTCTTGCTTTAAATAAAATATTGAGTGAAAGCAATAGACCCAAGTTTATCATTATGCACTCTGAGATTAAAAGGGATAAATTATGCTGAATAAAACAGCAACAATTTTCATGAGATGAGCCAACTTTCAATGACCATAAATAATAAAGGCTTTTAGTGTACTAATGAGAAATTAATTTAAAATGCCTTTTGATATCTACTGTAAACCCTCTCAGCTAAACTTTGAAAATATTACAACAGGAATTCATTGATTTTTACATGCAAAAGCCAGTGTGCAATAAGTGGATTTCCAGGCTGTTTCTATATGGTTACTAAGCTGTTCTGAGTGAGTTTTAGCATGTTGCTATGCAGTTATTAAGGTGTTCTGGGTGGTTGTTTACTGCCAAGATCAAGAGAGTCAACCTGGAAGTCTCTATTACATTCTGTCCCTAATAATGGCTCTGCGTTTTTGTTCTGGTTTTGCTCTATTTATCATCTGCCAGATGAAAATCCTAAATTGTATCACTTAAAAAAAAAAAAAAAAAATAGCACTTGCCTTCTCAACAAGTCACATAATTTGAGGAACTATTCATGTCTCTGAGGGATGAGTTACGTAAAGTTTAATACTTAACTGGATCCTATGGCTAAAGAACATCTGCAGCAAGACCAACACAGTGACATCAAGACAAGGCCAAACAACTCAGTCCTTGAGTGTTGAGGTTTACACGGAAGCAACATACATCATTACAAAAGAGTAAAAAAGCCTCTCACCATCTCCTTGTGGGCCCTGTTGTAGGAGGAACTGCTGTCCTTCGTTCCATTGCCGTTCCAGCAGCTGGTCAATGCTGGTGGCCACAGGGGGCAGCGCATCCGAACCAGAGCCGAGTCCTGGAACCAGCGGTCCTGACGAGTCATATCGGATATGAAGCCCACTTAACGGAGACCTAAAATCATATACAAGACAACAAGTGAGATGCATATACACATAAGTTTATCAAACAGCTAAATTTGTCTCATTGTGAATTTAAAATGTAAATAAATTCATGTCAGAGCAGGTAAGCCAAGCATCACTGTGGTACTAGGGCTGGGCAATATGGCCAAAAATATTAACAAAATATATTTTTCCATATCATACGATATCGATATTTATTACAAAATTAAATTGACCATTAATGAGGAAGGAAACGCTTTCCACATATTTGTTAGACCTTGAGAATGAATCATGTCAACTTGTTTGTTCACAATTAAACTCCACAGAGTAGCTACCTTTTAATTTAGGGCCCCACGAAATCCATTTTACTCCATTTTACTCTAAATTCTCTGTTTTCCATTTTATTTTATTTTATTTTTGGGGGACTGTGTTTTTAATAGAAATGTATATAAACTTTAACAATTTAATCAAGCTTTTAAAAAGCAATCAAATGAAAATGTAACAATTAATTTACAACAAAACTGCATTTTTATTTTTTGTCAAATACAGAACTGCAAAAAATTTAAACATGGATGAATAAATATACGGGTTGTATGAGATTCCTTAGAAATTTACATTTTAGTACATTTACAAGTACATTTTAGTATATAGTAGCAAGAAATTTGTCATAATTTCTTGAAGTTAAACTAAATTTTTCTTTAGGCGGTTTGTCGTGAGGACCTTTCAGTTTTATTTTCAGGTTCAGTGTGCATTTGACAGTGGTTTTTCTCAAATGAAATGGTGAAAAGCTTGTGAAGTTCGTGTGTTCATGTCGTGTTCATATATTGAGAAGGCAGACGCTGAAAACAGTGTCACGTGTGTGAGTTTGTGTATCAGATGAAACAACGCCGTTCATTCACACAAAGACACGCAGAAATCACTTATTAGCAACATGCACTGCATAGGCTGTTAAATTAATCCATTGAGTTAAAATGTCCAGAGCTTATCAGTTATTGATGTAAATTTAATTGCGCTCTCGATATGATTTAATCGCTCAGCCCTAAGTGGTAGAATTCCAATTGTAAATATATTAATAGTTTTTGTTTACAAACAGATAATAGACCACTGCTGTATTAACAACACAGCTGAACTCCTTGTCTGGCATCATGTCTTCAGAGGCAGACGCACTGCTCTGTAAAGCCAAACAGAGTTCAAAGCTCGTGCAAGTGAGAGCGCCTGGGCCTGCGTCTCTGACACCATAAATCTCAGTACGCTCTTGTTTGGACATATAGCGATCTGTGTTATTATGAATGCATCCAGCTCTGGGCTCTACATCAGGGCTCTCTAGCGAACGTGAATCTATCTCTGGGGTAATTACGACTGGGCTGAGATCCGCACCACAAGGCAATAAATCTCCAGCACAAGACTGTGAATCCATATCATCCTGCATGGCTGCTCCGGTGCGGATCACAGAAAAAGCAGATACAGATTTTTGCAGTTAATCTGAAAACAGTGCAAAAAGCTTCTGAATGAGATTCGTGGACATGTGGGATATATTTAAGGCCCATTCACAAAAAAGAACAAGATGCAGCACAGTGGAAAGCAAAAATGTGTTGTGTGAGAATGTCCCCTTATACTTTAAATACTGAAATTGCTGACAGGCAAAACAGTTTACACACAAAATGACAAGCTAAGATTTTGCACTGATATTGAGCTAAATGCATTTCACAAAAAAGATAAAACTGATCTGAAAGAAGTCGATTACAGCATTTGAAAAATAATATATTGTTTATATTCATATCCATATCCATACATGAAATATACTGAAGCAGCAATGAAAGTACACAAAAAAACCACACTAAATAACCCACTCCTTAAGTAACAGAAGCGATCTAAATGAAACTTGACATACCTTGTCAACCAAAAATATTACATCCTGGAGGCAATTTTGTGCAGTATATTCACTTGAATATTAATCCATTTTATATCCTCAGTCACCGGGCAAAAAATGCTATATCTTGGGTTACAGAAAATGAAAGTTTCTGCGTTCGGAGACATCATCGCCACATCAAACTCTGAAGCCGCTTTAACTGCGATAAGGGCAACAGCTGAGTGTTCAAAATGCCTGCTGTTCGGAAGGTGAGCGCGCAAGGGAGGAAGCGGAGTGAGTGAATGAGTGTGTTCTAGGGGGGAAGGGAGGGTGAGCAAAATCTCGGAGCCTGGAGGAGGGGAAGTCTAGCTCAGGAATGTAAATAGGACTTACCGAGGGGAGAGGCTTGTCTTTGGTGAGTTTCCTCTTCTGGAGAAGCCGAGAGCTCCGTCTCCTAGCTCCTGATCTGAAAGGTAAACAGAGAGCAGTCGATAAGGAGCCGGAGTGCAGATGTGGGCACAAGAGAAGCCTGGGAAATGCAGGAACGTCAGGCTCGATCCAAAGTGAGCCTGGTAGACATCAGATCTCCCTCGTAGAAATCCATCTAGGGGCTGCAGACTGGTCTCTCTGGCGGCTCAGCTTGCACACTGACACCACCGAGTGTGTCACTGAGTCACCTCTCTCTCTCCCCCCTCCCTCCGTTCTTCCCCTCACCCCAGCTCTTTCTTTCCCGTGGAGGCTCCCATCGCCCTGCCTGCAGGCCCCATGCCAGACACTGCTTTTCATTTTCTGCAGTGAAAGTAATGAATCACATATGCGCCTCGCCAAGCATAACCCCCTCCCTCCTTTCTCTCTGTCTCTCTCTCTTTTTTTTTTTTCTCCACACCCCCCTCAAGTCACAGTTAGCCAATCCCCTTTTTCTCTTCCTCCCTGCTTCCTTCCCCCCTTCCTTTTTCTCAACAGTCTTGTTCTTTTTAACACTTTCCAGCCCACTACCACCTCAAGCGCAGGCTGGCTCCAGTGGGGGTGCAGGCACATCAGTGCAAGCCGCCCAAGGTCTGGTGTGACTTATTATGGTGCTGACCCCTTGCCTGACCCTGGATCAGCCCTGGGGCTGCAGTGCAGACTGGACCTGAAAGCACCGGGTCTCATTTTACAAAATAAAAAAATAAATAAAAAACAGAAAGAACAGGGGACTGAACGACAGTGGAAACCTATGAGCAACAGGTGACCAGCATTGAGAGGAAAGAACAAGTACTTTGTTAAAATGTAAACAAGCTTAGTGTTAGTCTCATGGACCCCATGACAAATGTTTAGAATAGTGTTTTTTGTTTGTGTTTTTTTTATGACCAATGCCAATATCTAGACAACAGAGTGGCTAATGGCTGAAATATACCTGGTATGTATGTAAGATGCAAACAAAACAGTTATTCATTTAAATGTTATATTATAATATATAATAATAAGATAATATATAATTATGTTTTTGAAAGAAGTCTCTTATGCTCACCAATGATACATTTATTTGATTAAAAGTACATTAAAAACAGTAATAATGTAAATATAACTATAATTTAAATCTAAAATCTATTTTAATAGGAAATATATTTATGTGATGGCAAAGCTGAATTTACAACAGCCATGTTGATTTACTGCTTAAGAAATATTTCTCATTATTATCAACGTTAAAATCAGTTTTTTTGTGGAAACCTTTTCCAGGATTCTTTGATAAATAGAAAGTTCAAAAGAACAGCATTTATTTGTAGTAATCTTTTTTAAACATGTATAAATGTCTTTACAATCACTTTTGATCAATTTAATATATCCTTGCTGAATATTACTATTTTCCCTAAAATATTAGGTGTATTAGGTGTATTAATTTCCCTAAAAAAAATCTTACCGTCCAAATATAAGCTTGTTCAATATATATCAGTACTTTAGTATGTGCTACGCTCAGAACGATCACCAGACAAGAGCCGGGCTTGTGCTAAAAGCACGCAAGCTTTCCAGTCTCGAGCGGTGGTCTCTTTAAGGACGGGTGTTCTTCCTCCTATTGTTAGTCAAATGACCCCCTGACCTCTGTTTGAGGAGGAGGGCATGACTGATCCATTATTCCTCAAAGGCTGTGTTCCTCTTTTTCTCCTCTCTCTCTTGCTTTCAACTGGTCCCACTCCCCACCCCAACCCCCATGACAGGGTCCTGCAAGCCCATTCGCTCATGAGTGAGACCCCCAGGGTTTAGGCAGGGTCCAGGGAAAGTGTTGAGTGGCCCAGGATGGAGGGAGGGAGTCTAAGGTATGCCTGCCTCCTAAACCCAGGGCAATCCCCTCTGTGTCATCACTGCGGTCATTGTGCAGATTAATGAAATGTTTGAGTGGTAGCATGCTTCATTTAACAGGTATGCACACTTTCAGCTCTCTGTCCCGGGGAGTTTTGTTCTCTGGCTCTCCCTCTCTCTGCGACCTGAGGAGGTGTGGGGGGGGGGGGGGGGGGATACAGCTGACCACACATTCCACATGCACAGGGGAGTGGAGAAAGAATGGGAGGATGAGGAGAAATGGGAGAAGAGAGCGCAGGAAGCAGGAAGAAAGGATTGGAGAAGGGAATTCTGTGCCAGTGGGAGGTACCAGTTAAAGATCAGTGTGGTTCCCCGTCTGTGTGTCTCACCTGCTGGGGAGCTCTCGGACTGGGCGATCAGTGCAGCCATAGCAGAGGTCGGATTCAGCCTGTTTCCGAACATATGGGATGGCGCCAGGTTAAAGGATCCCGGTAGCGAGTTTGACTAAGGAAGAAAAGCATAAGAAAGAGTTAGACTAAAGATGTAAAACCTGTCAAATTCCAAATATTTCAGGTGCCTAAGTGCGTGTCCCTGCATGTGCGTGTATAAATGTGTGCGTGAGCGTTGGCCAAAGAGCTGGATGATAAAACACCATGTCAGCTGTATTTCCTGTGAGCCAGGAGAATTGGCTGAGCCTGCAACAGCAGATCCACAGCCCTGAACAACATGCAGACCATGTGCTTCTGCAGCTAATTATTTAATCCAATTAAGCTATTTCCCTAATAGTGGTTGGGATTGGTTGCGGTGTTGCTTCTGAGGTAGCAGCATATGTGCAACAACAAACTTGGTGCATGGTGGAAACCACACAAAACTTCACATGACTTGCAATTAAATAACACTTTTGCTGTAAAACGATCTTGTTTATAGCAGAGAATTATTGGGAGGATGAAGAATTATCGAGAACTGAAGAATTATTACATAAAAGAGATGTTGTCAAATTTACAGACCCTGCTATCAGCAAGGATGGGGGGGGGGGGGGATCCATACAATTATGCACTTCATACAACACATCCTATTTACTCCATCCTTTTTCACACTGCATATTTTCATAAAATCAATACATTCTTTCCTTTTCCTTTGCTTGCTTTATCTACATCAAGATCCAAACAGGAAATAATGCTAGCTGAAATTACAATGTATTGGATTTCTTGCTCCGTTATTATAGAATAATGTCTTTGTCTAACTTAAGGATTTCTGACCATATCAGACTGAAATACAATTGGTGGAAACCACTCTTGCAAATGGCCAATGAATAGACACCCATACAATGCCAATGTTTAAACCAACCTTGAAAACATGCTTCTTTTATGGCTCTTCAACTAACAACTACAAGATGTAGATGATTTGGACATGGAGCAAAGTCTATCAGGTACTCCAACCCTAAACCTGACATTGAATTTGAACTGCCTTGCCTATAAAAATTTGCATACCAATTCTTTGAATATTATTATTATTATTAACATTATTATAATAAATATTAATGGTATGGTTCTAAAATTTTAAAAAGGAAAAAAAAGTAATATCCTGCATTCCCCTGGCCCCTCACAGCCCCGCAGGCCCTCCCTATTCCTCAGACTCCTCTTTCAGGCGAGAGGAGGGAGCATGACCAGTATGAAGAGAACCCCTCATCCCACTACACAGCTCTCTGTCCAGCCTGTCAGCCCTCATCCCATCAGCGAGCTGAGCTCAATGCGCCCGCACAGGGAAAAGAGGGACAGCCGGATTGTTTGAGGCTTACGGCTCTCAGCACCATTGTAGAGGTTAACGAATAGTGGGACAGAGGTGGGCCTTGGGGGTGTGTGCTGGGGTCGAAGGTCACCGCTGTCCTGCTTGCAACCACTGATTTTTTTTCGTCCAACCATTCTTCCATCCACAAAGGGAGAGTTAGAGATGGAGAAATTTTTTTTTTTGCAAACATCTCAGGGACAGTCATGCTGATGGATGATTGTTTGCACTGAATATATGATAAAACACCATGTTATACATCAAATAAAAATGTATTATATTCCTGACCCCAGACATACTTTTAAAAACAGACGTCAGTGGAAAGTTTCTAGTTAAGTCAGATGTCAATGAAAGTAAAACGAGGCATGTAGCTTATTAACGTTAACTAATGAAAGAGAGAGAGAGAGAGAGAGAGAGAGAGAGAGAGAGAGAGAGAGAGAGAGAGAGAGAGAGAGAGAGAGAGAGAGAGAGCGAGAGAGAGAGAGAGAGAGAGCGAGAGAGAGAGAGAGAGAGAGAGAGAGAGCGCGCGCACTTCTTTTGAATGCTCTTGATAGCTGATTGTTCACTCAGCACGTGTTATTTGGATTAAAACTAAATCGTATGTAAGTAAAACATGAACTTTTACCTGATTTATGTATAATGGGTGGTTCCCTACATTATTACAGGACGTTTGCAGGTCAAGAAGTTCCATGAACGAAACATCCAAAGTGACCGCTCCGAAAACCAACGTCTTGATAGACAGCGCGCGAATACTGAATTGAATTGTCTTTCACGTTTTGCACTTGTACAGACGAATTCACACAAGTTTATGTGAAACCGCCCGTCTTGGCGAGCATCCCAGTAAACAAAGTCGGTTATATCTCAAGTGAACGTAGACAGTATATTCAAATGGGGTCCATGCATTCGGTCTTAAACGGGCATTTATTTGTGCTATATTTTTTATTATTTGTTCTTATTTTATTACTGCCTGATTACTTGTCTTTAATAATGTTTTAAATTCACCTTACTTAGGCTGGTAGTTTTTGTAGTATCAAAATTGGAATAAAGAATTGATATTTCACTGGTGTCTAAACATTTTGTACCACTGACCAAATCCTCACTGAGCCCTTCTGGAGCTGCTCTAAATAAAGGTGATGTGCTATTAAATGAAAGATAAAATATGATAGGGCAATAGAACGAACAGTGAAAGTAACAGAAGCTCATACAATGCATTTTAGCAGGATTAATTAAGCATGAAAAATAACTGAAGGAAATATCTATTTGATGAACAAACTAAGACAACTATTATGATTTATATTCCTTTGGTTTATCTTCTAATACATTTAAAATTAGAAATGCAGTGAAAACACAGGTATCGGGTTTCGGTATTAGCAAGTACCAAAAATGGGAGTATCGGTATCGGACTCGTTCTGGAAAAAGAGGTATCGGTGCATCCCTACTACCTAGTAAAGAAAAAAGTCCATCATATTAAGTCTCTATGCCATAAAGCTTAGGACTAATGGAGGATATTTGCAAGCGTGTGTTAGAAAGGGCTGGACCGCCGAGAGCCCTGCAGCATTAAGGCCATCAGTGGGTTTACTTCATCTCCTAATGTAAGGCCACCCTGCCTGCAGAGAGGGCAGATCTGCACAAACAAAGCCCTGTTGCCTGGAAACGACCGGTTGCTACAGCAGTGCAAGTCAAGACAAAGATGCTCAGGAGAGCGGCAGAGATGGTGCTCAGTCTCTAGTGCGCTTCCAAAGGGCCTATTTGGAGCAGCGCTGGGAGCCTGTAAGAATGACTTTACTTTATTATTGCCATCTAAACACACGCAGGAGTTCGTCAATGAGTGGGAGGGGATTCTGAAGTCGCCGATTCATTAATTCTGTATTTATTAATGATTTAAAAATTGTTTCATGAAGAAATGTATACTTTAATTCAGAAAAGGGCATTAAATTGATCAAAAGTGACAGTAAATAAATGTAGAATGTAAATGTAAATCAAATAAATGAAATATTCATCAAAAAAATCCTGAAAAAATGTATCAGTTTCAAAAATTATATTAATTATATTAACTGTTTTTAACATTGATAATAATGTTTCTTGAGCATTTAGAATTAGAAGATTAGAATGATTTCTGAAGGATTATGTGACAAAGAATACTGGAGTAATGATGCTGAAAATTCAGCTTTGCCATCACAGGAAAAAATACATTTTAAGATACATTAAAATAGAAAAAGTTATTACTTTTATTTTAAATGCAGCCCTGATGAGCATAAGAGACTTCTTTCAAAAACATCGAAAAATATCTATATTTATATATAAATATAATTACTAACTCAAAGCGACATATATAGCAAATATAAAGCCAATTACAGCTCTTTTCTCACAGTGTCGTTCTGTTTATTTGACCACACATACTTCTCTGACTAGCTAATGCAAACACAATCACATTCATCCGTTAAGACCATATACTTAAGCAGCCTAGTAATAAATACCCTAAATGACTCAAAACACTGTCTTTCAAGAGCTGAAAAATGAGGTCTGAAGTGACAAACTTTACTTCTCCCACTGACATGTTATGTAGACATGCGGCCCTTAGATGGCTTCCTTCGTACTGTTAATATTACTATCGCAATTACATAAATATTGCATTAGCACAACCTGGGCACTTGAGAACCAGATTCATTTGTTCTGTAGAAAAAGAAAAAAAGGGAAAAAAAATCACATCACATGAGAGTTACTTAAAACATAAATAGCTGCACCCAACGTTTACATCTGAGCCTTTTAGGAGTTAATTACTATTTGTGGCATGAATGTGCTTAAACAGCAATTATCTTGATAAAATTGGAGCAAATTAACACACAGTACAAAAACTATGAGTATAATTCTATTTAATTGGTTAATTTTGTGAGAGATAATGCATTACGGATACATGTGAGCAGAAACTAAGCTGTGCGATTAGCTGTATTACTTTTCTGTTCAAAAGTTTAAGGTCGGTAAGGTTCTCTTATGCTCACCCAGGCTGCATTTATTTGATCAAAAATACAGGAAAAACTAATATTGTAAAATACTATTGCAATTAAAACTGTTGTCTATTTGAATATATTTTACAATGTATTTTTTCCTGTGATGGCAAAGCTGAATTTTCAGCAGTCTTTACTCCAGTCTTCAGTGTCACATGATCCTTCAGAAATCATTCTAATATGCTGATTTCCTGCTCTCTCTCTCTCTCTCTCTCTGTATATATATATATATATATATATATTTTTTTTTTACTGACCTAATGGTAGTGTATTAGTAGCTAAACCCTAAACAAAAACATCTTATGCAGTTTTAATATAGCCTAGTAATGCTGAATCACATTTTTATGCTCAAATCAATTTCTTTTATTCATTCGCCCATTTCAACAAAAGCAAACCAAATCGGTTTTGAAAAAAAAAAGTTAAATACTCACATGTGTGGATGAAGTGCTGGTGAACGGGGCGGTCGGGGGCAGTGAGGTGAGAGTGGGCATTGAAGTGACCACAGACTGATGAGCAGGTAACTCGGAATTGGATCCGGACAGAGACCCTCCAAGCACCGCACTGGGCAACGAGCAGGCTACATCACTACTGCTGGGGTACGAACCTGCAAAAAGACAGCAATTACAGTAAATGATACAAGTAAAACAGCACATCTTCAATAATCTCCAAGACAAACGTTTTCTTTAATTCTCAGTCAAAAATAACATTGTTTTGTTTATCAGCAGGAGATCTGGCATAGCAACTGGGGGATGTGAAACAAATCAACACAGGTTATGACCTGTAATCTAGTGGTAAAAGCAAAGTTTTAATAGCTGTAAGGGCAACCTCTGTCCTCCAATATACCTTCACTGGTTATCCATCTATCTTTCTCGCTGCCCCTGAGATGAACTTTGTGGACTTTGAATGGCCTGTCTGACCAGGCCCTCATTACAGCAGACATCGAGAGCAAGCACAAAGCATTTCTGAGTCCTCTCAACATGCACTCTGCACCGGCCTCCCGGTGACCCAGAAAACAGTTCCCTGAATCTGACGACTCACTATTTCTTCTGTAAAAATGGGCTTTCCAGGCGGGGCCGGAGTGCCAGGGAGGAGTGCGGCCCATTCATATTTATGTGCCGGTTCATGACATGCACGCTGTTTGTTGTTGCTGTTGTTTTATTGATTTTTCCCCCTTTTCTCTCTCCCTCCTCCCCTGCCACCATCTCAAATAAACCCAGCTGATGGCCCAGGCTGACCCATTGCAGGAACGAGAGAGGCCCCCTTGCCACACAAAGGAATGAATGGCTCGCGGCAGTCTACATTCACTGCTGAAACAAGGAAACATTGTTGGGCGGAGAGGTACCACGTGAAGCATTTACAGTACCAAGCTCTGAACTCCACATAGGGCATATGCAATAGAGAAAGGAAGCTTAGACATCACTGTGGCGTGGTTTTCCACTTAATCCCAATTCGTTTTTACTTTTAGAAGATTTGTGAATGCAAACGGCTAACTTGATGCATTAATGATTGGATCAATCTTTAAATCATCGTGTTGATCTGGTAATCTGGTTAATAATTAACATTTCAGAAAAGGTCAACCAACAGAGCATTTGATTAGAGGTTACAAGACATGAGCGACCAAACAAAGCAAGGACAAAGATCCTGTTATCTGGTGCTGATCGAACGAGACCGATCGATCAGGACTTAACATCTCCTCCTGAAACCCCCCCCCCCCCTTATCAAATCAGGGGAAGAGAGGGGAAATTTCAAATTAGATTAGCCAGCATTTCAAGTCAAACCCCTGTCTCCTCTCTCAGCAGAAAATCCATGCGAGTTCAGAGGGAGGTTAATGACGAGGCCCAGAACCTGATAAGGATCCTCTGCACTTTCCTTACGTACGAAGAGAAGAAAGGAGGGACTGATTCGAGGTATTGTTGCACGGCAGTAGAACACTTTTAGGCCTTTGACATGGCAGATGTTTTTAATTTAAATGTGCTATCATGAACAGTAATCGATGTCTTGAAGTGTTTCGCGTTGGGTTACTAGCTTCAAGATATGTTCCATGACATGCGAACAGTCAGTCAGGCTTGATGTTTCTAATGTGTCCCGACAGAGAGCGATAAGTTAAGGTGAACGGCTGCAGTTAATGCAGCAAACGCATGCACTGCTTGTCAATGTTTACTTGAAAGGACAGAACAGCTGCACAGTTTCATCCTAGAGTAATAAATCCAGGCTTAAAAGGATAGTTTTATCAAATTCTGTCATTATTTGTATCATGTTGTTACATCAAACCTGTGTGACTTTCTTCTGTGGAACATACAAGATGATATGAGAAATGTCTCTGTGTTGTTTTGTCCATATAATTAAAGCCAATGGGGCTTAAATGACTTCATTGTATGGACAGACAAAATTGTATTCAGTGTATGGAAAATATGGTTCAAACATTCTCTTTCTTTAAAAGAGGAAAAGAAAGTCATACAGGTACATTGTAACATGTAATATGTTTTAACATTTAAAAATGCAAAATGCAGGGCATATTGAATTTATTTGAACTTGTGTGCAACATTTTTAGTATCACGCTGTATCGTGTGCAAGATGCTACAAAAAAATTACAAAGAAGTCCATCTAAAGTATATTTACAATGACAAGCGTACAATGCCTAGTGTTTTAAAATCTGTTCAGTTATCAAAAGTTGTGTAGAGTCTTCCAGCCTTAACAGTACATTGTGCCCATTTGTCTCACCCAGCTTTTCCTTCTAATTTCAGATGAAAACCAACAAGAATCATTCCCCCCTCTCCAAAAAACACCCTATAAAGCCCTACACCCGGTCAGGGCTGAGATGGATGTTTGCCTTTAATAATAGCCCCCACTGCTCACCTGATAAACCAGTCATCCATCCATCCAAAAAAAAAAAAGAGAAAGAGGGCTGGGAGCAATAGAGGGAGGGTGAGACAGATAGATGAGGTGGAGCATTCTGCTGTAGCCCTGCATTAGCAATGGCTAAATATTTACAGTCCAGTCAAAGGCCAGGAACAGGTGAGGGCAGGGACGGGTGGGAGAACAAGCACAAAACAAACAAAAAAATCCTTGAGAGAGGGGACAGGGTGATAGTGAGACGGCACATAGCGGGGAGTGAAAGAGGAAAAAAAAGACACACCAGATTTAAGTTCTAATCAGAAGGAAAGAAACTACAAAAAAGCCGGATGGTTGCCAAGCAACAGTGCAGCGCCACAGATAAGGCCCGTTTAACATTCTAGCTGGCATGTGTACGTGGAGCGCTTATGTCAATGGCTAGATTTAGCAGGTGTGAGAGAGATAGTGCCAGCAAATGAGTGAGAAAGAACGTAGTATGTGGACCGAGATCGCAAGTTCTGGTTCCAGCTCAGTGAACGGGAAGGCCAGTAGGGGTCAGGGCATTTCTACACACTATCTTGAACCAGTAAGTGATGTCGGCTCACTCTAGATCCCGAGCGAAGACAACGACAGGGAGGAACAAATAAAATTTTAACTAATTGCCTGTTACGGGCTCCTTCCCTCCTCCAGCTCCCTCAGGCTCAACAGGTTAATGTGCATCTCTATGGAGATTCAGCGGGCCACTCTAAGCTCTCAATCAGGTAGGAATGAGGAAGCACTTTAGAGAGCACCTCCATCCACTTTTATCCTAATGAGCTTCAGCACAGACCAAAACAACATCATGCTGGTTCCCAGGCTTCTATTCGAGAAAAGCGGACCTCAAATGGATTTTTTTTTTTTTTAATAAATAGAGATGGAAAAAACTGCAATTCATGGCAAGATTAAGAGATGAATTAGAGGAACTGAACTGACTGCGATATTGAAAAGACCCTCCAACGAGTAATTCCTGAAAAATAATTATCTCAGATCGACCAAAACATGGCAATTTATGATAGCCCATTTTTTTATATGCTTCCATTTTTATGGGTCCAAGAAAAAGAAAAAAGAAAAACAGTAAAGGTAAAAAAAAAACAGAGACAAGAAAAGATGACGAAAGAAAAATTGAGAAGAAAGTTGGGAGAGAATATTTGGATTAAAGAGTGTGTAGACGTATTAAAAAGAAAAAAATAACTTCAGTCATGGTAGACGTCATTTGTAAAAGGAATAAAAATGAGGCTGTGAATGTGAAAGATGGAAATAAAAAAAACAACATAGGCTGAAAAAAAATAGACATAACCATGGACATCAAAGTCAACATGAAATAGGATGGGACTTCAGAAAAAAATGGTCTCAATACGGCAGATGGCTAAAAAACAAGGGGGGTTGGTGATGTCAGCTGAAAATCATTTCAAAGCAAATATGTACTTTTTTCCTTTGAAATAATGCGTACAATGGTTATATATATATATGCCTATATTCTAGCCTGGGTTTCCCCATGCTGCCTTGCACGCAGCACGATTTTATTCACGCTGCTAGGCAGCCTGGACACCATGGACCAGATTTTCCCCTCAAAAAGGGAACCAATCACAGAACGGGGAGGGAGCAGCAAGACGATGACGACATCTATGCGAAACACCGAAGCAGTTTGTTTGTATCTATGGATCCAACATGGCACTAGACGTGAAGTTACCTCAGTTGTTATCTCAATGAGACGAGGTCTGACGTTAGCCAGGCTACCTAAACTCATGTGTAGCATTAAAAATAATGATTTTAGTTATTCGTTTTTTATTTAGACAAAGTCGTATAGGATTTTATCATCCACTCTAGGGGTGCACGATAATGGTTAAACTGATAATTACGATTATGTTGCTCATATTATAATCAATTATTAATCATGATTGCTCTCATTTGAGAAATTTCCTCAGAATCCTTATACTTCCATGTAAGCACAAATCAAAAGAATATCAACTTGTACGAAGGAAACAGACACAGTTTGGCTATATTACATCTCAATATCTCAATAAAGAACGCTAAACTTTTGTGTGTTTGTGTTTTAAGATCATCAGAATTTTTATACAGTGCAGAGAGACTGGATACACATGGTTGCCACGTTGGGATGATTAAGTTAAACACTAGGAAGGATTCAAGGAAGAATACGTATCCATTTAAGAGAAAAGTTTTGATTGAGGGATCTTAACTCTTGACATCTGGCAACCCAAAGCATGAAAGCTAGAAGTTTGTTTCCAGTGCAAGATAACGGAAATGTCAAACAAAAACAAAAAAAGGATAAATAACCAATATGCCAAGGTCAAAGACGATTATGTGTAAACGAGAACAGCAGAAATCTTGATCATGATTTAAATATGATTAATCGTGTAGCCCTATTGTTATGCACTATATTGCTATCATCCACAACATCAAAATAAGTATTCCGTATTAGTGAGAATTCGTGCACATTTGAACAATTCATAATAAACATGAAAAATTTTAGTTTCATGCTGAATTTAAGCAAACTTTAAACAAATGCATCTTATGGCTCTCTCTGCTCACCTGGTCCAGCAGGTGGGGAACTGACAGTCATACCCTGTAAGTTTCCATTCCTGAGGAGGGATGGGGACTTCTGAATCCCCAGACTGCTGCTACCAGCACCCACCACTCCCACACCTCCAGTACTGCTGACGGTGCTCCCGCGGCAGGACATGGTGCTCATGGAGGATGACGAAGGAGAGGTGGATGAGGGCATTGTGGATCCGTGCTCTCCGGTATCAGTGGTTTTACTGTCCTGGGTGGTAAAGCACGGTCCATACCGGTTCCTCCAGTTCCCTCTCTTCTTCTTCTTCACTCCATCCTCGCCTGTAGATGAAGACGATGTCGCAGAGGAAGAGGACGAGGAGGGCTGGGGTCGTTTGTAGCCGGCGGAGGCCAGGCCACCCAGCTCTCCAGCTGGGTGACAGTTTTCATAATGCTTGCTGGAGCTTTGGGGGAGGGACATCACGCTGAAGGTGTTGAGAGGCATCATGCCTTCAGAGGCTCCGCTTTCCGCACCACCCTTCGCGTGGCAACGGCCAAAGGATGGAGGCGTGTACGAGTCGCCGGCCCTCAGGCTGGGATCAGAGAAGCTGAGGAAATCAGATGTGGGTTGAA
Organism: Rutilus rutilus; assembly: GCF_951802725.1. Lineage (NCBI taxonomy): Eukaryota > Metazoa > Chordata > Actinopteri > Cypriniformes > Leuciscidae > Rutilus > Rutilus rutilus. The sequence continues at coordinate 15,690,038 of NC_140228.1, forward strand.
CCACAGACCCACTAGTGGCTGATTTACTGCTGCTGCTGCTGCCTAATACAAGACCTGAGAGAGAAAAGGGAAGAGATGAAGATAAAAGTGCACCTTAATGTCGAAACCACATTAACAGACCATCAGCATAAACCAAAAGAGAGGTGGCATGTGGTCATAAAACGAATACCTTTTTGCAGCCTCAACTGTTAAGGACAGAGAAACACAGCATAGCTGGACGCCAAACTGGACAAAAGCACTACAATCATCTTTACTAAGAGCTTATAAAATTGTATAACACATTTTCAATTCTCTGCATAATAGTTTAGCAACTTTTGCCACATTATACATTACCATTTAACGCTTTCCTCGCCTTTTACAGAATTTTCCGTAATTTATGAAACTACGCTTCCCCGCCATTGACGGAATTTTGACGGCTTTCCGTGTTTTCACAGTTATACGGTACGGGAGCGCTATTACACATCTTCAGAAAGAGTACAGAATATCCGGGATCAAAACACAGGCGAAAAAGAAGCAGAAACAAGTGAAAGCACATGTAAGCAGATGCATATGTAAAATAACGGCAACTTTAAAAAAAAAATGCTGGCAGGGAAAGAGTTAAAAGGGCTGGTAGGATTTAAAAAGAAAAATCTTACTGACTCCCAACTATATTAGTAAAAATTTACCCAAAAAAAAAAAAACCCTCTCTAAAACGTTGAATAGGTAGGAGGATCAATGACCTGATGCTCATTTTATTCTACTGATCTGGCATTCAAAAATGAAACTTAAACACAATGACTTAACTTTACCTCTTGGATGAGAACGTTTTAGTTTCAGAATCAAAATAGTTTTTGATTTTGATAATTCTAAAATAAAAAGTACTTGAGAATAATTCTTGAAAACTATTTTCTGAAGAAATTAGGAAATTTCATAATCTGGTGGACCGGTCCAACTCGCAGGAAGCCAAACAATCAGGTACGTAAGCAGGCCAGAATGGTGACCCAGATCTAGGTGTTCATTCAGACCCTCGCCTCAGGCAAGGACTCGTCCTTTAACCAAAGCCAGAGAAACAACTCTGACGTGCATGTTTTCACAGCTGTGGCAAGAGGCTGCAGAGACTTTACTTCCCAATTTTACTGTGAAGTCTATCCCACAAACATTTAAAAACACACAGTTAGATAAAGTGATATCACAAAAAATCTGCCATGACAAATAGATAACTCGCTGCATTTTGTAATTGTTCCAAAAACACATTCTGGAATTTTGCTGTATCTTATCGCCGGATCCTAGATTAAGCACTGCTATCCATTTACTGCCTGAAGATGAGCAAAATCTGTCTGAAAAGAGAGCACACTTAACTTAAAATCTTAAATCCTGACTCAAAGAATATTACTTTTTATCTGCCGTTCTTATATCAACAACAACAACAAGATTCACATAAGCGGCAATATACAAAACTTTACATATTACTACAGCTCTTTGTTATTGTCAAACACAAAGGACTCAATTTAATAAAAGATTGCTGATATTGTAATCTCTCATATACTTGGGATATTACATCAGGGTGGCCGAACAGGACAGTTGTGTGGCTGGGTCTGTGTTGTCACAACAGCCCAGAGAATATGACACTAAGTCAGAAGATTAAACTCCATAGTTAATCTCCAACATCTTTTGATCTCATTGCGCTCTGCTGAGAAAACACTGCATTGTTTCTTCTTCCAGGTTCCATGAAGTTTGCGCGTAACTCCAACAAGGAGGCCCCTGCAGCACTTTGACACATTAATGATTAGTCTGAATTTTCCAGACGTGACCTCTGCTTCAATCCCTCCATCACGGCATGATAGCAGAAAGGAAGGGAACATGCTTCTCCTCTGACTCCCAAACCTCCCTCATAACACACATACACACACACACACACAGACGCCACCCACAGCACTGCCAGTTCGGAAAGACTCTCCGCTCCACATTACAGCGGCAGCCAGCCAGACGACAGCCTTATCGCACACACATGCCAAGCTTACGGCTTCTGGCTTCCATCCAGCTCTGTCACAACAGACTCACTCAAAATGTCACGCACAGGAAGTCGGCACGAGACTTGAATCTGGCCGTTCAATTCAGGAACATGGAGAGGGTGTTTACCAATTCACCTCATCAACAATCTAAAGTGAAAGTGAAGTTGGCATGTTTGAAAGTCTCACCTTGCTGAAAAGGACTGGTCGAGGAGGGGGCCGTGGATGAAGTCGCCGTGGTGACCACAGGACCGTGGGTTTTGCTCGGCACGGACTTGCGGCCCCTGGACGCCGAGCTTGAGCTGGTGCCGTGACTGCTGGACTTCTTGCTTTTGCCATCCGAGCTCTTACCATCCGAGGAGCCGCCATCCTTGGAGCTGGAACTAGAGAGAGATGGAACTTCCTGGAAGTTGGCATTGGTGAAACGACCTCCACTGTCATCCAGTCGCTTCTGAGTGGAGGAGATGGAGGAGACACTTCCGCCACTGCTGCTGTTGTAGCTCTGTGGCCAAGAAGGGAATGCACACATGGGCAAAAAGGCTTAGAATGCACTTATTGACATTTGACAAACTCTCAGGCATCTATCCTAGTCAAACAGACAGGTGGACTCACCTTCTCAGAGGACACCATCAGTGCTGGCACCAGGGAAGGCGTCATTTCCAAAGACTTTTTGTGCTTTGGTTTGTGGCGATCTCTTTCTTTATGTTTCTGTGATGAAACAACAACAAAAAAATTAATGAAGATGGTGCAGAAAAGGTTTTGACCGAAGCCAGTACTTTAGCCTAGACTGTCATTTCTGAAAACAAAGAGACATAAAGATGGGAAATGCAAAAAGGTAAACCAATGCAAGTCCCATTCTGAAAAAGTCAATCTAAGCAAGGAGAGCCCCTTGTGCTTCCCATGAAGATCTTCCTGTAAAGAAAAATAAAAGGTATTCCTCTGGATGGGAAAGGATTCACATTGCAGGCCTGACCAGTCTCTACTGCAGCTTAATTTACACCCCAGTCTAGTGCTGCTGTACACAGCTCTATTTGCACCCGAGAAACGGGAGCGTGAACAAATTTACACCTCGCACTCCAATCGAACACCTCCAACCTCTCCGTTTCTTTTCTTAAGAGCATGGCTGTAAAAATATGCAGTGATCCTGAACCATTCGTAGAGAATATTTACACATTCCCCACTGGAGCGATATACAAACGTCTATCTTTTTTTTGCCCCTTTCTGTCATCTTCCAGCCATTGTCTCAGTTAGAATCGACAATTATTCTGAACATAACGGTTTATGCCACTTCTCTGTGCAAGTGACGGGGACAATTCCAGTGGCCCTCAGGCTCAAGTTTTTCAATGAAAATGAAAATGAGCTTCTGCTTCTTCTACGCCATTTACCATTTTCCTGCATATACCATTTTAAATGCCATTTTCTTAGAACAGAAAAATCATACACATTGGAAATGAAGGTGTTGAATAAGCACCTTGGGAATATTTTTTAAGTGGTTGGAAAAGATTGTATTTGTATTGAATATGTATTGCTATTGCTATTCATCTACAACCTACATATCCAAAACAAATGTCACTGTTTTTGTTTCATGTTTAAAAATTATTTGCTTATGCTGCAAATCACATATTTTCAACCACAAAACCAAAATGACAAGTTTATTAATAGTGACAAAATAATTAAAATTATAACAGCATTTACTGAAATTACAAAGCTTTGTTATGCCACATTTTCTCTACAAGAAAAGAGCTAATTTCGTAAGGATTCAAAGACAAAACTCTTAGTCTTAATTAACATTGTTTCTAAAGGTGTTGACATGGCAGTGTTAGTATGAGAGAAAAAAAATCATGTCACTACTTGGCTCTAATTATGAATGGAAAAAAAGAAAAATGCACAACATTCATCTTAATTCCATCAAATAAACAAACTGAAACCATCTAGATATGTAGACCCTTATGTAATGACAAAATGCAGTTATGAACTGCTGTTTACTGGTCTAATTAAAATTCTGACATAAACGTCTTGAAAGAGTTTGACATAAGACGACAGCTATCTTAATTATACAAAGATGAATAGTTCAGGCAGAGGTGACTGAAAAGAGAGAACAAAAATGCCAGGGCATTTATCATAATTCATCAATGCCTTCAGCAGATTAGTGAAATGTAGCAAATCTCTTTCAGGATGAACAAAGAAATTACTCCCGAGGCTTCAGGCTAAGTATTAAAATTCAACTACGTTAATGAATAAATATAATAAATCTTAAAAAAAAAAGAAAAAAAAAAAGTTTAAATACAAAAGAAAAAACTAATCATCCAGAAAACAAAGCTAAAATCCCAAACAGATTAGAATTTAAGATATGTGATGCAAGAGAAGGAAGAGAGATTGAAAACATCATTTTATTCCCAGATGCCGTTCTCGACGGCCTCTCAGAGCACATCTGAACTAGCTGCAAATTGAGAAGCTTTTAGCCTCTATTGTTGTTTGGCCCTGGGGTTTGGAATTAGCTAGGTATACATCTGAGCCCCCCGACCTTTGACCTGGGAATGTGGAGTAGGGGGGATGGGCCCCCTTTGCTAATGCAAATCAGGCGTCGTAACAATAGCCATGGCGGAGCACAGAGCACTTCACAACACGATCTTCAAGAATACAGCTCCAACCTGAATCATTGTTAATGTCAACCCCTCTCAATGCAGAATAAGGCGAAGATGTTAAATATCAGAATAATTCTGGGAGAAACGGCTTTAAATGGCATCTCATATTTAATCTTTCGCTGACCTAGATTACACCGGCTGCACAGTCGGTCTTTGAGCAGCTTAAAAGAGCACCATCCACTCCATTTTGGTATCCATTTCCAATGCAAACGCATTCAAACAAATTCAAATAATTAATGAATTTGAGTCAAATAACCAACAGCCCCAATGACCTGCACTCCCCGCTGTAAGTGCTCATCTGACTATTGTGAGCATTCAGATTTACATTTAAGCACATAAATGTAACAGTTTCTCAAATGCAGTCTAATACTTTCTTCACATTACTTTAAAATGATGTATAATTATCAAAATAATGAATTTGTTTTAAAAGATAAGATAATAGCAAAATAAAATTAAAAATATATATAAGCAAAAAAATGCATGTGTGGTTGCACACGTAAACTTGTTACGTTAATTTTTTTTTACAAAATGTCAAAAATATATCACTGTTTGAAAAACAACTATTAAGCAGAATTATTAAATGACAAAAAAAAAAAATATTTAGAAAAAAAGGTTCAGAACAGACAATTAAATATATAATAATTAAATGTTAATCCTTCCAAGAAACTTCAAAAACTGAAAAACACGATGAAACGTTTGAATAAACGTTATATCAACACTGAGAGCTATTTTACTGACCTGGTTCAAATAGAACAATTCAGGCAAGCTATCGCTGATTAAGAGGCTGTACAGAGGCAGAGTGTTTGAAATATGTGGCCGGTGGGAGCTGCTTAGGGACAGGCAGAAAATTATCAATGACGATGGATAGATGTGATGAGCTCCTCCACACATTTCACACTATGAGGTCTGCTAGATTAGGATTTCCGACACCACCATTATTACAGCAAAAGAGAAAAATACAGACAAGAGGCACAATCAAACATGTTTTTTTACATGCACTACAGATCGTCTTCTGCCGTTACGTACACATTTACTGATGTGAGGCCGTGTTGCAGGGCCTACGCTTAATTGAATTAAATGAAAAGGCGAGCAGGGCTAATAATGCTACATGTTTCATTCGGTATGGCTGGGTATAGAAAATTAGTGGAACAAATGACTACACTACCTATCAATACTGATTAAACAGACTCTGTGGAACTAATGGCCATGACGGATGCTTTTTTATGCATACAGCACTCTTTATGTTGATAATTTGTGGCAGCATCAAAATACTAATTACTTTGAGTGATAAAAGGCACTCTTTCTCCCTCCCGTGGCTTTAAAAGCTTAGTGGGATATAAAAAGTGTGCATGTGAGGGTCGGCACAGGGTGACAGTGGCTCGTGTAATTCGCATATTTCGGACAAACAAAGAGTTTTCGGTTTTGTTCGTTAACCTCATAGTCTGAAGTCGTGAGGAGGGGGGCATCAATCACACATGGCAGGAAGTGAGGTAGATCTGGAGGCTGCCTTACCTTCTTCTCCTTGTCATGGTGCTTATCCAAAGAGTGAGTGGAAGAATCACTTAAGCTTTGAGCCCTACTACCACGGCCTTTGCTCCTTCTCTAAAAGGTGAAAAAGGAACTTCGAGTTACCATTTAAAGTCTGTCCAATTACCCTTTTTTCCTACTTCTCACTTCTCTCTCTTCTAGCAGCAAAGAAAATAGCCCGTTCTGAGACAAAGGAAGCAAATAGGAAACAATTACGGAAAAAGAAGTTGAAGAATAAAAACATTGTCATGACAATAGATATATATAATTCAATGGTTACTCCATCAAAAGCAACTTGCATGAGCTAATCAAGTCAACCTATGGCAATGTTTGTTTGTTTATTTATTTATTTTAATGCCATGTCCACATCCAAGTTTATTTTACTTATGGAAATGTAGTTCAGGAAAGCCAAAGAATACTGTCAAAGAATATTGTCACTTCGTTAGCCTATAAAATAAAAGGACTTAGGCAATTATGCTATGAGGCTAACGACTTATATTTGATTTCTCTATACAACTACAAATCAACAGCATTCTCCATTTACCAACAGAAACAGCTCATTTTATATTTACGAAAAAAATATATAAAACATTGTGCCATGATGCATGAACTTGACATTCAAACTGACAAAAAAAACAAACAAAAAAACACCTTTGTAAAATGTGCCACATTTCTTTTTAAGTCAACAGTCTCTAAAGCTGCTATTGACAACAAATGCCACAAAAAACCTCAGGTCACAAAATGGTCTTTGTTTACCAGCAGCCCACTGAAACAAAGGCCTACATGGAAAAGTCAGGGGTTAGTAGCCCACTATTGAACTATTAATCCACGAGACTGTGCTGATGCTGTCAGTCCATTAACATGGTGACAGGGAGACATGGTACATCCTGCAGAAACATCATGCTGTCCTGTACAATAGAGCAATCACCACAATGGATGACAACAAACAAAACAAGCAAGGTATTGTCACTTTATTCTAACAAAATGGGAGACAAAAAAAATATATGTTCATATATATTTACAAATGTCAAATATATATTTATACAAATATATAAACATACACAAGCATTCAAAAGTTTGGGGTCAGTAAGATTTGTTTTAAATGTTTTTGAAAAGTAATTTATTTGATAAATACAGTTAAAGTAATACTGTAAATTATAATTTAAATAACCATTTCCTATTTAATATATTTCAAAATGTAATTTATTTCTGTGATGGCAGTGTTACATTCAGCATCCATTACTCCAGTCTTCAATCAATCAATCAATCAATCAATCAATCAATCAATCATTCTAATATGCTGATTTGCTGCTCAAGAAACATTTATTTTTTATTATAAATGTTGATAATATGCTTAATGTTTTTGTGGAAAACAAACAAAATAATAATTTTTTTTTTTTCATAATTCTTTGATGAATAGAAATTAAAAAGGACAGCATTTATTTGAAATATATTTGTACTGTCACTTTTGATCAATTTAACGCATCCTTGCTGAATGCAAGTATTAATTTTTTTTTTTTTTTTAAATCTTACTGACCCCAAAGTTTTGAATGGTAGAGTATATTTATATATTTAAAAAATATAGTTATATAAATATATATTTAAACTACTGATGCCAAAAAGCCCAACTGAAACCATAAAAAAACTAAAACAATTTAAAATATGAATGAATGCATAAAATTGACAACACTAACCAATCTGAAAAACAAGACATGAAATACTATGACTCTAGAGTCTATTCCCCAGTAACCAGAGCAGTCAAAAGTGCTTGAATGAAATAAAATGGTGTATACATAAATAAACATCACTATCCCTCCATCCTCAACTCATTACAATCCCCTATGAGAACATCACAAAGCGCTGGCCCTGCCTCCAGCCCCTCACTCAGAAAACCTGTAGAGGACTAGCAGTATCTGAGAAGCCTTTGTTGAGTGGGAGGATAGACACACACACAGCACGAATCTGAGAAGCAGCAGGGGGCTGTGGCTCTAAAGCTCAGTGTAGCTCCAGGGCTGGAGTGAGTAAAACCCCTTGCCACACACACACACACACACACACACACACACACACACACACACACACACACACACACACACACACACACACACACACACACACACACACACACACACACTCAAGCCCACTAAGGACCGAGCAAAGCTGGACGGAAAACTACAGACCGTTATGCTGTCACCGAGAGCTGCCACTGGGCAGTCCCTGTATCTCTCTGAAACCTTAGCCCGCTTTTTCTGAGAGGGGTATTAAGACAGAGTGAAGGGGGAAATGCAGGAAAGAGGGGGGATGATGGGAAGGAGAGGAAAGGAGAGCCACAGACAAAGGTCCAGTGAGTTGCTGTTGATTGTCAATGAGATTAAGGGGTTAAAGGGTTTGAGGGAGATCGAGGTGGGGGCGGCAGGGGCCACTGGGGGTGGACGGGGGGCTTATGCCACAGCTCAGCTTTCAGCAGCTGTAATTGGACCAGGAGTGCCAGACATTCGAGAAATGAGAGATATTCCAGATGAGGGAGTGTCTTTTTCGAGAGCCTGGCGAGTTCACGTGCGATTCTAGATGCGCAATAACAGCTTGAACAATGATGACATGGTCACAATGATGTGCTCAACATGATTCATGTATTGGTGAATGCAAAAATCAGTCACTTAAGTGCTTTAGAAATGCCCTAGAGACATGAAGTATACCTCAATAGATGAAGCACTAATGACAAAATACACAAACCATGACCATCAAATACTAATTGACAAGTAAAATACATATCATTTATGGGAAAACCATATACACTCCCGTTTAAAGGTCTGGGGACTGTAAGGGTGCTTTCACACAAGCACTTCTGGTGCGCACCCGGGTTCGAATGACATCAGAGTTCGGTTCGTTTGGATGATGTGAACCCTCTTTTCCGAACTCAGGTGAGCACCCGCAAACTGAGCCAGAGCGGTCTGGGGTACGCTGTGAACTCCGGTATGGCTCGCTGCTGATATGAACGCGATCATACTAAATCGTGGAAGTGAACCGCTATTAATGATGTAAGATTTGATAAAACTGTGTTTGTGTGTGCTAACTCACTTTCCTGACAAGCATGACTGATGCACTTTAAGCAGCGAGAATATATCAAATTTTTGCTCGGATTCAGCACAAATGGACTCCAGGGTTCTTTAGAGCATTTGCAGTACATTCGCGGCAAGTGCCATTACTGATACTAGTAAAACAAAACCAAAGGTTCAAAAACCAAAATATACAAGTGAGGCGAGCAACACTATGCATTTTGCCACCTTCTCTGCATCGTGGTTACCATCCAACAGGGGTAAACTGCTTTGATGACGCAAACACACCACGGTTCGACCCAAATAATAGAACGTGAACAATCCAGCGGGGGCAGGGGGACGAGGGGTGAGCAATCGAACTCTGGTTCGTATCAGGCAATCGAACCAAGTGTGAAAGCACCCTAAGATTTTTCTCTTACGCTCACCAAGGCTACATTTATTTGATCAAAAATACAGTAAAAACAGTAATATTGTGAAATATTGTCACAAATTTATAGAACCATTTTAATATATGTTAAAATGTAATTTATTCCTGTGATGCAAAGCTGAATTTTCAGCAGTCATTACTCCAGTCTTCGGAGTCACATGATCCTTCAGAAATCATTCTAATATGTTGATCAAGAAACATTTCTTATTATTATAACAGTTGAAAACTGTTGTGCTGATGTGAAAACTAATATTTTGTCAGGATTCTTTGAAGAAAAAAAGTTCAACAGAACAGCATTTATTTGAAATAGAAATATTTTAAATGTAGCATTAAATGTATTTACTGTCACTTTTGATCCATTTAATGCATCCTTGCTGAATAAAACTATGAATTTCTTTCCCCAAAAATTAAAATCTTACTAACCCTAAACTTTTGAACGGAAGCGTATCTAAGATATTACACATTTCCGGTACTGCAACTTTTATTTATACTCAGCTTAAACGTCATTAATGGTTTAATTCAAAATTACAGAATTTCTATAATGTCAGTGATTAAATGCATGAATGCTTTGGGATCAGTAGCAGCGGTGCTTGGTGTCAGGGTGTTATAGTTAGTATAGTATGGTTTAGAAAAAGCTGATTTTTACCAGTTTGCTGTAATGGTACTTGCAGTATCCACAGTATTTCACATTATCAGCATCCGAGCCCTGTTCTTCACACAACAACCCAGCAAGCTGAGCGCTACATTCAAAGACAAAGAAAAAGCAGCTTTAAAAAGACTGTACACAATGCAGATTAAAACATATAATTCAACAATATTTCAATATTTAATTCGATTAAAGGAAAGTTAGTAGTTAACGTTGCTATTCCGATCCATTTAACAGATTACATAATTAAGGATATTAAGATGCTTATGAGGTCAATTAGCTGGAATATTAGGGCTCTGCAACTCACCAGGTGACATGAAAGGCCTGTCGGCAGCCATGTTTGTTGCATGTCATGCAGGCTCCAGAAGCAGCTTTGCTCTCACGGCCCTGTTCTTCACAGATATAGCACGTCTAGAAAGAAAAAACAGTCACCAAAGTGATTCCTCACATACAGAAAGCAGTTATTATGGTATATAATGCATTGCTGCACGGCCCACAGCTTGTTTAGCGTGAAGGCTCTACCAATTTAACAAGTCTCTCAGAAGCCGCCCTTCCCAGCGCCTCGATTATTAGGCAAGTGATAACCATGCCATTTTAAATTGGCTCACAGTGAGGACTCAATTACCAACAGAGCTGAATCTATTTTATCCCAGATTTTAAACCCACTATTTCAAGCATGAGATTAAACTTGGCTCCTTAGTCCTGCGAGTCATCAGACACAGTATTGAATCCAAATCGTATAACACTAACTGATTGTATTTTACTTATCTACTGCATTGAAGGGTATCCATAGAAAACAAAACGTAATTAGGTTTTCAAATGAAAAAACTGAAAGAACGGTGTCATGGCATATCCCATAAGTACTTGGTCTAACATTGTTTTTTTTACCCCTTAACGGTTGAGCATAAAGTTAAACATTTGTCTAAACATTACTCTTGAATTACAGAGATGCACAGTAGTAAACACATACACCTGCAAGTATCCCAGAACCCATCAGCTATACAAACCAATCATTTTCAAGTCAGTTTACTGTATACAGATTACAAAATCATTTGTAGCCTATTAAATATTTTAATATATAAAATTACTTTTTTTTTAAATACTTTTTCATTTTCCATAATGGATTAGGAAATTCAATGGCAAATAAGTATGTTTGATTCTTTTCATTTTTAGACCGCATGTGTAAATTCCCATAACATGAATCTCAGTTTTCATTCATTCAGCTTTGTAGCATAATTAATAGCAACATTCTATGTTTATACAAGATTGATAAATGTAGCACTTGGTCCCTTAACAAAACACATTCACAGTGTAGACCTAAACTCCTTACATGCATACTGTTTACATTGCTGAGCTGATTTATGAGGCTCTTATGTTGAGCCTTTGCTTTTCAATTGATATCCAGACTATAAGCGTTTGTCTTTCAGAGGTTAGGGAACTTACCTTGTTGTAGCGTTCATGGGGGACAGACTGAAGCACAATAGGCTCCATGGTGGATACATTAGCGAACTCAACTTCTGGGATGTAAAGAGCACAAACCACATGGGCCCAACCTAAACAAGACACATGATATATGATCAGTAAATGTTATATAAAACAGCTGAGATTCAATTATTCCTTTATTTTTATGGGAACTTGCTTTGAAGATGCAACTGGGTTTAACTAAAAAAAAAAAAAAAAAAAGATGTGCTTGAAAATACCATTAAATGGCAAAAATAAATAAATAAATATTAAACAATACAAATCACTTAAATACAATCCAGTCATTTTTATTATAAAATCAACTGCATAACATTTAAATTTCTCATTTATTAATGATGATAAAAAATATGATGCTTAAAAACATGGATAATGCATTAAAAGAAACATCTAAATTGAATATGTGTCTGCTGACTATCACAATCATTTTCTGTCTTTTTTTTGTTTTTGTTTATTAAAAGAGCCCACGTTCATTTGTTTGCTTACAGTCATGCCTATGGGGCACGCCTGGCTTCCTCCACAGTGTGAAAAACACTTATTAAAGCATGTGGGCTGAGTGTGACCGCAAAGACGAAACACCCCGAACTGGAAGAGGCAGAGGCATATTCTCTACTGCCTAGCGTCTAGACCAAGTGTTGAACCATAGGGTGTCAGCCACAAGTACACTGCATGGATATTATATCATCATTTCAGACTACTACTTAACTTTTTCCCCACATCAACTGTCTCAACCACAAAACCCCTAAACGGAGTTGATTTAGATTTAATGACCATATTCTGCAATATGTTTGTGAAAAGAAGCAGATGCTATTGATATCGTTGAAATTAACCTGAGCAAATGAGTTCTGTTTATCCAGCGTAAGGGCACAATAACAGGCCTAAACTTAAAGGTGAACCCATGAACTGTCTTTGACCCCAGCCTAAAGGGACAGGGAGGTGGGTTTTGTTGTTTTGAAGTCCCTCCAAGAATCCAGCAGAAGCCTATAAAACCAGGCAATAAAACCCAAGCACACCCCAAAGAACTTCTAAACCCCTCAAACAGAAGGGTGGCACACTTAAAATGAGAATGATTTGCCAAAGATGTCTTTATCTTAGCATAAAGTCCTCAAAGAATCTTGTTCCTTCAGATTCTAGTTAAACAAGTGAAATCTTGGGGACTAAATCATCAGTAAAAACCGAAAGGCTCTGGCAATGGTCAGTGGAGTTTTTTTTTTCTTTGCATGTGTTTCAACATACTATTGTGCCAGGTATATGCCACTGCTCCAGTGTTTTCATTTGGGATTATTCTTGTGTTTGCATAACTTAACAGTAGCAACACCTGTAAAAACCTCTCCATGTGCTGGTCTGGGGAACGAGGAGAACTTTGCAGCTGAGTTTTACTCCTCAGTAGGCTGAAATGTAAAGGTTTCTCTAAAGCAAATCGTGAACACTTAAATCTCACTTGTGAGATCTGGTTCGAGCAAGCTCTTTCTAAAATTTATGTTTAAGAATTCTTCACTCCTACTCGTAAATAATGACAAAACATGGAATGCTTATCTCGAAGCATTTCAAAAGGCTTTACAAATTCAAGCCAAAAAAAAGAGATTACATGGTCTGAAACAGCTAAACCATAAGCCTGGGGCAATGATGTTTCCCTCATGGCCGTTAAACAGCTCACCACCCCTAAAGATGGGGTATGGTCCCGCAGCTGTGTACCATGCCATGTTTACAGTCTCTGAACTGCCCTTGCCGTGAACCCGGAGCATGAAGAAGAGTCGCCCCCTCTCAGCCCCACAATGACCCCGCTGAGACCGCCCACCCATAAAAACAAGGTGAGAGACAAACACGCACACTTCCTAACACCCTTTGCTCAATTATTCTGAAAAATAAGCAGATAAAATCTGCCTCATGTGCCAAAAAAATTCCAAGACTACGTAAAACTCTTGGTTCATTCAAAAGCAGTTTAGATGTTGAAAGAAGAAATGGTAAAAAAAATTAAAAAAATTGATTCATTGTAAAAAATTCCTGAAATCCAAATTAGATTATTTTGAAGTGAGACATATGAAGATACACATGACTAATTAACAGCTTATTGATGAGACACAGTATTATATCCTTTCAGCAGTAGCATTTCTGTGATAATTAAAGCTGTCAGAGGATATCAGTGAAATACTCCATAAAAGAGATAATCAATTCACTACATTTTGTTTTACATTGACTTTCATTAGAGGTGACAAAATAGAAAGGTGTCATCCTCATCAGTGCATATGTTCCTCTCAAGAGCTTCACATCATTGTATCACCTCATAATAAAACTGGGCTGAGAGATAATAGTAAAACTGCTTACCCAAAGATAAAAAAAAATATTTTGTCTCTTACACACTCAACCATCAAAAACTTATTGTATGCTACTGGCCTATATTTTATCTACTGAGTAACTGCAGTCTGTTCTTGCCAATGACATGTAGATTAGGCTTAATACTGTTTTTTCCTCAAAAAGTAAAAACAATCAGCATAAAGTTAGATGTCCTACCTCCATTATCTGTTCGTTTCAGCGCTCCGTCTTTGTGGGGACACAGCTCACACCTCTGCGAAAAGAGGAGAAATAACATGAACCCACACTCCATCCAACTATCTGCAGGCCAGACACAGCTCTGAGGGCTTTCAGGAGCTCTACTTCTGACATGGACATCAAACTAAAGCAGAGTTTAAAGGTTAGACATCATTTTCTTCCTTGAAACTAGAGAACAGAGCATCTTGGCAAAAGTGATCAATGAAACTGTAGACAAGAGCCTTTGATAGTTCACAGGAGCTGGAAAAAATCCACTGCTGCAACCCTGAAGAGCTGCTTCTATATTCAAGGATAAAATAGGATCTGCTCTGCTAAAGGAGAAAAACTGGTTTAGACAACCGTTTTCTGAAACAAATGACAGGACAAGAAGAAAAAACCCTCGGAATAGAAGACGAATGATCAAATAAAGACAGTTACTACCCTTTTTGAACAACAAAAACCACAGATGGTTGAAAGTGTCCTAAAGAAATGGGACCTGACACATGGCCTATTACACAGCATATCATGCATATACACTATGACATTTCACTCATCTTCAAAGCCTTGAACAGGGTTAGATATTGGGGCATAACATTGTGCTTGGAACCATGCCGTTATTTGCCACATACCACTATGTTCAAAGTTTTTAAGCTTCTGCTCAGTCTGCTGTCCTCCTCCTCTTTGTTACAGGTGGTGGACAGTCCTCCTCCTTCAGGGATCTGCCAGCTCGGCTTTCTCCCCCTCCACCCTTTAATCTTTGGGAACGAAGTGGCAGAGCAGGGCACAAATAGGGGAAAAAAATGGGCTCATTTTTAGTAAGTGGAGGAATGAGGACAAATGCAGCAATTTGGTTTCATAATTGACCTATCGGTAAGCCCCGCCCCCCCCCCCCTTAGTTACTGTTGCTAACTTGGACAAACAAACGGCTGTCAGTGTGAAAACCTTGTCCCAAGATGTTTTTGATAAATTTTGGACACAGAAGGACCACCTCTCATCGAGGAGCATTCGAGTGGGACTTAAATATGCCATGGAGGGATGTATAAAAGATTTTAAAATAATATGGTGGGTAACAAGATTAATTTGGAAGCGAGGGTTTACAGATCACAACGCAAGCAGGAGAAGCCTCATGTTATGGTCGTCACGATCACAGAAAAACAACATCCAGGATCAACACTGTTAATGTACCGCAGAGTAAGATTAAATAAATTTACATTTAACCAGTTTAATATGGAGAGGCACTGAATTATAGACCAGTCTGCATATGACGTGAGAACAGTTAGCTATTTAGGTTTGTACGTTAGCATGGACTCACTAACTTTAATTATAACTTAATGAGAGTATGACAACCAGAAAATTAACGTTTTCATCTTCATTGAGATTGGGGTTGAATCCTTAGGGAACCAGGTTACTGCGCCCACATCAGTGATATTATAAATAAACCGGCTTTAGCCGTATTGCGCAGATAATGTTTTTTTTTCACGCAAATCTCATCACACTTTTGAAACACGCTGGTGAACGTGCGCAATGTACGGTGATTCAATACATGAATACCCATGCCCATCCTCTCAGGATACCTGGAATCAGTGTTACAAGTACCCCAGGCACATCGTTTTACAATTTTTGTAGCATAAACACCATCAAACCGATGAGAGCTTCGGATCTTCCAATGTTTCTCTATGGCGCTGAAACCTAAAGATGTCCGAGTTCCGGTCCCTGTGCAACTGATACTCATCTGCCATTGGCTCATCTGCGTTCGAGGGGAGGGGTTTACCGATAGGTCAATTATGCTTTCGGAATACAAAAAAAAAGGCTTCAAGTTTTAAAAATGCTCCAGCAAGAAATCTTTCTGATAGTGCAAGGCAAGCTATGATTTTCACAAATCTTTGGGTTTGGATTGGTTAGAAGTGGCAAAAAGGCCACACCATTTTTGCATGACAAACCTGTGGTTAAAAATAGGGAAGAAAAATCCTGTTCCTTTTCAGAATAAGAGCAGTTGCCATTGAATAATGTCTCTAACCTCATAAAAGATGTTATGTGGGATGCCTTGTTTTGCCATGAATGCAGATCCTTCAACAAAAATGCCCACATAATGGGTTACGTGACAGGTTTCCCCTTCTTGTGACCCACTATTCTTCTGCTCTAAACTGCCACTTAGGTTTCATGCCTACCTGACAGCTCACACAAGTCACATGTACAGCCATCAGATCGCTGAGCTCCAAGGAAACCGATTTAACTGCCAACACAACTTTGCCAATCCTAACCATTTACGTTTCCTTTACCCCAACCACCATCTTCTATTTATAAATACTAGAACGGCATGTATTTTAAGCTATAGCATGTTTTATGAAAAGGGGTCATTACTCAGGACACCATCATTGAAAACAATACATAATACAAGGATGTTGAATAAAAACGTAGAGACACTGCATTCATCAATCAAATTTTGCTTATATATATTATGTGAAAATGTATAAAAAAAGCAGACTTCTTATTTGCAAGTACCGGTAATCACTATATGTTACTACATGACAGAAAATGCTCGACAAATAATCAAAACTGTGATTCAATTAATGATGAAAAAAAAAAAAAGAGAAATATGAACTCTGAAGCTATGTCTTAGCCAGGGGTAGGCAAGTTCGGTCCTAGAGAGCCACTGTCCTGCAGAGTTTGGCTCCAACCCTGAAAAAAACCCTCACCTGCCTATAGCCTTAGTAATCCTGAAGACATTGATTAGCTTGTTCAGGCGTATTTGATTAAGGTTGGAGCTCAACTCTGCAGAACATCGTCTCTCTAGGACCAAACTTGCCTACCCCTGGTCTAAGCCATAAATAAGCTTTTTGTACAATTCAGAACAATTCTCATATTTTCAGCTTAAACCTCTTACCATTCAGACAAGTCAAAACAAAAGTCGAATACCACATTATTAAGTCTGATAACATCTGTTATACATACAGGCCTAAGAGTCCTGACAAGTCATACAGTTTTTATATGCATACATACACCCCACGTTTATGGTTTGGTATACATTGTTAAATATGTGATTTAAAGGGGTCATATAATGGTACATGCACTTTTACAAGTTGATTGTACTGAAATGTGTGTTGGCAGTGCCTGTACACAACCATCATAAAATTATAAAAATCCATCCAGTGTTTTTTTTTTATCTTCTTATATGTTTTCCCCCCTCTCAAATCAAGCCGTTCGAGGCCCCTCCCACGATTGTTGATTGACAGCAGCATTTCAACACAGACCCGCCCTCGCTCGTGAGCGAGCTGTCAATCATAGTCCGCGCGGACCGGCGCGGTCATTGTTGATATGCTGGAGCACTGTCTATGAGCAGAATGGCGTCATTTTGATGTTCCTAAATCCCAACCGCTGAAGACGCAGTGGCTGAGTTTGTTTTCGAAGGGAATATTCCCCACGATCAAAGTCAATGCTTTCATGTTTGCGCGAATCATTTCACACACCAGACTGCTTTACAAACGAGGTCAGTATAAAGCTGGTTTTGCTAAGAAGCTGCTCCTGAAAAAAGGATCGGTACCAACTATTCGTGTTCCTGCTGCACCTCCAGAAGAAGAAGTGAGTGTAATGTTTTATTAACCTTTATATTAATATTTATATTAAAGGTATAGCGGAGGATCTTTCCGAATTTTAGATAAGAACCGCCCTCTCCACTTTTTGAAAAAATGCACATGCGCAACACTCTACCTGCTCCCGAGAGGGAACGCCTATTAAACGTGTGCGAGGTTCTCCTCGTGCACGCTCTGTTTACAAGTTGCTGTCGGCATCGCTCATACAAGATTACTTTCCAAAAGAAGATTTGCACTTTTTCTCCAAATAGCATGCCAAACTTACCTGTCGAGTAGAAACTTCGCGACTGAGGCATCAGTGGGAAGCCTAACCTGTGTTTTCAGCGCACGCCATCGTGTGAAACAATCTCCCAAAAACACTCTGATCTTGTTTCTCTCTTCTGAGGCCTTTCTCTTCTTCTCATACAGTTCGTACAAACTTTTTCTCTTGCGACCCTCAGACATTTTCAAACGACCCGGTGAAACGGCGAGCTTCAATGAATGGCTTAGCTCTAGCTCACCACACATATAAACACCTGAAAGTGCGCATGCGCAGAAAGCGAAAACTAAGGGATGAGCATGTACGACGGCCTTACGTAAACATATCACCAGAATGATTGACACTTAGGTGGACCAATAGTTTACACTACCCACCCGGAAAAAGAAAATCCTCCGCTATACCTTTAATCTTTGCAAATCGCTTGCTGCACGCTTCACAATGAATGCGGCTAAGGTTTACACTCAGGGTACATTACGGCATGTTTTCTATGTACGACGTTCTCAATATAATTCATAATCCCACGTTTATAATGAACAACACGTTATGGTTATTGTGTTATTGTGTTACCGTGTACGCACAGAACAGAGGGGCGGGGTGAGCAAAGCTCATTATCATTTAAAGACACATGCACTTAAACGGCGTGCTGAAAACAGAGCTGTTTTTGACCAGGTAAAATGAGTGTTTTTTTTACAATACTAAAGATAATTTTTAATTAAAGTATATTACAGACTTTTAATTCAGACCCTAAAGAATCATATTAGCTTGTACAAAAATGGCATTATATGACCCCTTTAAGGTTAAGTGTTTCAGCCCACTTCCAGCCACTGATTTAAAACAAAAAAACATTTTGGTAATACTTTACAATAAGGTTAATTAGTTAATGTATTAACTTACATGAACTAACAATTCGTGAGCTTAGAATTATAAGGTTCTATCTCCGTTTAGAGTAGTTCTGAGATAGAGCATCAAAGTTTTTAGATCCCAGCTGGCAATGGAGAGATGGAACCTTTTTATTTTATTAATAACTACTAACAAAATATTTTTTTACAAAAATAACACCACACAGGCATTAATAAACACCTAATGGATCAGATTATGTCAAAAACTCAATTTCGACCAAAAGTGGAGATAGGACCTTATAATTCTAAGCTCACGAATTGGCAATACATTTGTTACATTATTTATTAATCTTTGTCCAGTGTAAGTTAGTACAGCTGTTCATTGTTTGTTCATGTTAGTTCACAGTACATTAATGTTAACAAATACAACCTTTGATATTAATAACGTATTAGTAAATGTTGAAATGAATATTAACTAAGATTAATAAATGCTGAAGAAGTATTGTTCATTCTTAGTTCATGTTAACTAATGAACCTTATTGTAAAGTGTTACCAACATTTGAAAAGACCAAACAGAGAAACTGTAGTCTCAGAGTTTATGCATAGACAACCTGCTTCATAATTACTGAGGACATGATATGAATGCAAAAATAAAAAACACAAAAATATTGCTATTTAATCTAAAGTAATCAATACAAGATCATGAGGAAAAAAATGTGATGAAAATATATTGTAAAGCTGCACGATTAATCATTAAAAGGTTGCGATCTCTTTTCAAACACCCACGTGATCTTATTCCTAAATGACACAATTTCAGCTCTGTCTATTAAACCTTTGACAAGTACAATCACAGCAAACATTCAAATCTGCGTTGGCGCTGCCTCTGACCCAGACAGAGATGTCATGTAAAGGTGTGAAACAGTCTTTTTTTTAAACCACACAGTATAATTATTACTATCTTTCAATAATTCAAATTATGACAGAAGAACTGGGATAAAAGTTTATAGTTAGGATATAAAAACTGCTTGAACTTGGTGCTTTTCAGATGACGATTGTATCAATTACATCATTACACCAGTAGGTGGCAACAAGTGACTTGTATGTGTCAAAATGTATTTGTCATTTGAATAATTCATTTAAGAGATTCATTCAAAAACACTAATTCATCTAGTAATGAAACAAGTGAAGTCTTTTGGGTGCTTCTCAAACAGAAAGGCTGTATCCTAGCGAGGCTGTGTCCAGTCCTTTTGATGCTTCTTACGGCGCTTTTCCACTGCATGGTACGGTTCGGTACGGGTCGCTTTGGCGCTTCTCAACTGCACAGTACGATTACTTTTTGGTGATTTTGCACTGCATGGTACAGCTTGGTACGGCTCACTTAAATAGTTCCACCTTTGTTGAGGTTCCAATCATGCCGTACCGATACTAAAATGTGACGTGTGAACAACTGCAGATCACTGATTGGTCAGAGAGAATCGTCACTACCAGCGTCGTTGGATTTGCTACACGACACACCAAACCTGCTAGATTTAAATAGTCAGCAACAGCCACCGCAGAATCATTTGTTCGCACAATTTTTTTAAACGAAAACTTTAAAAAAGAAATGGCTGAATCGTGGTCAGTAGACGAGGTGCAGACGTTCCTCTCGTTGGTAGTGAGGAGCGGATCCAGCGAGAGCTGGATGGGGCGACCAGGAATTACGTTTTTCAGCAACTTATGATCAGTCTATCTATAATCCCACCCACTTTGAAGCAGTACTAAACTGCAGTGGAAAAGCAAACCAAGCTGAGCCATACCATGCAGTGGAAAAGCGCCATTAGGCTGGAAGACTCCTCAGCATTGAAAGCTAGAATGAGACAGTCTAGTAAGCTACGACACACCATGGTCACAACACGAAAATGTAATTTTGGAAAAAATACTTTGTATTAAAAATCTTTATATTAACTGGCCTTTTATTAAAGGGATATTTCACCGCTGGAAAGATGAATGTGTATTTAAATTGGGTCATTTATGTAGTAGAAATGTGAAATTATTTTAGAAGTTGGTGCCTTCTAGACTGAGAAAAGCCAGAAAATGTATTTTTGGGATGTGGATGAAAGACAATAACTCCCAGAATGCACTTGCTTCGCTGCCCTACAGGCCACTCCCAAGCCACGCCTACCTTACAGAGGGCAGTATCGGAAGAAATGATACAACTAGGCTACTAGTTGACTCGAAACTGAAAAGATACCGTTTTATGGTGAGATCCCACCCCCTATGGGCGGGTTGAAAACATGCGGAACGAGCTCCTAATATTCGCTGTAGTCTCTAGCCTCTGGCCAAAAAAGCTAGCCTGGTAATACCAAACTCTGCTACTTCGCTTTGCTTCGTAGACAGAGTCTGGAAGGGCGTAATAGAAAAGCGTTTTCTTTCTCGCGCGGGGCAAGCTTGTCTGAAGTTTAAAATCATTGGTTACCCGTAAGCCAATCACATAACGTTTGGTTAAGAAGTGTGTTATGCGCCGACTCAGCCGCATTGAACTTCAACTGTAAACACATGTATGATGCGAAAACAAAACCATCGAGTGAAATACCGGACTGAACATGGCTGTGAATGACTTTTGCAGATTATGTGAAGTAAAACTACGCATCCACGGTACAATCAGCGTCTACGTCACGGCTCTCAGCCCGCCCTCTGTTCGTTGATTGGCCGGCTGTTTTGAGGCCGGAGGAAAACTGAAAGACAGGTCGATATCTCAGACTGAGTACAGAAGCGAACTGAAATTGAGCGGAAGTACGAAGTCTGACGTAGTCAGGCTACAAAAAAGCCTCAGATGACGCAAAATGGTTTTTTTCAGACACATAATACAGAAATCTCTCGTCTCAGGGGGACATGAGGGAGGGAAGCACGGTCATTCGAAAATACTACCGGGTTTCTACTGATACAAAGCTTAATGCTAATCGGTGAAGTATCCCTTTAATGCAATACAGTGAATGACAACTGTTTGTGGTCTCCCAATGGCTTACATAACTTACATTTACATTTATTCATTTAGCTGACGCTTTTATCCAAAGCGACTTACAATTGCTATATATGTCAGAGGTCACACGCCTCTGGAGCAACTAGGGGTTAAGTGTCTTGCTCAGGGACACATTGGTGTCTCACAGTGGATTCGAACCCGGGTCTCTCACACCAAAGGCATGTGTCTTATCCATTGCGCCACCACCACCACAGTTCTTTTTTGCTTACATTATTGCCACTTTAGTGTTAAGTGATTATTTTACACCAAAACAAAAGATAACATGCCTTCATCTCTGAAAACATTATTTTTGTCTTACATTTCAAAATAAACTCTCGGTTTTTCGTCAGTTCTTTTTTGTGAATTGGAATGTGTGCAAAGGATTGTAAGTGATTTAAGGACACGAAAGATACACTCGATGCATCCTTCAGAATGGGCTGAATGAAGGATGCAAAATGAAGGTTGCCTTCCAAGGATCCTTCAAATTGAGGCGGCCTTCAGCTGCGCTTGATGACGTGGCAGCCGAGATATCTTAATAGGAAATCAGCCTTCCATTTGAGAAGCACCCAAAATAAGCGAGTCATTGAATCGTTCATTCAAGAGATTCATTCAAAAAGCTGATTCAAATAGCCTAATGAATTATGAATCATGAACTTTTTTTTTAATAAAAAAAAAATGTGATTCACAATTTATTCAGAATCGTACAGCTCTAAATACTAGGCTAACTAATGCAAGTAAAAAAAAAAAAGTCCTTACAAATTATTGAAAATATGTGATTGTGAACAGTCAGTAATACAATAAAACAAAAACAAAAACCTAATTACAAACAGCAGGACAAATGCAATAGATAAGATACAAATGAAACAATCAGTGTTTTGATTTTCTCATGCAAGTCTATAAGTATTCAGCTAACAGCCTACTACAGAAATTGAATCAGAAAGATAAAACACAGCATAGTCTTCACTAAGAATTAAACTTGCTTTGATTCTTATTAAGCCAGGGACACACCAAGCCGACGGTCGGCAGTTTTTTGAGTGTCGGCCAACTCAGTTTTTCCAGTGTGTTCTGCACTGTTGGCTCTAGCCGGATGCAGTGGGTTGTTTTTTTTGGCCGACTCAACATGTAGAATCAGCTTCAGGAGAGAGAGAACTCTGATTGGCTGTTCAGCAAACGAATCAGTGCACAAGAAATACGAGCAAAAGTGATGAAAGCAAGCAAAGAAGGTACTTATGGCACAGACAGAAGGCTGTTCCAATTTTACGTCATCTTACCTTAGCATTCGAAATGCACAAATACTTTCATAATATCATAAACCGACTGGAATAAAGAACGTGAGCAGCATGATTGATATTCAAACCGGTCAGTAGGGGTGTGAAAGTCACTGGTCTCACGATTCAATTCGATTACGATTATCACGTCACCGATTCGATATCACCATGCGTTGCATCCTCACTTTTCCATATTACTGCACATACCTAAATTTTCGTCGAATACAAGCAGTCAGATATCCCTTTTTATTTTATCTGTTCCAAGAAAGTACACTTCCTGAATGTCAAATATCAAACAAAACTTAAGCCTGAACAGATGACAGGACCATTTAGAACAAACACTAGTAAATACTAAAAGCACATGAAACTGTCAAGTGTACTAGTTACAATAACGTTCAGACACACTCGCAATCAACTCGCGCGCGCGCACACACACGCTGTAAGTTTTAAAATAGTGGGTGCATTTTTTATTAATCGCCTCCCTCCACCATTTTACACTAGCATGAGAAGCGCGCGTGTGACAAAGGACGTCAGAGAAACGTCAGTAGGCTATAATCTATAATGGTAGCCTATATTACTGTAGCTTCAATGCAACGATTAATTTCAACACCCCTAACGGTAAGCAAGCACTCCTTTGTTTATGGTTTGTATACCTGCAGTCTTAGTTTCACTTTCCCTTTTTGAATGACGAATATACCTGCTTAAATAGACTTATCTCCTTTATATGCAGGCGCAGAACATGCATGCTAGCTGACAGTAGCCTGTAGTCCTTTTGGTGTGTGTTCAAACACAGATTTTTTCCCTGACGCAGACGACAACACAGTCGGCTTTCATCAGCGCTAGTTCTTTGGCGTCGATTTGGTGTGTCCCTACCTTTAAAGCTACAAAAAGGTAATTCAGTCAAGAACAGCGAGTAATTTTCTCTTTTTCTTTTGATTAACATCAATGACAGACACATATATTAGGCTGCTGTCACTTTAAGGCCTCATGCACACAAATCTAATATACTGATACACATTTTATTTTCTCCCATCTGTTTATGTTCACTTAAAGGACAAGTTCGGTATTTTACACTTAAAGCCCTGTTTTCAGATCGTTTCTGATGAAATACAATGGTTAAGATTGAAATTTGGACAAATGCTGCTGGCCCGAGAATTTTCTGTGGTAGCACCCCCCCCCCACCTCCACAATGGCTGCATAGGTGCACTGGAACCATCCTTCCTAAAACGCATTAAACTTTCGTTTACAAAGACGTGAAACTCACCGAGTGGTCAGGGGTGTTCACTGATATGCTCACACAAAAATCACTGCAAAAGATGCTTTCCAACAGGTGTTTTACCATTCGTTGTAAAACTGTGGACCTATTTTTCCAAACGCCTCACACCCGTACATTCTTCCATTGAGAGCTTGAATAATAGACACTCCAGCCCAGTTGAGCCCAACCGGCGGAGTAATACCGTACCTCACAGCACATCCAATACAAGTCAATGGAGTTGGACAAAAACGACGATAAAACCTGTTGGAAAGCATCTTTTGCAGCGATTTTTGTGTGAGCATATCAGTGAACACCCCTGACCACTCGGTGAGTTTCACGTCTTTGTAAACGAAAGTTTAATGCGTTTTAGGAAGGATTGTTCCAGTGCACCTATGCAGCCATTGTGTAGGTGGGGGGGGTGCTCCCACAGAAACCGAAAATTCTCGGGCCGGCAACATTTGTCCAAATTTCAACCATTGTATTTCATCAGAAACGATCTGAAAACAGGGCTTTAAGTGTAAAATACCGAACTTATCCTTTAAGACATAACCAACTGGATTTACTTTTAGGCATGTGCCCGAAACTCAATGTTCACTTTGCTTGTCCGTGTTCTGCTCCGTGTCGGAGCACGGCCACAGAAAGCTGCATGCGGAACAGAGCATGGTCTCTTTCATGCTTTTAATAACTCTAAGAAAGTCACATTACATGCAAGTCTGGGCTTTTAACGAGGGGTGAAAACGCACCACTGGCACAATCATTGTTTTATCTTGATTATCGTGTTTTCATAATCATTGAGTGCCAAAATCGAAATCAAAACTCAGTTTCGATTAATCACACAGCCCTAGTTACCAGACAAAACATTGATAAAAATGACATTTGTCCATGCATACCCTGGTCTTAAATGCACTGTATTCTGATCTGACAAGATTAAACTGTCTGATCACAGGGCATTATACTGAATGCCTAAATGTCCATTGCCTGGCCTTCAACCATGTTCATTTAATATGTCCCTCAACCTGGCTACCAAAGCTTTTGACTTGAAAACTATAAGAGACAAGTTACAATTACCAGTTCAAAGGATCAATAATAAATATGATCTGTCTTATGGAAACTGCAAACAAATCCACAATGTACAAAAAGAGGAAGGAGATCTGGACTTATAAATATTTGTATAAGTCTTTATAAGACTTGTAACATCTGGACTGGCAAAACAGATAGCCTGAAAGATTTGTATAAAGATTGGAAAGAGGAAACTCACCACCCTGGCAGCACGTTCCTGTGATTCACATTTCCTGCAGAACCAGGGGCCTGTGGGGACTTGGACAATACCATAGCAGGCTGAAACAACAGGAATAAAGGACAGATGAGATGATGAGACTTTCTTTCAACTACTGTAAATCTGACAGCTTTACTATTTCTTCCTGTCAAGGTTCGAGATTAATGTGTGAGGGTGTTAAAAATTATATTTTAAGAAATGTGAGAGATATTTGTAGTGCAACAACATCGGGGTATGAAATTAACACCCGCCATCAGCCAAACATAGGTAATTTTTGCACAGTCGGAGTTAACTCTTGTGGCACGTGACTTGTTGTAACGCTGACATTTGACAGGAAATACTGTTGCCTGGATACACTTGAAGAAACCCGTTAGATTATGTCTTGATAAGCAGACAAAACAAAAGCAGCTTGAGCACTTTGCAGAACAAAGGCATGTGAGAAGTTTTCATGTTCTCTTGTGTCACTGGTCTCAAAACAGTTAGTCTTATTTGTATTATCGTTTCAATTTACAGAGAAGTTCACTCATAAGTATTTTGTCATTTTTAGCTCAACCTAAATAGGTTCTAAAACAAACGACAGTGTGAAAGAAAAGCTAGACCAAAAAGAGATCCACGTTCACCTTCAAGGTCAGGGAAAGGTGCAAAGAGAATCCTTTTTTTGTCCAATACAAAGGTCTTTGCATGTTTGTTTAATTTCACATAGGCTTAGGCTATATAAAATGTATTTGATATATTTGAGCTGAGAACATTTAAAACAGCTGATGGCAAAACTAGCCATTGACCATTTATTTTTAGTTGACAAAATGTAATTTCTACACTTGACAAAATGTAAACACATGCAAGTATTCCAATTTCTGTTCCAAATGCGAATGAACATGCAATTCCACTTTCCAATGGCAGGCAAGAAACTAAGCAAAATGTTTTGCTGCATCAATGTCACAAACTGTCAGCTAATCAATAGTCATATCAGAAGCTTGCCCAAACACTAACAATATCATCAGTCTACAAGTCTAAAGGTGACAACTTTACCCATTTGTACTGGATCATCTTCAGCGACCTAACAAAACAGATGCTGAAGAACGAACTGACAGCTCTAAAACCAAATCTTGGATATAGGCTAGGCCTAACACATCTGAACTAAACTTGTCAGCTATTTACATAGCATGCAGAGGCAAAAACTTGTTCATCAAGTTACTCAAGACTGAATATTTCCATTGCATGTATGAATGATAATATATAATAGAAATCAACACCAGGATCTCAATGTCAAAACACTAAACTTTAATGACAGCCCGTCAGTTCTACTTTAAATCAAAAACATAAAAGTTGATTTTCAAAACTCATATTTTTCTGTTTCACACGTCTGTAACCATTGAGGTTCCCACAAAGACAAGATTCTTGAAACCAAGTCAGATATTACTGTGACATCTAGAAGCGTCCCACAAAAAAAAAAAAAATACAAGACAAATAACTACACGTGGGATAACCAATCAAGATCCTGTTAAGAGTCCGGAATTTGTTGACAGCTTTGCTGACTAGCCATAAATGTGTGTTATCAGCCTATCTGTAATGACTTACAGAGCTTGTCTGAATGTGACTCATCTTTGTTTCCATAGCTGTGACTGACACGTTGTTGGTCCTGAGACAGAGATAATGAACAACAACCATGAGCGACATGCTGTTACAGCCGTGTAGCGCTCGTGCTAACGCATAACATTAGCACACGAGCAGGCCTTCGGCGAACCGTTGCTTCACAACAACCGCCACTCCTTAAAAACACTCCAAATTAACCGTTAAAATATTTAACATTTCCTTACTGTTATTCCAATAACACAAACAAGCGACAGTGGTTAAACTTATGTCATACTGACTGTTCGTTGAGCTAAGCTAGGCTAGGCTACGTTATGCTAAGCTAATTCTCTCACCACAACAGACGGAAACTTATCAAAACACCCGCCTCAAGTGAAATAAAATAGTCTTTTATATTTACCTTGGTGGACAGCAACGTTACAGCCGTGACCGTCGCAGTAGACGAGGGGGTTTTCGGCCCAGCCTCTCTCATCCGAACAGACGCAGCAACCACCGATCATCTCCTTCATATTACTCGCCGAATCGTCGTCTTCCTCTGCCAGATACAGCTCGCTGGATACCATCTACCACCAGCAACGCACAAAGACCAACAAAGATGCGGTCGGGCGTTTGTCTCACGAAACCCAATCTCCCCTGTAAGCCGTATTTTATGTTCCATTTCGATGAAAAGCCATATTTCGGTTGCGTTGTTGATGAAGGCGGTTTTTTTTTTTTGGCTCAACACACAAACCCCGTACTGAGGGCTCTCGGGATGTGGAGGCGCGTGTGCGCGCATGCGCGGAAAAGCAGAACACGGGAGGCAGTGGAGTAGAAGAGGCCTCTTGGGGCTGTTTGATCCACGCGGCGAACGCCATCGAATTTTACCACGAGCGTGGGACAAGCTACTGCTCTGCTCTTCTCGCTCCACGTACGATCGTCTGGGAGTTTTGTTTTGAACTGAAAAGACGTTACTTTAAAGTACATTCCATTTTAGAATGTGGCTTGTAATGAGAATTCTGATGCAGGCTCGGGTTACACATGCCGCTAAGGTGCTAAATAACTTAAAAAATAATTAGGCCTGCCAGTTTCTCTTCAGTAGGTTTACCCCCACGTATTTTCAGACTTTGAGTGGTATATATTCTTAAACGTTATAGAAGATAAAGGCAAAGAAATTAACTTTGCAGACAATGAACTTGTGCTCTCAACATTAATTAGGCTAAGTGGTGCTCGTTTAAACTTATTCTTATAATTGAATCCACTAGAAGCAGGCATATATTTAATGTTTAGTCAATTTAGATAGGCCTACTGTAATATTTAGGCCTATAGGTTATGGATATAAAGAGCATTTTTGCTCCAATTAAGGTGAGCGGTATGCCGAAGTTTGACCTAAACTGCCTGTCGGTTACTTAAAGCAAAGATTAGAGGTTATTGTCAATAAACCAACAACAAACGTTTAGGTATAGCCTATAAGCTTCCAGTTTTATTGAATGTCAGGCTGCTTGCATGGGCCATGTTTGACATCATGTGGGAGCATGAAAAAAAAAAAAAAAAGAAGTGCCGTTTAACATCTAGAAAAAAGTAAACAATGTAGCTGCTATCGGGCTTGTTTAAGCCTTAAATCGTAGGCTATAGCGCCAAAATAGTGCACGCACAAATAAACTAATTTAAAACCAAATAGCACAGACCTTGACCCAATGAGGACCCCCTTACTAAACACTAACGTTTTGTCCGAAACACTCGCCTTTTTTCTTTTTTTTCTTTTCTTTTTTACATGTTGTGGAAATCAGGTTACAACGTGCGTCGCTCATATTTATGAATGTGCGTAGGCCTGTATAGTACTTTTTACACACCATTAGACATATTCTCAATTTAAAATGTAGGTGCCCGATCCCATCTTTAACGTTTCATCAATTAGAAAACATTTTACACTATGTTCTTTTGATAGATGACACGAAGAAATAAATCTTAACCTCAAGAATGGCACGTAGCCTACCTCTGCGGTTTCCAGCGTTTTTTGATCTGGTCACTTTAGAATGAATTATTTATATAAATATTTTAACATGTTTTTGGAGTAGGCCTACTATCAAGATAATTCCGCAGTGCCAATAGTTTGACAAGCCTTATAGCGTATTTCGACCTGCCGTGATGTCCATCTCAATTCTCTGATTGAGCTTGTTGATGCAGTAGCCTATAGCCTAAATGTCATTGAAAATAACCTGCCCCCCGCGGACAGTTCAATATTAAGCTAAAGCAAGAATACTCAATAACATTAATAAATTATTTGATTTTACACGTGCAGCATAGTTCAATGTTTTTTTAAAAAATAATAATACGAAACATTTGTATGAAATGTTCCAATAAAATAAATGATCTATTGTAGAATTAGTCCTATTGTGGTTTTCCCTGCTTCAGACCTTTTTGACTTTAACGTTTGGAGTTGTGCCTGATCAGAGTCTCTCTGTCGGAGAAATTTCTTGTGGTGGGGGCGATGTTGATTTGCAATGTTGGAACCTTTAATAACACCACGTAAGTTTAGCTAATTGAGTTACAAGATGTTGACATAAGATTCGCCACAATAAAGCATTTTGTCGTTCTTTATTGATAATGGAAAAAAGTTTTTAAATCACACTAGGCTACTCAATATGTTTACATATGTTACACGGAGTTGCTTGGAATCCACAACAGTCATCTATGCGATTAACAGAGTGGTAGGCCTAATACTTCTTTGCCATACCATTCTTGATCCGCTATTTCACCAGTGTTCGTCCATGATTACTATCTGCAGAAAGTCAGTGATATAAACAATCTGATGAAAGTATTTAATAGTTCATATTCGCATTTTAAATAGGCTACCCTATTTAAGGATAGGTGATATTGGCTTCTTTTCACATAAGTTGCACACCGGTTTTGCGCTTAAATAATCTTCCGTAACGGTGTTAAGGTCTGTAACGAATGTCAAACAGAGAGGTGAAATGGGTGACGTGTTTTTTTTTCCTGTCAAGGGCAGGGATACCCCAGATCCGGAGTCGAAGTGATAGGAAAAGTTTGCCTGTAGTAGCACGAGTTCTGTTTTACGCAAAGACTTGTGGGTAACTCAGGGGCAGGCACATACGCAGATATGACACAGCAGGGTGAAAGGTTATTTCAGCCCACCCCCAACCAGCTCACTCTGTAAATTCAGGTTGCATGTACCAACTCATACGTTCTGAAAGAAGAATGTAGCCTACTTAAGATGGGATATAGAACTAATCACATTTTGGCATAAATATCCACTGATTACTTTTAATGATTGCTTTCAAAGACGTAAATGGATGTTGGTTTAAGTACTGATATTGTTAAAGTGTGCCTCATGATTTTCATGGACACGACAGACGTTCTGTGTGCACGTGTGTACACGAGAGAGATCGTGTTGGTTTATCTCCATTTAGAGTATTCGTCCCACGAGATGTTTTCGTCATGTTATTGAAAGTCGCTCAACATACTGCATCATTGAAAGGAGCATTTCGACAACAATCATTTGGTGGAGTAGTCGTGCAATGTTTTGATTGTGCTAGAACTTTAAAGGGATATATATCTTTATGCTTCATCCGTGACTTTATATGCCAAGCTATCGTGAATGCAAAGAAGACATTTTACTAAAATGTTTAAAACTTAAATAGTTGTCTAAATTCGTCATCAGAGAAATTCTAAAAACGTATTCGAAATCGCTGAAACGCTGCCTCCTATAAAATTACTAGACAACTTACATCCAAAGGAAATGTGTTCTTTGTTCTCCTATTGTTAGCTAAAGCGCGACGAACAAACGTCCTCTTACCTCTCACGTTCTCTAATGTGAGAATCTTCTTCATCAAACTTTGAGCTCGCGATCCTTAGCGAAAAGTATGTGCACATTTACTTGATTTAACATAATGATAAATGGGCTGCAGTGCGCATTTTTATTTGTCACCGGACGTCTTTCCCATGCTGTTTGAGACTCCGCGCACGTTGTAGTGAGGTAGCCCACGCGGACCCCCACTCGGTGAGTCCGTCACGTTTAAGGGTCCAGGGCCCATCCTGATTTCACCGCAATAAACGAATCCAACTCACAACTCTCCCAAGAAGCGATCAAAAAATTTATTCTTTTCTTGGTTATTAAAGAAATCACGAGTTTTAGCCTGTCGATTTGTTCACATAAAAGGGGTAAGAAATCATTACCTTTAGCTAGGCTATATAAATATAGCCTATAGCAACAGCATTATATAAATAGCCTTAATAATAATTCATCCCCGTATTTTCTCACTGACCTATAACGTCTGCATGGTACTTCCAATAGTCTTTGTGATCTAAATTAAACAATTGTGTTTGTGTTTGTTGTCTGATTAACTCAGCTTTGTGATAGTTATATAGGCTAGTGTATGCTTTTTAATTAATTTATTTGCATCGCATATATAATAATATAGCCTGTAAACAAATAAATATATTCAAAGAAGGCTCCCTAGAACGCGCTATTAGTGTTTCCAGTCAATTGCATTGGAAGTGGGCTAATTAAATCCCAACGTTGTGCGCGTTCTTTGATCAATGATTAATTTGAGTTAACTTGATTTTCGAAAAGTGATCAACTTTTGAAATAAATCTTAAAACGGGACAGCAAAACATTTCTAAAGGCAAACCAACCCCTCAACTCTTCACCCACGACGATGCACACTGGGTCGAAGATCAATCATTATCACTCATGTCACAATTGAGGACTATTCAAGCTGTGAGGTTTCAGAATCAAAGGACCAGGATCTGCATGTTGTCTTTCAAATGAGGTGTGCCCCTCGGATAAAAGTTATAGAGAGTTCAGCGGAGGTTGGAATAAAATTTACTATCAACAGCGCTAGACTGCAGAACATTAAAGTAGGCTACCAATGTATGCAAGAAAAATAATCATGTTACATAATACAGCTCATTATTGCAGGTCCAACAATATTAGAGACATTTTCTAATCGCTCAATTTGGTCACTGCATACAGAATAACTGCATAGCTGCTATAAACTCTTTGAGCGGAAATAAACTGTCTTCTATAGCCTAAGCATGAAACTCTGGAAAAAAAAAACTCTGATATTAATCTGTAGCCTAAGAGTTACCAATTTTATTTTCTTTGTATGCAAATTTGTACCCTTTATTTAGGCGAATATATGTTGCCAATATATTACATTATTTTTTAATCCCGGTGTTATTTAAGAGCTTATTTGCAAACATACATAAACACTGTGTTTGTTCGATAAAGCAGCTGCAGCAGGACCCACAGTAAGGAGCTGCACTAGGACTCAACGCTGAAGGATTAGACCGAGTGTACTGAATGGTGAACAGTGAACAGAACGACGACTCAATAGTAATGTAGCCTGGAGTATAGAGTGACATACATTCCCTTGAAAATCTTTATGAACTACAGTCTATAAATGTTGCCGCCCCTGCGTTGAGTGAGGTGGTACCGCGTACATTCTAAATACCGACGCTGAATTTGGCACTAAAAGGGCTTTGGTGGTTAACACGAACCACTTCCACCTCATAGCATGTATAGCTCTGTGCATGGCACAATCATAAGCACGGACGCAATAATGGTAAGCTAGCATTTTACAATTCATCATCAATAGCAATACAATGACGGCACAGAGGGTTTAATTTATCCTAACTATTCAAGTGTGCCATAAAAGTATTTCAACCAATAGGCCTAAGTTATATCAATAATCAATTAATATTAAGTAGGCCTACTAATAGGTTACAATGACAAACTGATATCCTGTACTAGCACTTTCAACAAGCTACGCTGAAAGCACTGTCAGTAAATATCACCGTCAGGGCCTGATACAAGTTCAAACCATGACGCTGGTTTGCTCATCCTGACTCATTTCCTTTTTATAGGCCAATTGGCACTAAGTGAAGTAGCAGGCAGGTCATTTACATTCAAAAGATGGAATGATTGAAATTGAACAAATTAATGAATTATATGTTTCCAGTCATTAGAACAGTCATAAATGTATAGCAAAACATCGAATACTTTTGGGTCCTAAAACTACCTGAAAAGCAAGGACTTTTACTCCTGCCAGGTTATTGCTGCCTTCACGTGCTATCGGAATTATCGTAAATTCGAGTTTCCTAGTTAAAAATTGGACATGAACGCCCTCTCAAGTCGTATTTACCACTGGGAAGCTCGGGCATAATTTTGATACCCAAGTTTCCGAGATGGGCGGGCCACAAACTTTAAACATTGTGGAGGGGAGAACGATTGCTGCTGTGACTGGTAGCCTAACTTAGCCTATTAGTTTTTTTCCGCAATAGCTAGCCTACATCGCGTTGTCTTGTCGTTGAAGCATGTTTACAAATATTAATAATAATTTGAATAGCGTATCCCTGTTTTACACACAGCGAAAATAGCCTGTATTTGACCGAAATTCCAGAATCGGCAGATCCTGATAGCGTGGTAAATGTTTATACCCTATGGTTTTCAATGAATAGGACGCTAAATATAATTTTGGCTTTAATAAGATTTTTCCTATAAATAAGTAAGAATAAAAATGTCCTCCATGATTCCTGTTCTTTCCGACAACAAAGCACTTGAATGACAAGCTCATAATCACGACTTCAGAAGTGGAAGGCAGTGAAAGGCAGCATCATTCCATGAAAAACATACTGTATCAGGAGTGTTTAGTGTTTCACAATGTTTGTACGTTTTTACAAGGAGTTTTGTGAAATCATAATGTGCCTACATGTGCATTTAAGTTTAGCAGAAGAATTTTCTGTCAAATAACGTAGGCTATGCACAAAAAAAAGAAAAAGAAAAGTATTGTATTGAACTTTTTTTTCTGTCCATTCTCTTTCCTCACCATTGTAAAACGGCATATGTCTGTACACCGACACAAACGGGGGAGGGGGCAGTCTTTGCTCGTGAAGACCCGTTATTTTCTCTTTCACGTTGGTAGGAAGTGGGATGGAGGCCTGCCTGATCTGTGAAAAAATGGACTTTGTTCGACCGCAAAAGAGTATGAATAATAGCCTATCTTTCTAACTCACACACACTCATAGGCAGACCTAGTAGGCTATATGAGTCTATAATTACGATGATTTTACGTTGAAACATTTACCTGTGCTACAAATATTCGTATTTGTTTAATTTTTGCACACACGTGTTTCTTACATTGTTCTCTATAAAATTATTATATGCTGATTCATCAGTTCTGGTTTTAAAATGTGAAAATATGTAAAAAAAAACTGAAGATTTCTCAAAAACCTGGCTAAATTATTCTACACACATAAGGGCGTGCTTACACACACAGATGCCACACACACACACACACACACGCGCGCGCGCACACACACACACACACACAGAGAGAGAGAGAGTAGCTGAGTTAATGTATATTGTGATGTAGCCTAAGTTGATTACATATGCAAAGAAATAAAAAACACAATACACAATTGTTTACTAATCTTTTTTTCCATCTGAATTCAAATGAGCTTTGGGGTTGGAAAAATGCATCCATCGATATTTTTATTCGGCTTTTTTACTTGCCGCTGTAAATAAACAATGTTTGCTTCAAATACCAGGTTTTATCTCTGTTTGAGTTAAACATGCTTATCTCGCTGAAATTAAATAGATTAAAAAAAAGAAAAAAAGCCTAATAATAATTAATGCATCCGATCGTGCAGAGTGTAAAGACATTTAAAATGATAAAACGCATTGGCTATAAATGAAATGCGATAGCGACATCAAGACAATGTTCTCTTTGTTTATATATATATATATATATATATATATATATATATATATATATATATATATATATATATATATATATATATAAATAAGATGCACATCAATTTGCCAGACCCGTTTGTCAGCATTAGGGCTAATTTTTCAAAACAAAAAAAGTTGTAACAATACTCCGACAAAATGACTCATATTAATTTCTACGAAAGAACTTATCACGAGTGAATTATTAGCTTTAAGAGAGGTGGGATTACAACAGTATGGTAATCAGCTAGGGGGATGGGGGTGGCTATGGGTGGAATATCCATTTTTTATTGCATCACCTGTCAGTAACGTCCAATCAGCGTCGACTTTGGGGGCATTAATTGATGAAGGTGTCTCCGGCCTTGCTCAGTTCCCACTGTCATTTTATTTGTGACTAAACCAGCAACGGGAATAGCAGCTGCATTTTGGGCTCTATTTCTCTCTCTCCTTCTCTGTCTCTCTCTCTCGCTCTCTCTCTCTCTCTCTCGCTCACTCCCTCTCCTTTTCCCTTCCCTACTCTCTTCGCTTTTTATCCTTCTCACTGGCAGTGCAGTTCACCTTCCTCTTTTCCTCATGGCCAAATGGGAAGGGAGCTGAGGGAGCGCAGGTATACAGGAGCTCAGACAGGCAGCAGCCAGCCTGTCGGCAACATCACACACATTCCATCGATCATGCAGTGCTCAGGTCAATGGACTGATTGTTTTCATTCAAACAGGCCATTTCATTTTTATTTTTCTATTTAAAACTTTTTGTTCATCACGCAGTGTGGACATGTCACAGCCCATGCTGTACCGGTCAGCAGAATGCCTTGAAATAAAGAAGCAGCACTAAAGCTACTTTAAGGACATCCGTCGCGCTAAATGTTGGAATTAATGCAATGAAGAAAATGGGGGACTTGGAATCCGGTTTTGAGGAAATGCAGGGTGTAAAGCTTGGGTATTTGGTTATCAAAGGCAAACAGATGTTTGCCCTCTCTCAAGTCTTCACCGACCTCTTGAAAAATATTCCGCGGACTACTGTACACAAACGAATGGACCATTTAAACGTGAAGAAGCATCACTGTGATCTGGAGGAACTGCGAAAGCTCAAAGCAATAAATTCTATAGCTTTCCACGCAGCTAAATGCACTCTGATTTCAAGAGAGGACGTTGAGGCACTGTACTTTTCATGTAAAACTGAGCGCGTATTGAAATCAAACAAAAGAAGGGAAAAGACAAAAAATGCCTCGGAAAAAATGTGTGACGGCAAAAATCACACAGCTACCAAAAGTGACTTTTGGAGAGAAAAAGTTTGGTTGAGTTTGCATGGCGTTCCACAGACTTTTTCATTCAAAAATAAAGCTGTTCGACAGGACCCTGTCCCTCGCACTCACTCAAATCTACCTCAAATTTACAGTAAATCCTTCGCCCGTGACTTTCAACCGGTCACGAAGTCGGCATCTACAACCTTTAAAAACTATGAAACAGATCAAAAACCTGACAATTGCGTGGCTTTTAATCAGAAACATACGTTTTTTCGGCACGTTGTGAGTCGGCAACCGCTGATCTATCAGTCCGCCATTGCAGCGCAGGCGAAGCACCAAGGCAACGCAGATCTACTTTACAAAAGGAAGAGGAAGCGCGAGAGCTGCGCGAGGCAGTTTTGGTCGAGGAGCAAACGCAGCCATCCGGTTTTGGTCGTCCCGAAGTGCTGTAAACCAAAAGTTCCCCACGGATCTTTGAGCCAGTTTCATCACCTCGAGCATGGATTATACGTTGATCCTCGGCATACTGGACATTTTCAGGAAAGCTGCAGCAGCGACACGGAATCTAGCTCCATTTCAGAACGGGTGAACAACGATTCGGATTTCGGGTCGAGTTTCTCTACCACCAGCAACTCCGGGACTTCAGATGAGGAGGAGGAGGAGGATGACTCTCTGTCGGACTCTTCGGATGTCAGTAGCGACGAAGAGACCTCGTCCCAGTCTGATTCCAGCTCTGTATCCAGTCAAGTTTCAGTCCAGAGTATTCGTTTCAGGCGTGCAAGGTTCTCAAGTCTCAACACTAAAGCACCTCTGCTCTTACAGCCAACTTTTCACTACAGGCCTAATGTGCAGAACATACCCACTAACCAAGGAGTAAAGACAACTTTGGATTGTGAAAGAACTGGCAAAACACAAAAATCGGACTTCACATCGTCCAGGGACGCACACAGGGATGGTGATGCCGCAAACGTTCAGAAGTTTTGCCCGGTGCGGACCTGTTTCCCAGATTTAAGAGAAAACGAGGGCTCTGAAGCACCATCTCGCCTTGAATTTTCAAATGATCCAAAGACAACAGACTCTGTCGCTAACAAAATTAAAGATACTGGGCTCACACCTAATGCAAATGGAAACAAGGCGTTTCCCCAACAAAGAATACCGGGTTCTGCAAACAAATGCTCCCAAGCCTCCCACTGTGTTCAGGACAAAGAAATAACGGTTTGTAAGTCTTCTGACAGCAATCTTTCATTAGCAGCAAATTCCAGGAGGGAAGCAAAAACTTCCCTCAAACTGCCTTCACCTCTAAAACCTATTAAAACAGAGGCCGAGGAGCTCATCACTACCTCAGGCTTTAACAATGAGGGCAACCGGACAGTAAAAACGCCAACATGTTTACTCAACAACGTGAAGATTAAAGTCGAGGACACCTTTGACGAATATGAATATGCAAATCATCCCCTGGAATATCAATGTAAGGATAACGACTCTGATGGTCAGCGTATCAGTTATCATTTTAAGGAAACGGACCATTGCAACGCCATCGAGAGCTCTGTTCAAAAACACCCTCCCTGTAACGAGGAATCAAGAAGCACTTTAAACACTCCTTGTTCCGAGGAAGGGGAATGCAAAAATGGGGCAAGGGTCAGAAAAAACTACAGGGCAATGCTTCTGGGTAAGAAAGCCGAGAGTGTGAGGACATCCGCGAAATCGGGTGCAAAAGTTGACCGGAGCCCCCGTTCTGCCGGAAAATTCGCAAGCAACGAGGGATCGAATGAAGACTGTGCAGGCGCGAGCAAACGCAAACGAGCGAGCGCAAATGTAGCATCTCTGAAAAAGCCCTTCAGATTCATGGCGAATTTTCCCTCTCCGCCGTCTCTTGTTCTTGGCAGCGATGGAGATTTGAGTCCCGCTTACTCTTTGAACTCTTTAAGAAGTAACCAACTGCCTCATCGTTCTCACCCAGTGTGGGGATGGCAGCTCGGTCATTCAGTTGTTCCTCCCCCTCCAAGCCACAAATTCAGGAAAGCCTCTGTTATCCCTTGAACTGTTGTTTTGAGCTCGGGGGAAATGTCTTAAAACTGTGACAAGCACTGATTCCCGTATATATTGTTTTGTTTTCATCGTTGTTTGCAATGCATACGTCTCTGGCCTGTTGTTATGAAGCGCACACCGTCCTTATATAACACAGGCTCTATTCGTCGAGGTTTGGGACTCGGGAATATACGGAGGTATTTATAATAAGCTGGGCTGGCAAAAAAAAAAACACACAAAAAAAACACCGATTGTTTTCAAAATAACATTATTGGCATTGTGGAGCTGTTTGTGACCTGATGGACTAGACTCTCATGGAGCAAATGTTGGCTCATTTTGCAGGCAGGGTTAACCATCTCTCATATGGATGGCGTTATAGTGATTGTCAGGTCTGTGTCAACTAAAATGCTGATTTTGTTTTTAAAACATCTGCCTTTGTCGGTATATTTTAGGCCAATGTTTTTTTTTTCTTTCTTTACGCTTCATCTACATACTGTATTTCTGAATTACTGTTGGCCGATGATCCATACCCTTCTTATTTATTAATTTTAAGGGTGCTCCCCAATTGTTGGTGCCTGGTTGTGTTCACTCACACGCAGCACACCATAACTCTCACGGTAGGCCCAACACAATGGCCCACTAACTGACAATCAAGAGCTGTTTGATTTTGCACGATGTAATAGAGGGAAAACACCAAATCGATCTCCTTCTATAGCACATCCATAGCTTAAGGTATAGAACAGCTAAAGCACAAATTTACCATGCATTGCACTTTGCTAATGCCCATTAAGGTGAATTAGTGATGTGTTTTTATTTTTCGATTTTCTTCCGCAAAAGAGCCATCGCAAGATAACCCAAAAACCTTTTTAAAATTTCTAATTATTAATGTGGTGCTATTTTTCAATATGTTCGTTTGCTTTTAAAAGGAAGTTTTGTTGGTCGTTCTTATTGTAAATGGTGCCGATAGCGACCTATAGGCATACAGACAGCTGCAAACAACATCGTTTTACATATACGAAATAAAAGAAAAAGACCTCGTTAGTGGAATATACACACATTCTGGTCAGGGTATACTTAGTAAATGTTTATTTCTCTTTGACTCAAGTAGCCTTGTTCTTTTCATATGGTGTTTTGATTGTATTTTACTTCACTAGGCCTGTTTTCCAAGGATATGGATTACCTTGGCACTCGAAAGTGTAACCTTAAAAAAAACATTCAAGTTTTAACTTGGTGTTCAACTAGAGTACCCTGCCCCATATAAATGCCTTGTGATGAATGTACTGTGACGTAGCCCACCATATTTGTTTACTTCAGCAAAAGCAGACAGCCTCCAAAACAGGCCTTTAAAAGCCAATTGTAGCCTATCTTTGATTGGATCAGCCAAGGAACCAAATTATAAATTTTCTGATTATATTTCAGAGGGGGAAAAGAAAAAATCAACTAGCCTACATTCTAATGTCTTACACACGCACACACACACACACACACACACACACACACACACACACACACACACACACACACACACACACACACACACACACACACACACACACACACACACACAAACCCAAACCCCTAAATAAATCAAAACATGTGAGTAATCACTGAATAGGCAGACTATGCAGATTTGGCTAAAGCGAGGCTACCGGGTTCACGTCATTCTGAGAAAACACGTAATAGACTTTAACGGTATTTAACGTATTAAAGTATGGGCCCATTACGTGTGCTTTGATTTACGTGTGCAAGTGGGGATATACACTATGTAGAGTATTAGGCGAAATTGCATCGCTTTCTGAATGTTCCAATACGCGATAGTATGAAACTCTGACAGGTGAATGATTAAAATATAGTAGGCCTATATTTTTTTAACGCGACTATTTAATGTCTGCTCTCTCGAGCGTCTAAAAGGAAAATTTTGTTCCTTTCTTTGTCAAGGTGCACTGCGGACTGACAGAATAGCTATGTCGTCCCAACTTCACAGGACTTAATTCAAAACTAGCCAAATTAAACAGAATGTAGCGCACACATTACAACCCCATTGAGTTAAAGAATTTCACGATCTCCACAATGAACAGAAATGGGAAAATGACTCACTGTAAACATGGTAGCTTAGGATTTATCTGGTCAAGGTGGACTTTGATTTTTTTTATATATATATCTGCTTTTGCTAAAATACTTGAGGTCAGATTTTGACGTTTTTTTCTTAAATTGAAGTCACTGGGTGTTTATAAAAATGCATATTTATTTTTGTGATTTTCCTGTTTTTTTTGTATACCATTGTTGTGTAGGATAAATGCACTCGAAATGAAAACTTGAAAACGTGAGGTGGATTTTGAAGCACTTTCTTTTTTTTCTTTTTATGGTGAAACTGTTCATTAAATACATCTGAGTGTGATGTGATATGATCGTTCATTTTTAGCTTTTAATTCATTAATATTCATTTTTATTATTAGGCTATAATCAACCGTTGTTTGTCCCTTTCTTGAGGTTTAAGCAAGTTCAAACTTTAAGATAAGTTGTTTATTGTAAAGAAAAGTGTTGGTGTGGGGGATGGGTTTAGAAACTGATGGTCTCGTGCCCTGCTATACACACTATGCACTCAATCCCACTACTTATAAGCCTATAACCACACATGAGCGCGCTTAGGATATAGGCTACTCTAATCAGGGAAAAGAAACGGGAAAAGCGAGTACGTAGAAACAGCACATTTCAGAAGAGGATTTCTACAACATGATCTGGTTACACTACCATGTTTTCATATAGTTTTTTGTAGTGGGCTATTCCGTGTGAGACTGAGAAGAGGGAGCATAATGTCTCTGGTAGGCTATAACATATTACGATCAGCTGCTCAAGATAAACTGCTTCTTCTGACTTCCTTTCTCCAAGGAGAGCAAGATTAAAAGCAGAGAGGGAGGAGGAAGAAAATTAAGGACAAAGCCTTTGAAAAAGATTGAAAAATTACTCCATAACGGCGCGCAATAAGCATGCACCGCTGCTGGTTCCTCGTGAACGGAACCTCCTGAGAAACAAGCGACAAATTAAATTGTTAACTTGATCATTTGTGCATAGAAAATCAAGTGTCATAGTCTCAGCAGCCACTTGTTTGTAGACTGTGGTAAATATGTAGAGAGGGGGGTTTGAGAAGGTTGGTGTCCTTCTAAATAACTCTAAATACTTTTAAATTCACCTGATTTACCTTTTCATAATTAACTAAATATAAGTATTTGTCAGTGATTTATTTCTTAAACCTTTCATATCAATTTCATAGGCATATTGTATTTCAGTATGTGTAGAATCATATTTTTTTAGTCATTAGAGATTTGTGCCGAAAAAGGCCACAAGATTAATCTCTAGATCTAAAATAAAAATGTTAATAAAATGATGTAATTGCAATACCAAATAAATATTATTTACAGCTAAATATATAGCCTAAAATAAAATAATAGAAAATATTTACTGGTATTGTTTATGCTTCCACACAGATAAGCTGTTTCGTCCACAAGCAAATCAGCCTTCCAAAACAGTTGAAGGCAATAAATCTGTCACACAATGGAAATACACACAGTAGCTATACAGCAGCGGGACTACGTCTTGTGAAATGTAGGCTATAGGCCTATTGACTATAAAAGTGTTCATGTGAACTTTAATTATAAAAAAAAAAAAAAAAATTATATATATATATATATATATATATTCTTTAATGATAAAAAATATGATTTGATTAACTAAGATAATCGCTTGGCATGCACATAAACACGAATTATTAATACACGGACAGACGTCTAAACCAATAGGCCTATATGATTTCTGTAAAGTATAGGTAGGCCTACTATCAAAAACCGGACAGCGGCTGAATGTTCTACTTTAATGGCAAACAAATTTCCCTTTAAAAAAAGGAAAAATAAAAAAAGTTGGCTAGCCTAGTTAGGCCTAGAAATGGTAAATAACAAATTAAGCACGGCGAACACACTGCACAGCTAGAAGGATATTGCACAGTGAAACATACTGACTAGCTAATTTTGAGGCCTGACTTCATCGAATGGACTCGAGGCTTCATTCACAGAACTCAACAGGCCACCATTAGGCTGTTCAGTAGGAAAATATTTTTCAATCTCCTAACAAGTTTATGCTCAACCTGTTGTTGATCGCTACTGTGGAAAAGAACTAACCTGTGGAGAAATAAGCCCTTACGCTGTTTATAGATGTAGAAGTATTTGGCTTGATTGTTTTCACACTAAAATAGTAAAAGACGACCGATAAATTGATGAATTTGCAATAGACTTAAAAGTTGTAGCTATTATCATAAACAGGCTACACCATAAATTGCCAATGCAATCCAAAAAATCTTAGTAGCGGGTACAGTAGACAATAATAATATTCAAGTAGGCAACAGGCCTATACGTGTTGCATAAATATATCGTATTCTCAAACACTTCGGTCAACTATTCACCGTTCGCCTTATATTTAGACACGTGGTTCAACCAACAGGATAAGCGGCCTCATGGAAGCTTCTTTTGTAATGGGATCAGGACGTGGGAGGAAAATAATGCTGTTACGTGACCTGCAAAAAACTCATCACCATGTTGTTAATCCCACAAATCACCAATTCGACCTGTCGATTTTTTTTAACGCTTATTACTCCACTAAGTTAGCTACTCCAGAACGTTGTAAAACATGAAAACCATATAACCTGGAGGAGTAGCCTAATATAAGCATTAGTTACTTTGAAATAGCCTATATATAAATCGCATGCATATCAGAGTAACAGCTAAGGAGGAAGCTCTGATTGACCGAGGTCCTCGTCGGCCTCGTGGAAAGAGATTCCTCCGTTATCTGCATAAACTGAACGCGTATCCTGAAAGAATACCCCCACACAAACTCCAAAAAGAAGATATAGGTTCTCTGTTTCAGACAGTGACAACTAAATATACATTGTACGAGACAGAGATATTTGATTACGCAATTAGGGTTTTGTTCTACTGGTCTTTAATGACCAATCATTATTCTCAGATTTCACCTAGCCTATATGGTTACAGTAGCCTACTGACTCGACAGCGTTTGTATTTTCAAAAGCGTAGATCGTGTTGAGTTATCAACAGCCACAGAATTCAGTTAGGCCTAGGCCTACTTAAAAACTCTAAATAAATACCCCCTGCTTCTCCATTAACAAGTTTAATAAACAAACAAATGAATGAATAAATAAATGCATTGCCCCTCTGACATAGCCTATGCCGTGAATCCCCAGTTTACGAGGAATTTTTAAAAATATTCCTTTCATTCCGAACTTTAGAAATGTGTCACTTGTAAATTTGTAATGCCGTTTTCCCTATTAAAATCATAAAGAGCTTGTGCACCCAGGTAAAAAACTCATACGGATTGAAGAAAAAGTTCTGCTTAAACTATTTGAAAGGACACTTTTTTTTTAATCATAGCATACAAATAAAATAAAGATTAATATAAAATATCATGTAGCCTACCCATATGATTCATTCGTGTTTTATCGATGAGTTCTGACAAGCTTAATTTTAAGGTGCAAATGAAGTTGATAGTGACGTTGATGACAAGAGTTCTTAAATATTCAAAAGATAAAAATGTATCTTTATTAAGACAAGCGATACTTTTATTTCAGATTCTTGCACTGTTAAAATTTTGCTACAAAACAAGGCTAATTGCTTGTAATAAATCAGACTTATGAGTCTTACTACTGCAAATGGTTTTCATATGTCATTGAAAAAACAACGTAAAAAAGGTATAACAAATTTATAGGCCTAATTCACCTTGCAAGTTATGAACAAACCAAAGCAAAATCATCCTCGATACACTACAACGATATACGGAAACAGTTAATAATTTCTTGCCTTTTGGAGATCTATCACTATAGACAAGGGCAATTGATGTGTTAACCAATAATTCACGTGTCAAAATAATTAATGATATTTGTGAAATAATTAGTGAGTTGGGCTGTAGTCAAACAAATCATTAAACCCAACACTATCACGAGCAACGTTTCTTTCAAACACTTGTAAAAACAAGTCACTGATCCAAAACAACAAGCTCCCTTAACTGCTCCATTAGGAGACGTACGTCTTTCATTTCTCTTGTGAAAAATGTAGGGATGCATTCTGCTGTGAGCATGCCTTACAATTATGACCATTCTGAATAGGCCACTTATTAGAAGTTTAACGTCGTAAGGCATTTCCAAAGAGGTTTAAGCACA
This sequence comes from Rutilus rutilus, assembly GCF_951802725.1. Classification (NCBI taxonomy): domain Eukaryota; kingdom Metazoa; phylum Chordata; class Actinopteri; order Cypriniformes; family Leuciscidae; genus Rutilus; species Rutilus rutilus. The sequence goes on from NC_140228.1 coordinate 15,734,636, forward strand.
CTAGCATACATAAAACGAATAAATAATCACAGAATGTAATCTCCATATGATTTTATGGTAACGTGGATTTAACCAATTAAGGAGCAGATCTGTTAAAACAATCACTGTAAGTAGACAGTGTATTATTTAACCAATCCCAGTTGAGTGCTAGGGAATTAGCATATTCTAAAGATAATTCTTTCAAACAAAGATTAACATTTAGAAAACAGACCAGCCTTTCAGAAAAAGAAAAATGTCACCTGTTAACTGTTTGCAAAGTCAAATAAATGTACCGTTTTAACCGTCGCTTTTAGACTGGATCTTTACTACCGTGTCACCGCTTGGTGCAGATGTATTTGTAAAACAACTTTGTTTTGGATGTCAAAAGCTATCCGAAAAAAGAAAGAAAAGAAAACCCTTAGCCTGCTACAAGCCTGCATCGGCAGCCACATGGTCAAGTCGATTTCCGCACAGCAGGCTACGGCAGAATAGCTTTTATTCTGGTCATTTCTCTTGGTCTGTGTTTCGTTGGGCAAATAATCAAAATGTGAATAACTTGGATAAGTTTAATGATTTGATTCGTCCCTTTAGAAAGAGCTTTGTTGCAAGGCATTGCCACAGCGATGCGATATTATTACTGAATAATTTTACAATTATTATATTATTATAACGACTAGTGTTGACACTAGGTGGTATTTTAATAAACCTTAACGTTGTGTCTTTGGACTACAAAGAACGAAAATTTCAAAATGTACAGGCTTGTTTTTTTCTTTCCGCTGCGGAATTTGTGACAAGGTCATGTGTTATATAAACGGTACTTTGTAATATTTTTCCCAACTAACCTCAAATGTGAATGTCTTTATCAAAATAGAAGTCGACTAAAGTAGTCTACTACTATTGAGTAAACAGGTAAGAAAGCGAGCTGTGGAGGAAAACGCCGATGCCGAGAAAGAGACGGTGTGGGTGCTGGGTGAAGGTAGAATTTACCGCATAAAACAATGTGTTCAGATATGAAACTCATTTTACCAAATGTGCTGTGAGCTATACAAGAGTTGCGTGGACATAAATGATAAATTACTGGCGATGTCTCGAAGTGTTTGAGTAAGAACAGAAGCATAAGTGACAGCTCTTAAAAATGAGGCTCGCAAACGTATCGTCATTGCACGTGCTATTGGCGCCCCCGCTCGGGCGGGAACCGTTGGAGAATTTTCTCTTAAAGGGGAGGACAGGAGGATTTAAGGTGGAATGAACAAATCACACCCAGCGACCCTGACTCCCGTCAAACTAATTAAATAATGAATATAGGGCTAATTTATCCAAAAGGGGATTAGCTTTATTTTTGATGATGATATAAATATGGGTTATCTAAAATTGCGAAGTACATGCCTTACCATTGCTTCATTGTTAAGGTAAAGTTGGGAGAACAAAGTTTTTACTTTTTAATGTTTTGTTATAGGCCTTAGAAAATATGATAAAATTAAGTATGATAAATAATAAATAAAATAAAAATAAGAAGAAAATGTTTCCGAAGTACATGATTGTAAATGTTACGGGGCACACACACTTGCTCCGTGATAAAATGAGGAGATAAAAGTGCTGGAGGAAAAAAGAAAGAAAAAATGAAGTCGTCTTTTGTAAACGGTGGTTTGTTTTTCAGCGCATAATTCCAAATTAAAGACTGTAGGCCTAGTGTATTAAGTTGTAAGTAAACTCAAAGACCAATTCTTTAATAGGCTACTACTACGGTTCTACCTATAGGCTACTTGAAAACGCAAAACAAATAAAGAGTGATGCATGTACGGTGAATTTCCGATTGTATAGCAACACAATAGAAATAGAGTTCTACAGAACAATGTTGATTGAGAATGAAATCAGAATAGCCTAGCCTATCTGATCTTTGATATTTCCCTGTGGGCCATTCATCCAAATGTTGGTAGCCTACCTGTCAGTAAGTACAGTATTTAAAGATGATGCTGCAAGTCTTTGCAGAAGAGGAGGAGGAAGAAGACAAAACAAGAAAGACAAAATAAATAACAAGTAATATACTAAATATAGCCTATATAAATGAGCGCCCTGGCTTTTTATTTACGCAAGCTTTACGTGTCAAGTATAACTCGGCTTCGGGGAACAGGCCTCAAAATGAAAGGTATGGGGTACGGGCGAGGGGACTGTGTCCTGAACGGGCGGGTATTTAGAATTTAGAATAATTTATCCATAAGAAACGAGTTAAACTGTCTGTGACTTTTGACCTTGGCCCTTAAAAATCGTATAAAACATTACACGTTATAGTATCGAATTTTACGTTCTCAAATCCCAATTTAGTCTAATTATTTAGGCTATTTTAAGTAGCCTATTATAAGCATTTCCCGTATCATAAGTGGTTGCCTGGTGCTGAATTTGTGACTTTCCCTGTGGGGGAGATGAGCAAACTCTTTAGAATCTACACAATCAGCTGTAGTATGCTTAAACACATTGGTTCACATCGCTAACCTCCCGAGAGTGTTCGTGGGCTTATTTATTTTTATGTTCAATGTTGTTGTAGGCTACATAAATCAGTTCAGCTGAGCTGTCTGTGCGCTTGTTTTATTCGCTGAGGTTGTCGTGACCATTCCAGATTTCTTCATTTCACATTTATATAATGTTTAACAAGCTTAGAAGACAATTTATTATCGACGAACGAATTGGTAAAAGATGAGCACTCAGCCCAAGTCATTGCAGCAGGCCTGTGCATAAAAATGACTATGTGGAGTCTACTTGATATTGTTTTTAGCGAATGAAGGGAACGATAAACATCACCCTTTTCAACATGCTGGACTGTCTTAAGTTCGTGTAACACGTCCGTTTCCAAACTTTACGCCAATATTTTTGTTGAAAGTTGCAATCTCAGTGTTTCTTCAGCTAGAAGGTAAACAAAAGTACGCATATTGTTTGTCTATCCCGCGCAGCCTCTGCGTATAAATTACGCCATGTACTCCGAAATTTAATAATAGTAGGCTACTACTCTGATCACACACACACACGCCATAAAATATTAATTTATGGTTATTCTTAGGTGCGCTTTTTTGCACTTTCTCTTCAATTGCGTTTAGCTTATGTTTGATCTGTTCTATGTTCTCAGGTACTTTAAAAAGCGTTTTACATTTAAGCAATTGGCTACTCGTTTGAGTAAACTGTACAATTGCATGCATTTTAATGATCAAGCTTTCATAAAATGAAAGGCAATTCTCTGCGTGACTCTTATTAACGCAATTTAAATGAGCAGAACATATGAGACATTGCACCATAAATTGCAGACAAAGTGCTTTATTGTTTTGAGCAATGCTTATGGAATGGAGTGTATATCGGTTTACATCATAACACATGAGACAGCCTCCCCTTTGGTTACCCTCAACATCAGCTTTTAGACTCATATCCGTGAGTGTGATGCAGATTACCAGCGATTCTCCATCACTTCTATTACCTTCACTATCTAGATTAAAACAGTCACAAACGAGGGGATTTTTTTCTTCTTCTTTCAATAAGCCTGTAAACCTGCATATTCAAATAAAATCCAGCCGAACACGTCATCCATTAATGTTTAGAAAATAAAAATCGAATTGCTAAAAAGTACATGACATTTCCCCCCCCCCCAAAGCTTATGTGATGAGTGCATCAATGAACACATTGAGCAAAATGCTTTTGGCAAATGAAGAACATGGTGGAGGGCTTTTGAAGAAGGCGTTAAGTGAAGCTGTATCTTATAGCACTTTTCACATTTAGTGAAATCACATATACATCGCTGCGTGAGAATCCAGTATTAGAAGCTGAAGCGATGCTCTGATGACACTATCAAAGTCTACCGCTAAAACAGCCTCTTTTGTCATGCCCATGTTGTTGTTGTTTTGTTCTTTGCGAATATTATAACCAAGACGACAAGGGTTTGTTTTCTTACCCAATGAGAACAATAAAAAAAAAATGCTTATTTTCCCTGTGCAATGGTTTCCCAAGGGCACAAACAGCGCTCAGTTTATTAGGAAAATGAAACACTAACCAAAGACGCTGTAACATTGGTGCCGAATAATACTTCCAGATAAAAATGCTTTGAGAAAGCCCGAACACAATTTACAATTAACACTATAACAAGAGCCACACCTACTCATATCAACAAATTCACAATGCACACTCTTGTCCAAAAGGCTTTGCACATAGAATTAGCCGGTCAAGAAGAAATGGTGACCTTTTCAGTGTTGTGTTGTTGTGAACAGAAAGTATATGTGTTGTATTCATTTGAAGAAACAGCACATATTAAAACATCAAAACACCCAAAAAAAAAAAAAAAAAAAACACTGAAATATCATCTTTTTTTTCTTTTCTTTTTAAACAACCACCCTAATATTAAAAAATAACATTTTACTTCTGTTTAAAAAAAAAAAAAAAAAAAAAAAGATTAAAAAATACAGAATTAAATAATTTGGAGTAAAAAGGCACGACTCTTGCACAGTGTATACATTGAAAACACAGTATAAAGCAGGTATGGGACCATCTTAAAAAAATAGACCTGGGGTGGGGGAATGGGGAGTTTAGGGCAAGGAAAAAAATAAATAAAAAAAATTGTATGACCAAGCATGGAATATACACCATCTCTGGGCTAAACCAGACTGAACACTAAAAATAATGCAACATGCATTTTTTTTCTTTCTCTTTTTCCTTTCTTTTTAGACAGTACTTGTGTTGTAGGATTTTAACATTCTTCATTTATCAGAACACTTTTACCAAATCACACACAGAGTGGTGCTTTAAAATTCTGGTGGATTAAAATTCTATGTAAAAATATGTGCAAGTGATCAAAAAGTCTAAACCAACATAGGATGAGGCGGCTTTTTCTTTGAATTAGAAAAGTTAAGGAACAAACGTTAATCTCTAAGTCATATTACCTGCTTCTAATTCAATGCCATTTATAAAAGTATTCTCCTCCGTTACAGGTATTATGTTTCCCTTGTAAATACCACTGCTGAACCAACAGGATTCCGTCAACATTTTGGTTCCATTCATAATGTGCAAAATATACAACGTTTCATCTATGTTGCTGCCAATTTGAACGTTCAAAAGAATTTCGAACAAAACTCACAAGACATAAACAATAAAAAAAGAAAAAAAAAAGAAACAATGTTTTAAAAAGAAGTAAAAAAAAAAAAAAAAAAATTACACAAAGCACCCCTTCCCCAAACCTCCATGGAATACTGAAACAACACAAAACGGTGTGTCCTGGTACGATGCAAGAGGTAAACTATGTTTTGTTGCTGAGAACAAGCGTATGCGTGAGAACACGTGAAACTGCAAGGCTGCGTTGAACAGTGCCTCATAGTGCTATCGTTGCAGCTCGTAACAGACCGAGTGATCCTAATAAAAAGTGCAACAGTTTAAGGTGCTGATGGCAACTGAATCACTAATGTAACAGAATACACTGATGACTGAAGAGAAACCACTGATCCTGCTGCCTCAGTGTCTTCATTCTCCCTCCTGTCAAGTTGCTGCAAAACGAAAAAATAAAAATAAAAAATACAAACAAACAAAAAACAAATACCTACCAGAACCTTCGCCTCCATTTCAAACGCGTTTGCCTCAGAACACTGAAGGAACATGCAAAACAGTCAGATTCAGCTGTCTGTCCACACAAGGCAAGTGGGGGGCGATGGGTCCTCCTTTTGTAAATGGCTCAAAGAGCGTTTCTTGTTAGTCTGTCCAGAGCAGGAAGAGGACTGTGCGAGTAAGGAGAGTTAGTGAGCGGGGTGCCGTGGGGTCAAGTGCTTCAGGTGCCTCTCTGCGAAGCTGTTGACCTCAGAACGGGCAGCCGAGGGCTGCGTGATGCGAGTTCGGGTAGGGGTGTGATGAAATGAGAAGGTCTGTTTTGGCCTCCTTATCCACAATTCTACTAACTGAGCCACAGAACATCACATGCGCTCTCTTTCCTCTCTCCGTCCTCTTCCACTTTAAAAGGCAAGAAAAGTATCAAACGGAACAAACAAGAAAAAGGGGCATGCAGAAGAAAGCAGTAAAAAGCCCTATCCCCCCCAAAAAGGTGTAACTGTTGTCCTTTTCCATCACTCTCATGGTCCCACAAAAACAAAGAACGAATAGATGAAAATCAAAATGTAAACGAATGGTGGTTGTAGCTGCTGTAGGGGTGCCCCCCTGTGGCAGAGCAGGCGAGTGAGTGAACTACACCCCTCCGCTGGCGTCCCTCTTCATCCCTGTGGACTCAACTCAGCTGCCTCGGACTAGGGCAGAATGGTAGTGATGAAATCATAGAATCTCTTCGAGTACTGCTCTGGGTTCACGGTGGAAATCTCTGCCCCAGCCTTCGACAAAAAAACAAAACAAAAACAAAAAAAGCAGGAGGTTGATGCCTTGATAAAAGCTATAAAGGTTTCAGTCATGCATGCATGAATGAGATGACAGAGAAATACCCAAAATAATCCTCTGTACAGTACTTTTGGTACATGTTAAATAAGTCAATGGTGTTTCTTCTATCCATTCTTACAATGTAAAAATGTTTGCAATTTTTTAAAGTAAAAGTAAAAACCTGTTATTTGGTTATGTTACCTTACCGTACACATAGAACAATTGTACATGGTTTAACATCACATCATATGTCATTTTACTCTTAAAGACTGTCAAATGTATGGTTTGAAGACGTAAAAACTAAGAATTGTCTTCATTTATGGTGAAAAAAACTGTAAAATGACATTCCCAGAAGTCCCTGCCACATATGACTAAAATATATATTTAACATAAATATATTTTTGTTATTGGTAATGTACATCATGATGTTTTTTGTCTTGAATTTTCTACTATTTAGTGAATGTTTATTGCATTATTTAAGTGTCATGTTTTGCCCTGCTGGCGTTTTGTGTTTGTGTGTGTGACCCTGACTGTGCACAGTCTATGTACAAATATTGGCCATGTTTTATAGGATGAATTCTGAATCATTATTCGATTTTTTTTTATAGTGATATAACTCTACATATTAATAAAATGCCACTTAAAATGTTACAAAAATAAATAATTTAATTTGTTTTAAAGCACTCACCCCATGCTTTACCGTCTTGGCTGCATGAGCAGCCTTTTTCTTGGCATCATAATGCTGCAGGATGTCAATAACAGCCATAAAATACACCTCCTTTCTGGGAGAATCTGAGGGAAAAAAGGTTTGCAATACATTTTCATAATATGACATAGTACAGAAAAAAGTAGGATGGGTCTTAGCTTATCAATCATGAATTGATTTGATTGTGAATGGTGGGCGTTACATACCAGCATGGAGACAGAACAGAATGTTTGACTATTAATATTATTTTCACCACCTGCCTTATTACATTTTGATAAATACTTAAAATACTTTTATTTTAAGAATATCATGCATGGATGAAGCGTTCACAATAACCACAGGAACATGCATTCAAAAAAGGCCAATTTTGATTTCATTCTACTTTAAGGTCCTCATATAAACAAAATTTAATTATTTGATATAAAGCATATGTCCTATAAAGCAATAAGCCCCGTGAAGCCATAGTCTACAGTGAATTTAGAACAGCTAAAAGACATTGTGTTACGTACAACGCAGCGTCCTCTTAGCTGTTCTAAATTCACGGGGCTTATTGCTTTTATAAAATGGTTGGTCCATAAAAATATTTATTTTAATGAGGTCACAGGTGTATGTTTGTAGAGTCATTTAAAATGACTTTGAATGCTGCTCAAACTATTTATCATATACAGTGGGATATCTTCACAGGACCCATTTCAATACGACAGCACATAAGCTTCTTTCTTCACTCACTGTCATGGCTTTTGATGGCATAGACGTCAATACTGGGGTCGAAGTCTCCCGGTGAGAGTGGTTTAGAGCTGTCTAGGGTGTTACTGGGACTGTCAGGAGGTGTCCCAACAATCCCTCCATCACTCTCTCCTTCCTCATCTCCCTCATTATCCTCACTTTCCACCTCCTCTTGTTCTGCCCTCTCCACGTCATGGATCCCAACCAGAAGACTGTAGTCCATCAACTTCAGCAAGGCGAGGAACTAGACAGAGATATGAGGGAAGAATGAAGACAACAGATGGATAGTAGAAGGAGAGAGGAAGTGCACAAGATAAATATATCATTGTGTCCGTACCAGGCAGACAGAGTGAAAAAGCAGATTCTTCTAAATCATTTACCTCCACATCCTTTCGAAGCTTATCGAGGAAGGTTTTCTTACTTTCCTCGTCAATGTATATTTTCTGTCCATCGTTGATGAAGTCATTGTCTTTGTACGTAGGGAGTTCTTTAGCCTGGTAGAAAAGAGAGAAACAACATTTAGTGTGCTAAAGATGCTCACTTTAAAAACATCATAAGAGAGATTCATCATTAACATTCAAATAAATGCAGATCCTGATACCCTGGTCATGTCATGTAATATGCAGCACACCAGGGGGTGCTCTAGATTCACAATAAAGAGGCTGTTCAGTGCGTGTAGTATCAAGGGACCCTTGAATGATGTAGTATCAAGGGACCCTCGTATGAACAAATGAGGCAAGCGGTCTAACAGTTTGGCTGATTTAGCTGATCTACATTTGTGTTTAGAGATATGGCCTACGAAAGAAATGAGCTAAAGATGTATGTAGCTACAATGCATTGACATTAATGTAGACCCGCCAACACCAAAATCAGCTACGACTCAATATGACTCAGCTGTAAGTAATTATTACTCACTACTACTTAATAATTAAGTAATAACTTTTTATGGCTTGTTCGAACTAATGAAAATGAATGCGGGTGAAAATATGTCCTCCGGGGTGATTAGACCTCCAGAATGAACACACTCCAGCAATTCTCTGTAATTAGCTCATTTGGTAGCCTTGCTCCAGACTCCAGTAAATACCATATTAATGGACTTTAACAGCCTCTACCGTTTGCAGATTTCCCAACTTTTAAAAGCAAACATACACCTATCAAACTGTTGTGAAATCTAGGTAAATCATTGATGCTGGTGGGAAGAACATTAGAAAAGGTTGAGAAAAGCGCTTCAAACCAGACAACAATATATATGAAATAGTTTGCATTCATTACAGATTTATACACGTCCCCAATCTTAACAAATTTTTGGTCTCCAAGCCATTTTTCAACCTCTACCTTCCAAACACCAGTCAAAGAGATCACTTTTCAAGAGTTAATAGTTTTCTGACTTCTAAAATTGACCTTAAAAGTGAGGAAATGGACTTGATGGGCAGGCAGGGATGGAGCGAAAGGAGAAATATTTGCTGCATGACTGAATCACACAGTATATGGCAGCCTAGTTCATTTGTTTGTTTCTTTAAGTCATACCAGCTTCTATGGTTATTTTCATGGTGGAAAAAAACCCTAAAGACACTTAAGATCTATCTTCTAAAAAAAAAAAACACAAAAAAAGTAAAAAACCTATTCTAGGTCGACTGCCAGCATACCATGGCTTGAGACGAGAACTCGAAACCAGAGAGAGAGGATAATCTGATGTGCGATTAAGGAGAAATGGCTCTTGCTTGTTTTACGAGTGTGTTTGACTTTACTTTTAAGTGAAAAAAAAAAAGTATTTATGGCCAGTAAAACTTCACAAAAGTATATCAATGATTCAAATCATTGTGTGAATAATAAAATTATGCATTGAAGCAAAAACAGAACATATAAATATTTGTCTTTGCAAATATTTCTGAGAAAGTTACTTCAAAGTCCACATTTGCACTGACATGTAAAGGTGAAAAAAAAAAAAAAAAAAGAGGCTGTTCTCAGAAAACAGAGCATGTGTGAACCTTTCCTTCTATTCCTCTTCATGACTTGGCCGGGCAACAAGCAGCTTAATGGCTGCTAAAACAGCGAGTCCTCTGAGAAGGGAGTGAAGCCTTATATCCTGTAGCCTATATGTGGGACACAGGGCTGACAGTGACGGCCAGTATCCCTGTTAAGCAGTGACCTTAAATTGGCACAGTTTCAACAGTCATGTGTAAAGCTGCCTTTGGCCTGTAATAGAACAGCAGCAGGTTCAGCATTTATTCAAAGAGCCGAGAATAAATAGGAAAGTACTGTATTCATAATCCATGTGGCAGATGAGAGACTGCAAAAAAATTATTTCCTTAATCAGCATTTTGGTCTTGTTTTTCTAATGTAAATACCTTAACATTTTTAACAGCCAGATAATTGACATGAGATGCAAAACTGTGTGTGGTAAAACTGAATAAGACTAGTTTTTAGAATATATATTATCAGAACATATAATTCCATTTAACATTCCATTTAAAATCTGATTCATATAATTTGCAATATGTAAGAACAACAAAGATATTTTCTCTGAAATCAAAGTCTTGTTTTAGACAAAGATGCTGATTAAGGAATTTATTATTTTTAATCTTTGGCTGATTCTCTTTAAAATTTGGCTATTCAAATTTTAATAATTAAAAAAATTACATTTGTTTAACACAAAGACACATGAAATTACAAGGATTAATGGCTAACTGTTAACATATTTCTTCTTTGTTAAGTTCTAGTACCTTCTGATGACTAAGTCATTAATTCAGCCTTTTTATTTACATTCGCAGTGTTGATGCCCCTGCAGCTTACAGCCTCTTGGTGTAATCTCCATAGCTTAAAAAAGCACCATGGACTTTGCTTCACCTTGACACACTAAGTATAGGATAGATCTACATCTGCGCACCCGATAATCACAGACGCTCTAAAATCAGCACGCCTCACTCTCATACTCACTCTCCGCTTCACTGTAAATTAAGGTGCTTGAAGTGACAAATGATTAGCCACTACAGAATGAACCATCTTTAACAAACACACAAACAACAAAGAGACTTGACATGCAATATACTCTGAACACAGAAAACTACTCTTGACTGACAGGAAAGCTATATATATGCAATAAGTTTCTTTTACATATATACAGTATATAAAGGAAAACGTATTGCTTTCCCTTCAGAATTTAGTTCGAGTTTGAGGGTGAAACTGACCTTTTCTTTGTCACTTGCCTCTCTGGCAACGGTAGATCCCTACATAGAAGAAAAATGTAAACATGTCAAACCATATAATCACCATCTCACTTGACTTTTCCACTCATTTTTCATAATCCTTACCTTCAGGTCATATTTCTTATACACAGACAACCGATGGCTGAATACGTTGCGTGTGACTATCATATAAGTCTCGTCTCCATCTACAGTGAGGCGGTACATGCCTAAGAACTGTGGCAGCAGTGTGGTACCATGAAATTCCACGATATACTGCAGCGAGAAAAGTACTTATAACCATCTGGCTCATTATAAATGTGCATGTAAATTTAAAAATGATTGGTAAAACATCAATCAAATGTACATAGCGCTTGTATAGGGAATGTATGAGCTTTTGTGTTCGCACCTGGTGGTACTTCTTGAGAATGTTGTGCATCTCAGCCACATCCTCGCTGCTTATGGTCTTGACGACGTACCTCTTGTCGTAGGAGGTGTGGAAGCGAGCACCACTACGACCCTGAGCTTCACTGACGAGGGGCGCTCTACGGGTCAAAGAGTTCTGCCAACACACATAGAAAAGAGGAAGATGTCTTGGCATACACAATAAACACAAAAATAGATGCAACTGACAGGTCTTGCACTCATTTACACAATGAAGTGCGATCTCAACATCATCACACTGAATTAGAAATGAATGGTAATTTAAAAAGCAGAAAAGTTGAAAGAGACAGTTGTTTTTATTCTAATTTCTCTTACCATCTTTAGCTAGCATCTTTTCAACTTTGCATTTATTTACACATTTTCTATAAGCACACTTTGGCAACCACCAATGTTTATAAGCAACTGATTAACACCATAAAATTGTGGATCTAAAAAGCAGTAGTTTTTCCCCTTTTCCACACAATCTGGCCCTGTTACACATTACAGTTCTGAGCCAGAAAAATCAGCTGTACAGCACACACCTGCTCGTTTCGATCCAGGAACCACTAATGTCATTATCCAGAAAGCAAGATGATGTAATTACCATAAAAGTTTGCTGCCTAGTATTTTTTGTGGAAAGCATAATATTTTTTCCAGGAGTCTTCAATGAATAGAAACTTCAAAAGAACAGCATTTACAGTATTTTACTTTTTTGTAACAATGTTAAAGTCTTTACTGTCACTTTTGATCAAATTAAATGAATCCTTGCTGAATAAATGTATTCATTTCTTCTTCTTTTTTTTTTAATAATACATACTCAAAAATAAGAATATGCACAGTAGGGCTCCACAATGTATCGTTTTAGCACCGATATCACGATGTACAATCGCAATGTAGTATAGGGTTCATAGTTGATCCGTGACCCGTAGGGGTCAGCTGCCCTCTGGCTCGGAACGCATGCGATTCGCAGATTAATTGCAAAGTTTAACCATCATAGAGTGACAGTTTATCATTTGCATGTGTTATTAAGTCCTGTCAGTTTAAACATCAAGTGCAAGAATGGAACTTGCGCGCTGTTTTGTGTGTGCACACAGAGCCACGCACACAGCAAGTGAAGTTCATGAACACCGAATTCCCTTCCCTTTATCTATTCGTGCTTGAACGGACATGTGCACGGAAAATTAAGTCAAAATGCCCGTCTCGACGAGTTTCCTCATAAACGCGGTCGGTATTGGATACGTGCATTCTACTGAATACAGTTTGTGTCACCAAAGTTAATCAAACAACAAAGGAGACAGAGAAAATCACTTTTGTAGCTTTAACAAAGATAAACTGTGTTATTTATATGAATCATATTTAATTTATACAGCAAATACTATGCAGTGTTATTTTACATTTGATTATACAATGTCTGTACCTGAATAGTTCATTTACCTGAAAAACATAAAGCACTGCTTATTTCATCTGTGTCTTTGTTCTATTGTATTCAGATGCTTGTAATTTGTTTATTATTTTCTATGCAGAATGCAGATGCACTACCCTAAATAAATACCCCAATCATCCTAGAATGATTAAGTCTTTACAAATAGATAGGGATGCACCGATCCGATACTCAGTATCGGTATCGGCTCCGATACTGCCATTTTTGGCGGATCGGGTATCGGTCAGACAAGGCCGATCCAAATCCGATATTGTGTGTATACTATTCTGTGTTATTGTTAAGCCCCACAAAAGGCACACAAACATTATAAAGCACCATAAGTTTTCGTGCACAATATTATAAGTGTTCTGAAGCCATTATATAGTATAATGTGAGATATAAATTAATATTTAAGTCGTTAAATTCAAGATCACGTAAACGTTTCCCTCAGCTGCGCTGTCAGTCATTCAGCATTCAAACAGCGCGTCGCGTTCGGTTACAACAGTTAACACAATGAAACTCTCTCCAAGATGATTCAGTGTTACTATTATTATACTTGATCTGTAGATAAAGGTCTATGGTTTCGCATAAAACAACTTTATCTTGCTGAACTTTATTGCTGTACCTTAATCATGTTACTTTCTACGGGTGTCTGTTAGATCACAACACTGGAGTAAAGTCAGAGCACTATTTGTTCTTCACGCGCACAGTCACTGACATTTAAAACTGTTAAAAGAAAATGCTGAATAGACTATTGCATAGATAGATACTGTACAATACACTACGCATCAATATGTATTTTCTTTGTGCTATAAACTTTTCATTGCGGACTCGACGCGCTGCGCGCTGTGACTCATGTTGCTTCAAGCGCATCATTCTGCGCTCGGGATGCGCATAAGCGCTTTGTGCCGCTCTGTATTGGAGCCTTTCATATCATAATACAGTGACGCAATGAAACAATATCAATAGCCGTTCTTGTTCTGTCCTATCTATTATGTTGCTACCTCATTAAACAGCTGTGCTATACATTTAAAAAATGTCTCAATTTTATTGTAGGCTATAAAATAATTTATATTTTTGATTTTTGTTGTTGTTTTTCATGAATGTATTTTACAACAATACAAAGAGCAATGTGTAAAGTTTTACCAGATTTAGTGTTACACTTATTGTCTCTAATTTGTTCCCCACTAAACATTTTTTTTTCACAAAATGTTCAAATTTTATACAATTATTGTGCACTCGTAATTTTTCTAGACTAAATTTTACTGCTGAATTATCCACTAATCTAGTTTATAATAGCATTTATGTCAGATTATGATCATATATTTTTTGTTGTTGTTTTTCTTTTTTCAGTTCTTATTATCAGTTCAACATTTATAGAAATTCTACTTGATTAAAAAAAAAACTGCGCTGGTATCGGTACGGATCGGTATCGGCCGATACTCAGAATTTTTGGTATCGGATCGGATCGGTTCTGAAAAAATGGTATCGTTGCATCCCTACAAATAGAGCTATTCAAATCATCAGGTGAAATTGTTTTCATATCGCAGAAAAACTAAATATCGCAATGACAGTTTTTTCAAATATTGTGGCACCTAATGCACAGCAAAAAATAACACTGTGATGCTGATTGCTGCATGTTTGTTTGTGGGCAGTTTAAGTAGTAAGTCAGTTATGTTATGCCGAAAGTTCTGAAGTTCAAATTCTGAAAGAGGTTGACAGAACTCTCTTGTGGAAAAAGGGTATGTGAGTTTTACTGTAATCGCCCTGCCCACCAACACTTAGATGTAGACACAGCAATTTTTCAACTGCCCTTGTGTCTGTACCAATTTCAGGGAAAAAAAAGCTCAAAAAGCTCATCGTGGACACGAAGCACATGAAAAGACCGGAGGGTCTCTGCTCAGTGAGGGTGAGTGAGCTTCACTGAGCAGCTCTACGTACATTTCCAAGGTCTGCTACCTCAAACATGTAACATACACACCCACACATATTCCTATCGCCTCTTTGATGCGTCTCTGTTCCTCAAATCTATGTGGTTGGATTTCCTCATAGATACCCTCACCGTATTCACCAAGTATACTCAATAAACACAAAACCAAAAGCAGGATATGAGATTTTGAAAGGCTTCCCAGGCTGAGTCATGCGGGTTAGGGCCTGTAGCTGTTCAGCTGATGGCTCATTCCGCAGGGAAGTGGTGCACAGATGGGCTGAAAATAGTGATGATGAGGCAGGTAGCTGTCAGAGGACGCAGGGCGGACTGAAAAAAACACACAGCTAGGAAATCATAGCGGGATTAAGCTAGATCTGTATTACAAAACAGCTGTTATCATGCAGGTAGTTTCGCATAGCCAGACTTTTGACTTGCGGCATAACGTCTGGTCCCAAGTACCGCCCACTTATGACCAACATGAAAAGCTGTCTTAAACTAGCCTAATTATATAGGGTAGTGGATCTCAAACTTTTTGACTCCAAAGCCTCACAGTGTCCACAATAATATTTCAAGGCCCCATCACTCTTCCAGTCCTTCTTGATTTAGTGGATAATGATTTTGAAAAATATTTTTCTATTTTTTTTTAGATTACACTAAAAATGTGTATAATAAAAATGCTCATGGGGCGGAATTTAAACTAACAAATAACTTGATTAGTAGTTGGTTTGGCTTATTTCAATGCTTATTTTTTGTCTGGTTATTTTAACTCATCTTGAGAACCACTGTTATAGGTGTCCTTAAAATTGATTAAATGATTTTGAAAATATGTAGCTGTATGTACACATTTCTAAATTTGCTAAATGCTGTGCTTGTCTAAGTGCAATACAGGTTTCATTTGTCTCTGATGTATAACATAGGAAGCCTAGACTACGTTAAACTTCCAGTAAACAGTTCGTACTGAACGTCTCTAATCAAGACCATAAAATAAGCAGCACATTCTGGGAAACTGATGGTTTTTTTTGTATGTGTCAGGGTTACAGTCATAATGTAATGCCTTTTAAACCCACACAAGCAGACAGGGAGCTCTAACCAAGACCCTGAGCTCTAACTGAGTACAGTGAAACGCAAAGGCATATCTTCCTCATTAGCCAAAATTAGAAATGTTGAGAAAAGCCCTTCTGCCCAATGCACACTGATTGCGACTATTCTTGTTAAAAAAGGTATTTTCTTCTATGAAAGGGATATAGGGAAAGGGATATGAAGGCAATTAAGAACATTTGAACGTCGGAGGCTGGAGGATGCAAGAACAGCTCTGACATTACTGTGTTATTATGGGGAATAATGGTCTTCATTACGACAGCAAATCGAGTGGTTAATGACTAAATTACTTCTTGGTAATTATGGGCTTTTCTCACAGAGACCTCAATCTATTTGGCATTGTTTAGTAGGGAGTACACTGGTGTTTTGTGTTATTCAAATGCATATCAAGCTGTGGTTTTAAGACACTGAACGTGACACCTTGGATAGTTTCTCTCTCTTTCACAAAGCTTACCTGGAAGTCCTGGTCATCGATGTTGAACCTCTCTCTCAAATTACGGAAAACAAGAGGGCAATACTCCTTGAATTTAAAATGGCTTGGCATATTCTCTCTGAAAAGCAAAGCAGCAAAGAGATAAAAGTGAAAACACCAAATAAACATCTCTAAAGTTGGCTAGGTCAATCTCACAAAGAAAAGTCAGTCATTTGTATATTTACAATGAAACGGAAGATACGAGTCTTCTCTAGAGTGACGAATTATCAGAGTGAAACAAATGAAGAAAAAAATGCAGGGATATTTTGTCACCACAAAAACCGGGAACTGAGTGCTGCAACGATGACATATTTTTGTAGGCAAACCCAATATGATTTTTCCAAAAACGTTAAAATTGTCGCTAAAAATGCTCTGTGATCAACAAAAGTTTATGTTACTTGCACGTTTTGTCCATTAAAGTAATTTTCACAAATTAACAACTTTTATGAATTTTGAAGCCTAAATACAATCGCCAGAATTAAAAAAGTTAACCTTAGGCTATAAATGAACTACACCACGGTCGCTCGCCTTCAACATCACTACCACAACCACCAAGCTTCTCACAAATATTTATAGTAAAAGGAATTTTCTCTGAAAGTGTGAGTTAGAATAGTTAGCAAGAGTGCGATTATAAACACAACGAGGCTGTGAAAGCAGACTAGTGCGTAGATTAGTTAACATGTTCGGTTTGATGACGTTCAATGTCCCTGACAATGTGATTTAGTAACTGCCTTTAAGACACGTTAAAGCTTGTGTTCACCACAGACCACCTTATTTCAGGCTTTTAACCAAACATTGACTTCAGGATGATGGAACTTCGGAAGTGGTCATTTCTCATTTTTGGTGTACAAAAAAACATCATCCCTGCAGCACTCTATTGACTGGATGTTTGTGGGTTGCTACTGCTGTGATCTCATGTGAGTGACAGGTTGTCCCGCCCTCACACCAGTAAACACGTCGTTGTAAGAATTTTTTGATTAAAGAATACGAGAGCATGTGAATTAAAAAAATAATCATGATGTGCACGTTAAAGTCATTTATAATAAATACTGCAATTGCAATATTCCATTAATCCATTGATTTTATGGTGACTATATATTATGCCATTACAGTACTAAGAATTTTTCTTCAGACATGTTCTTTCATGAGATTCACCTCTCTTATAACACATGATTAAAAGTTGGATCATAGCAATTGAGAATGGGGAACAGTGAAAAGTTTGAGAGGAACTCACTTGTTGAAAAGGTGGTTGTCCACTTTAATCTTAGAGTAGGCTTTGAAGTCATCAGGCATAAGCATGATGGGGATCTGAACATGGCTCAACTCATTTATCTAGAGAGAAGGAAAGAGATTCAGTTACTGGTTGTTCAGGGTTTGAATCTTTAAATGGGAGTCAAATGTAGAGGTCACCCAATATGGGCAAGGAAACGTATGACCAATACCAATATCTTGAGAGTAGGGCAGCCTATAAAAATATACATAATACAATTTAAAATATGAGATGTAAAAAAAAAACCTTATTTAAAATATTTTATAGAATATTACTATTTAATTCAATAAAAATCACAGACAAAGCTGGGTGTGGTTAACTGCAGATGCTGATGAAATAATATTAAAATGGTCAAGTACTGTATCAGCTGATTAAACAGTCTGTTGGCTATCACTAAACTACAAAATCCTAACATTTGAAAACTTGCTACCAGTCAGTTCACACACATGCTTTAACAACCGCACATTTTTATGCGATTAACATAATTGACACTGAACCAATTAATGCACACAAACAGTAGGTGCTGAGATGTGCTGGGTACAGGAACGCATCAGTGTGAGTGATGTGTTCTGCTCATCAGAGGGCGATATCTCTGTGACACAATGCACTGTTTTGCTCTGCTCAGGATCTAAAACAATGTACTAATTCAACAGTCATCAGTTCCTGCTTTGCACAGTTTGCTCTTGTGAAAACAACACTTGTAATAAAACTGTAATAACGGAAACTGCTGCATTGTGAGAAGTGGGAATTTAAAACTGCTGTGGACAGTTTTCATCCCAACAAAGAGATCTGGTGACTCATAGGTTCTTTCCCTCTATTAAGAAATAAATAAATAACAATAGCACTAACTAAACTCAAGAGGACTGCAGAAGGCTTTAATTACTGTGATATATTTGTTCGTTTGAGGACGTGAATGCACTAGGATAATTATAAGCAGTCAAATTGGCATGAAGCACCATGGGAGATCAAAGATTATGTTTGACAATCTCGGCGGAAACAGACAATAATAAATATATATACTGTAAAATAAAAAATAAAATAAAATAAATAAACAGGGATACACCGCTATTAAAATTCTGGCTGATAATTATTTTCATGTTAAGGCCAATAACCAATAAATGGCTGACATTAAATAGCTACTATTTTGATACTATGATACTATTTTGCATAAATAAATCAAATTAAAAATTAAGTCAATCTGATTAAATTGGGCATTACAAAATCTTAACGTTAAGTATAAAAAAATATATATATTTATTTTCAGATTTGCTAAAGATTATGTTCATGTTGGTCGATAATATATTGTGCATCCCTGTAAATAATGTAGAAATATTGACAGGGTGCATGTAAATAAATCTATAAAAATAAAAGGTATAAATAAATAAAAATGTGTTATCTTCTGACATTCCCAGAAGATGGCAGTCATTTAGGATCTCACATAGATCTAATAAGTAAGAAAAGGCTTTTAATCAAGGTGTGATTTACAGCGAATCGCTTCATTTCCTCTGAAAATACATAGTAAAGCAACCAAAGGTCAAAGAAGTTGCATTTATGGGCTCGCTGCCTGTCAGTCAAACCATTTAACTGAGTTAAGGAGGGAGACAGGTTGTCTTCCAAAACAAGGAGATATTGCATCGACCCACTGTGATGTGACCTCTCAGAGAATGGAGAGCATCGAAGTCTCTAGAGACTCTCCTATTGGCTGGTTGAATGCCAGGCTTTTGGATTTGAAGGGTGTCTCAGAGCCAAATGCACTGTGGGTAAGGAGTGTTACCTATAGGAGGTAGAATGTCTTTTCTTTTTTGAGCAAATGTGATTATACCTGTGAAGAATGCATTGATATGTAAAATTCTTATATATAATTATAATGCGCTAATAAATAACATATTACCGCATGGACCAGCCATGTTAACGATCCGTTACTGCATGACTGCCAAGTCTTTTTTTCTGCGACTATTTAAGATTTGGATGACCAAGCCTATAGTTGTCTAACTTTAGTCAACTTAGGGAGCAGCCCTACTATTTTATCTAAATAAATGATAAATAAACACTAAAAACTAAAAGCAATCCTTTTAAAATGCTACAAGTGAATTGAGGCATACTTTAAGTAAGCATTAGATGTTGGCAAAGGTCAAATGATCATGCACGAGTGTCTGAAAACACGTGGAAAACCCTGGCCGCGCCACTTTCTCCTCTTTTCAAAACTGCTGCCGTTGCCAAGCAATCATGAGCCGCGTTCTCCATGAAGACGAAGAAGTTTCAGCAAAGGATAAATGGTGTAGACGCACCTGGGAAAAACATGAGCACGCTTGTCGCACCTCTACATTTAAAATGACAAACTTGAGCGCGCAAAAGTCGCGACATGTGAACGGCCCCTTAGGTATCTAGGTATTTAGACCTGCAAAGTGTCACATTACATGCATCCTTAAATAACAGTGACAGACTAGGTCAATATTCCATATGTTTTTTCCTTCATTTCTGTCAAAAAGGACATGAGTGGGGATCCATGGGGAAACCTATGGGCCGATCTGACAGGCTCTGGGTTACTGAAAACCTTTACAAGAATGCAAATTGCGAAAGGAAGTCAGGCATTTTAAACAAGGTCACTTGAAACCCTTTAAAACGCCTCTCTCCTGACACAAGCAAGTGTAAAGAGGCTGTAATGCATGCTGTGGTTACTGCTTAGTGAGTTAGGCTCATCTTTCATGCTGTGGTCAGAAATTAGGCTATGCTAAAGCCCTATAGGTAAGAAGAGCACATTTAGGAAGAAATTGTACAGAGACTGTAAATATGATAAATCTTTTTTAATGTGTTAAAGGAAATTAAATGTCACGAGGAAGCGAAAACTATGAACACAGGAAGCCAATTTCATAAATGTTTATGCCCACTCATCACTAAAACAGAAACTAGTTTTTCTTTAGATTGTGCTGACACAAACCATTCATCCTTTTAATAGAATAGATGGGCTGTCTGACCAAAAGAAACATAACTGCTCCTCCGCCAGGCTGTTGTACACACTATTTATCAAAGATCAAGAGAGCTACAGGCAGAGAGCTGCTGAAGACGGCATGAGTGCCAAGAGAGCATGACACTAAATCACCCACAAACCAAAAGAGTGCTAACCAAAAGCAAAGGAGATGAAAATCTCCGTCTCTCAACACCTTTTTCTGACGATGTTTTGTTCCGAACAGAATGTAAAATGCAGCGGCATAGTGACACAGTAAAGCCAATGCCTTTTTTTCCCCGCAGGATGGGATTAATGCGGTGTTTATTTGAAATGCAATTAAAGCTAAGCGGTGTTGTGAGGGGTTAAGAGGCAACAGGCGCTTGCAGAAACATGTGCGAGCAGGATGAGGCATGAGCTGTGCTTTCTAAAGGACTAAGCCTGTCTACTGGCAATGGTGAAGCAACAGTGAGCGGAAAACGGCTCTCTGTGACCCCACGTCAGCTACAGTAGGGGGCCTTCTCAGTCACTCTCAGCAGCTACAGCCTATTTTGGAGACAAAACCTAGGCCTTTAAAAGGACTCTGTAATACCATATGGACAAATAAGGAACTGTATATGTTCCTTTTTGTGAAACAGTACATCCGACACCTGGGTGATAGGCAAAAATAACACTGAAAAGACAAATCATCTCTAAATTAATTCCCCGGTTTACAATGAAATTTAGAAAATTACAAAGTAAAGGGATAGTTCACCCAAAAATGAAAACTCTGTCATCATACTCACCATCAAGTTGTTCCAAACCTGTACACATTTATTTTTCTTCTGCTGAACACAAAAGAAGATATTTTGAAGAATGTCGGTAACCAAACAGTTGATGGGACCCCATGGACTTAAACCATTATTAATAAATACCATAATAGTATAAATAATACTAAAATAACATTGCTGACAAAGATTTCAATGGTTATTCAAAACAATACTTGAATAGAAATAGAATTTTTTTTTTTTTTTGAATCTCTCAGTTTGTATTTTGTCCATACAATGGAAGTCTATGTTAAGAAAAAAAATGGTTTGGTTACCAACATTGAGGAAACAAAATGAATACAGTTTTGGAACAACGTGGTGAGAACATTTTAATTTTAGGCTGAACTATCCCTTTAACACACAGTAGGTGGTCACACTACACTTTCGTTCCATTGACTTTCATTCATACGCATGAGAATGTGTCAGACCACAAATGCAAACTGATGCAAAAAGTTTAATTCCGAAGTTCAAGTTTGGTGAACTCTGACCTTCAAATTAGAATCATGTGAAGACGTGTGACTAGTAGAAGATTGATACTTCGTGGCATGTCCTCTTGGCTGAATTAAAAGAACAATATTTTTGCAGTAAAGTTTGAGTAGATTGTACTTTTTTACATTTTGAATGTATTACTATTTATTTGTTATATGTTGAATTCATGTTTATAAAAAAAAGACATCATATCACAACCGTTGCAGTGTTCGAAGAAATTTTGCATGCTCAAAGTCTTGTGTGACTGGCTTAATCCTGAAAAATCGAACGTGTCCACTCAAGATGCCCTCTCTTTAATAAAATAATGAAACAAAAATGCACTTTGCAAAGTCATTTACTGTGTTGTTACATGGAAAACATCTAATGTGAATAAGTGCCCATGCTGGTTTGAAACAAATGTGTCTTTAGCTGCCTAAAAACCAGTCAACCATTGGAGCTGGTAACCTTGATCCGATAAATTCTACTCCGTGAGCCTGTGACGGAGCGTGAGCAGTTTTAGAGATGTTGCACTGCACAAGATTAGAAACTGAGAAACTGGAGTAGACAACATACTCCACTGTCCCACTTTCCACCTACATGTTAGATCCTTTGAGGATTCAGGGATAGTGGCCTAACATTTTCAACAAAGCCAGGAGCAGCTGCACAGGATCTCCTCAACTACCTTCCTCATACTTTAAACAGAAACAACATGCAAAGGCGACTGCTTTAGACTCCCCATCGTGCTGAGGCCACGTATAGGTGTTTTACAAGCCTGCAGCAACGGTTTCATTTGTTCAAGAAGTAAGCACTTATCTCATCTCATCGGCCAAGTTTCACACTACCACTTCCTGTTTGTCTCCATGGCAGCGAAGTCAGGTTTTCCGCTACAGAGCTGACAAGCTTGCACTCCATCAGTACAGGAAGCTAAGTTCAGAGAATGCTCATCCTCCTACCAGATGTTTATAAAGCTCTTTGTTTCTAAGCAGTGCATTCATCATAGTGGGGTGTTCGGTATTTCAGCCTCTTGACGTCAACAATGCCTTCATTTATGGCATATGAGCCTATGAGTCTAAAATCAAGTTACAATAACATCTGAAACAGGTTAAAATTATATATTGACAAATTACACAGAAGAGTGTTAATTTGTTGATTTACCTTAAAGGGATAGTTCATCAAAAAAATGTCAATTCTATCATCATTTACTTGTGCACAACACTGTGGGTGAGTAAACTTTTGGCTTTCTAAATTAAGTGTGTTGACATGATAATGTGTTACAGGCATAGTTATAAATCTGTCATCATTTACTCACCCGCATGTCAACATTAAACCTATCCCTATAACACATTCTCATGTTAACACACTTTGTTTAGAAAACCATAAAACATTTTTTGGCTTTGATACAAAGAAAAAGTGTTCTGGAAACTAGGAAGGAATCTATCTAACCAAATGGCTCATTCAAATTCTTGAGGAAGGCTAAAGAAAAAGCCCTAAAGGTCACATATATGACGTCTGACAACATGCATTAAAACCTCAGATTCAAGTCATTTCATATAGACACTCTAAAATTAAAGTTCATCAGGTGCTGATACTGAGCTGCTATATTAATGACAGTGGTTAAAAACGAATACATAGCAACAGCAACAAGAATTGTTGTATTAAAACATAGATTTTAGGCAACCTGACGAAGCATTTAGTGTGTGATCATCTACAATCTGTAAGAACTTTGTTGTAAAGATAGCAGTGAGAATGAGAATGACCAAATCTGAGGTACATGTTGATCTTGTCCTACTCAAGGTTTAGGTAAATCCATTACGGAAGTCATTCACCTGCGCTGCCCTCCCTCATATGAATAAACTTAGACCCTAGGCTTTTTCAGATCTTTCGATCTAATGGATGAAATAAGATCGTGCAATTTACATATTAACACAACCGGAGAAAACAGAAACAGCTTTCATTTCTTTTTCAACAGCTTTCATTTCTTCTCTGATATCCGCAAGACCGTGATGAACGAAGTGTGTGTGTGTGAGTTAGAAATCAGGAAAAGCGATAGAACATTGTGCTTAGTATGTTTTTCGTCTTCAAACCAATCTTGGGTCTCCAGTCAACAGTTTAAATCCTGTCTTGCTAGCGCGCTTCACATAATGTTTAGGTCAGTAGGTGGAGAGCAGATGGTCTTTTGTGGCTGTTCAAACACATTCGGCTACATGAGCGTTTACGCAAAGAAAGCTATCCGTTCGAATTTGTTTTCGACTACCTCTGGAAGAGGTCAAAAGTGGACAAGCTCAAAACGTTTTAGACCCTGTTCACACCTTTATTTACCATCATCCACTTGTGGTCCGATTTACCAAAATGCATCTTAACACCAGGTGTAAACAGGGCCTTAGGCACACTGAATTTGTGTAGGCGTGATAAGCTAAGCCTTGCAAATGAAGAAGAGAATGAGGTGCCTATGGATGAACTGACTATCAATAGTGTTAGTTTTACAGATACAAATTGTCATGGCGATTAGCAAATCTCTTGTTGAACCTGATACGCCTACAACAAAGTAAATGGCAAATAGTATCCCACGTGTAGTTCAGCAGAAATGCATCTTACTGAGAGAGCATGTGAAAATCATCTGCATGTATTGCCCTAATAAAAGCATTCTGATTGAGCTTTAAAGACTTTGAAGATGATCAGCATTTGCCTTAGGCAGTGTAAAAATAAAATAGTGTGTCTATTTTCCCAGTGCCACAGATTGGCTGCTGAATCTTGAGTATTTTTAGAAACTCCTTATGCAATCCAAACACAGACAGAGCAACTCTTGGTCAGGGCGGGAGAGTCTAGGAAGTATGGAGGGCTTAACAAAGAGAAAAGTAAGAGATAAAGAGATTAAGAGAGAGTAAAGACCTGTACAGAGTAAGCAGAAAGGGGAGGGTGGCAGAACAGCCTAAGTGATTGAGCTGGACTAAAACAACCGCTTCCCACAGTGTTTGATTTCATAATCATCTAAACTGAATATCCCCTTATTAGCATTAATTCTCATATCACTTTCAATGCACAAATTAGCCTTTTGTAGACGGACAAAAACAGACAGCTTGAGAACACAAAAGCTGACGTGCTCCTTGATATGAGACAGAATAATGTTACATTATATTCCCCATTCACTGGTTTGCTAACCAAATTCAAGCATCGTGGTCCTTAGTGGTCAAGAGCCGCTGCTTTTCTGTTTAGTAGTCTGAGCTCAGTGAGGGCCTGCAGCTGCATGCATGATTCATTAGCAGGGTAAGCACCACAGAGAGCTGCACCAACTACTCCACCCTCAACTTTCTTGACCACATGCTCTCAGAGTTGCTTGATATCTAAAATTTCCAACACTAGGTTAAGTTTCAAGGCCCACTTTCAGCCTACAGAATGTAGTAGCGCTGCTTAGCTCCGGTCAGTGGCAGTCAATGCATTTAACTGATGGGGCTGTCACAGATAGGGAAGGATCTGTTCTCCGTTACTCTCTTGTGATTTTTGGCCTCCCCCTCTCCAATTCCATCCCAGCCCTACAAGACCAAGACCTGACCTCTGCTTTGACCCATGGCACAAAGCACCATGGCTCTCTGTTGATGTTTATATCATGCAAAACAACCCAACAATCGGCTGTGGTTTAAAATTTTTACATAAAACACTTTACAGCTTAAAGTTGGAATGAAATTTTGAACAATTCATCCATGCATATGTTTTATATATATATATATATATATATATATATAGTTTGTAATTTTTAATCAAAATGTAGGTTAATAACTTGATATTCCAGACTTCTTGATAATGTCAGACTTCTCACTGGTGACATATTAGACTTCTTAAATATTTAGTTTAACCCTGCCTTTCTTACAATTGAAAACTTTCTTACAATTGACTGCACACTCACGGTCAGATCTGCCATCCAACAAACGAACTATGGATAGATATCGTCAGCCTACATTTTCTTCTTTTTCGATAATCATTTTACTTAGATGTCTTGCCGAACAAAAGTTTTGCCGCCAATTCAGTTTAAAGTTTAAATTCAACTTTAAAGGCACAGTATGTAATTTTCGCCGCTAGAGGTCACATATTCAAAACAATAACAAAGGCGTATAGCTTGATGACGCTGTGAAGGAGCGTGGAATGATGGGAGTTGTCGTCTTCACCTCAATCATCAATGGGAGGGACTCACAAATCATGTTCATGGATGAGGTAATGAAATACAGTTTTGTAACTTATGTTTGATCACAAGATTTTATTTTATTCTAAAGAATAAGCTGAAAGCAACGTAATGTTTAATGCCAACTTATTCCTTTATTTGTCCAATTAAATGGAGTAATGCAGCGCAGTTTTATGTGTTCAAAGCATTCATACTAAAAGTACATCTGAAATGAATGTACTCACAGCATTTGCAAAAGGCTGACTTATTATTTATGTAGGCAATAACACATACTGTGCTTAATTACACTGCCATAGACTTGTTAAACAGTCTTAATGCCACACTGATATTGATAGCCTACTCGTTTTATTTCTCCTCTTGTCCCAAACATTTCTTGGATCATTTGATAATTTCTCTGGAGAGATAATAAGATAATAATCTCTGGAGACAGAACCTGCTGCAAACGATAACGAATAATTGTGGTCCATGACAATTAAGCGAAACAACAACAGAGTGGCTTAGATAGAGCTACAACTACTGTGTTACCATGGTTTCTACGAAACCGAGGATAACGCGAACATGACTCCATTCACGGGGGACGCAATGACGTCACACTGGTTAAAATTGCTAATTTCTCTGGATTTAATCATAGTTGGAAACATTTGGGATAATGCGAGTAGAAAAATTAACAAAATATCTAACGCTGCGTTAGTGGTTTTTGGTTATTATAAATGCAAATATCTATATTGTGCCTTTAAGACAAGGGCCACTGCATATATTAGCAAATATTTACCTTTCATTTTATTACTATTAAAAAATATAATTAAATAAGCAATTATATTTCATGAATAAAAAACGATGAAGAAATGATAAATGAATCATTTAAAAATTTAATAATAAAATATATATATAATTCCGATGCAAGTTAAGGTTAGATGAGGGCAAAAGTAATCAAAAATATATAAATAGATGGAAAGGGGTGTCCAATTAAATACCTAATAATACTAACCTATAACCAATGAACATAAACAATCAACACTAATATTAATATTAACACATATATATCCTCGTGTACATTTCTGGATATACCTTTTCAGTGTTTTGACAATGGGTAGTGAGTGAGTCCATGAATACCAGGCTAGTTGCATTATTTTCATGCCTGGTCTACAGGAACATTTTCTTAAATGTCAACCATCCATGCAGGCTACATTTATCTACTGTAAATAAACAAATTAAGCAGAAAAATGACCCTTAAGAATGGTATGTGTGACTGGAAAATTACAAACCTTTATTACATCTCAGACAACTAAACAAATCTACCATTTGGAAAATGTCACCAGACAGTGTAGAGAAACTGAAAAAAAGCTGTATTTCTGAATACCTCCAAATGACATTTTAAGAGACTTTAATGTAGAACACACTGTATGATTGGTCTGAGACAGTTCATTCATAGAGAAACGTCTAAAAAAAAAACAGCTGGAGGTGAAGACTGTCACACCAAACTGGACAACTTGGGACACCAAGGCATCTAAATACTGCCTCATTACAAAGTACAAGGTACTTTGTACCTCAAAGTACAGTCAAACAGCCAGCATATGAATATGAAACACTACCAACTGAAATGTGCAGGCCTATTAGAGAAGCACATCTAGGAGGGTTTCCTCTCCAAAGACAACTAATGGTGCAAACAATAACAGCCAGTATCAGCTGAGATGAGTCTTGCTTCAGTAAACCTCTGAGCTTATCATCTTGCAACCAAAACTTCCAACAGGAAACGATTACTCACCCACAACTCCACTACTGATACAGATATTATTTTGCAACCTCTTTGCATGCACATAAAAGGACATAGAGAACTTACAAATGAGATTCACTACTGCATAAACAACAAATGAAGGTTTTAAACTAGTAGTTTGCATCAATAGGGGCATGTTGGAAGAGGTTTTTTGACATGAACGATATCCTTAAGTCAACAATTCATTGACAGGTTTGGTTCACATGCTTTAAGAACATGCAACTGCAAATGTTTTAAGGAACAAGACAGAATGGTATTCAATAAACTGAAGGTTAAGCAACAGAAAATCAAAGCAGACCTCTGATAATCCTGAAGTGCATGGATCCAACAGATGGTGGCAATTGTCGGTTGCGAGACATAGCCTACTGAACTTCTCTTTCCTCGTTAACTCTAATTCATTGATCAATAACGGACACAAACAAAGAAAAAGACTGCAGGTTTGACTCACCGAATGGTTTATTCCCCACATGAGAACACTGAGCAGAGGGTCGCTGGCACGAAACAGCTTCACTTTCTGAGCCACAAAGTGTTTCTTCTTCGTTTTTGTTTTGCTCGCAAACGATGAGACAGTGTTACCAGCCGAGGCCATTGTTGGTTGTATAACAATAAATTAACTATCACACAGTGACAAGTGCTTTAATTAAGCTAGTGGTGTCCTAACTGTCTCTTAGTAAAATATCATTTGGCATAACGTTCAGTTAGCTAACTAACCGCAGCCAGCTAGCTGTACCAACTCAACTATTAGCTCGCTGGACAGATGAATAACTCGCCAAATGTGCTAAAACAGTCTGCTGTTATATATAACATTAAAGTTAAGAGCAAACCGCGGTGTTATTTTAAGTTCTCGCCCGTAAACTGCAAAAGCTCCTTAAGACTTCATTAGTAAGCCTTCCTTACTTGCTAACTAGCTAGCCTGAAAAGCCAGCCTCCCCTCGGGAGCTTTTTTAACACTTCACTTAAGGAAAAACAGTAAAAATACTGACGGATACAACTGAAAATAGAGAACGAAGTGTAATCTGAACGACGTCAGTCTAATTTGAGGAAAAAAGAGCGGGTGGAGAGACATCCACTGCAGCGCTGCTCCATTAGCATGCTAACGCACCCCAGTCAGGCTAAGCCAGCAAATATGTCTCAAGCAAAATCCCACTCCCACTTTCTTTCTTTGTCGTTTGTCTGCCCCGAAAAGATGTTTACTTTTAGACGAAGCCAGTATTCCGAGCGTGGAAAGGGTTCGAGTCTGAATTCGGTGTGAATTTTGTCAGCTATATCTACATTGCTTGAAGTTGGCGTATCCGGCTCATCCGCACTGCCCGACTGAAGGACTGACAGCTACGCGCGCGCACGCACACACAAACACACACACACACACACACACACACACATTTTGAATTATATCTCAAATCTTTATTTTAATTGAGGTCAATTAAAAGTATTTCGTTTTAGAGAAGAAAAAAAAGAAAGAATAAATAAAAACTGAACAAATAGTTTCTTGTTTAGAATATATATATAGATAGATAGATAGATAGATAGATAGATAGATAGATAGATAGATAGATAGATAGATAGATAGATAGATAGATAGATAGATAGATTAAAGAGACGTATTGCGCAGGTGCATTTTAGTTGTACTTGAAGATTGGGTTAATTTACCAAAAGTCAAAAACACACTGGGTGGGTGTGTTGTATAGTATATCACATTCATATAACTTTATTTTGCTCCTTCTTGCAACACCCACTGGCTGAACATGCTCATCATTCCAGCGAGCATGTCACGGAGTGGGTGGCGTAGTGTAGGCTACTGTCCATGAGTCTGAACATGAATATCATCAGAGGTCCAGGTCTACTCCAATGACAGCTGTTTTTCCAACGAGTCCATACCATTTTAGATGAATTTTTTCAACAATATAGAGTAAATGCTTTAACCCGCATCAACTAAATCCCTTGTTCAAATAGTTTCATTTATTAAATAAAATATTTTATTAAATAAATATAATGCATTTAATAAATAGTGCTTTCGGATTAAATTAAAGTATTCTAGAACAATGAATAAGACATTAAACATACTAGATTTCTCACATTTCGCATTTTTCATGATTTAATTGCACTATTGCTGTTGATAGTTACCAGAAAAGCTTGTTATTTTGATGATGACCCATTTTTTTTAAACCTTTTTCGCGTTTTTTCTAATTATTAATGTAATTATTTTGTTTAATCATAATTGAATAAATATTACATCGGACCGGAGCCACCTAACGGTTCATGACCGACATATTTAAAACAAATAAATAAATAATTGTCCAAGTATGTTTCAGAGTGATTCCTGCCCCACCTACAGGTGAAATGGTAAATTACAACTGTCACATAGCAACAGCAGCTAAACAGAAAACCCTAGCACACAGCTTTCAGCGTAGCAGGTATTCTTTAAATGGTCTATTAATATGTTTATGTTATTATTTATCTTTTTTTGAGAGTTTTCTGTGTAAGTTGATTTACTGTTCCTTATGTAGTTTGGAGTTTTTGATATCTAACGTTAGATGGGGAAAAAAGTTAAAAAAGAGGCCGAGCCATTCCCGAAAGATGTGGTGAGAACATTTTTCACCACTCGTGTTATTTTCCAGGGAAATATTTATACCTTTTAATAACTGTCAAGTTGTATTGTTTCAGTTCGACCCTCTACCTATCGAGAGCAAAACAGCAGCGACAGCGGTTCTCATGCTCAGCTCTCCTGAAGAAGAGGTGCTGGCAAAAGCTTGTGAAGCCATCCACAAATTCGCAGAAAAAGGTAACAGTGTCATCTAAGTTAGTCTTACAGTCTAAGGTCATTGACAATTTTTCAGAGGTAAGTGCTCACTATGTTCCTCTGTGTGGCTCTCCTTTATTGATTCCTGAATGCGTTTTTGCTGTCGTGCTGATATATTTTTAGGTGATGAAAATAAGACTTCTCTGATGTGCTTGGGAGCGATTGAACCTCTTTCTCGTCTCATATCTCACGAGGACAAGACTGTGCGCAGGAATGCTGTCATGGCTCTGGGCGTCATGGCTTCTAACAGTACGTAGGGTACAAAAACAGGCACAAATCAAACCAAAGAATGTTCAGCAACATAGTTTTACTTTTTTTGTTGGCATATTTAAACAGATGAAGTTAAAAATTGTTTGAAGACACTGGATGTGATACCTTCAGTCATCAGCAAACTGTCACCTGAAGGTACATGCTTTTTTATTTATTAACGAATTCAATGTGCATTTTATATACAGACCCTTTCCAAAAAATTTGAATATCATGGAAAAGTTTATTTATTTCCATAATTCCATTCAAAACGTTAAACTTCCATAGATTATAGATTCAGGGCCCACAACTTAAACGATTTCAAGTATTTAGTTGTTTATTTGTACATAATTTGGGCTTCCAGCTCATAAAACCCACGAAAACAGGATTTCAAAAAATTTGAATATTACATGAAATCACACAGTAATTACACAGTGATACCATGGTCATTGAACCAGGTTTTGGTTCTTTTGGCAGTGTGGGCAGGTGGAAAATGAAGTCAGTATCTCCATAAAGCTTGTCTGCTGAAGGAAGCATGAAGTGCTCTGAAAATGTCCTGTTAGACGGCTGCGTTGAGTGGACAGCACAGTGGACCAACACCAGCCGATGACCAACACAGACTGTGGAAACTTCACACTGGACTTCAAGCATCTTGGATTGTGTGCCTCTCCATTCTTCCTCCAGACTCTGGGACGTTGGTTTCCAAATGAGATGCAAAATTTGCTCTCATCAGAAAAGAGGACTTTTGTCCACTGTGCTTTATTAAATCCAGAGTCAACGCAGCCGTCTACCAGGACATTTTCAGAGCACTTCATGCTTCCTTCATTTTCCAGCAGGATTTGCACCTGCCCACACTGCCAAAAGAACCAAAACCTGGTTCAATGACCATGGTATCACTGTGTAATTACTGTGTGATTTCATGTAATAGGCTATTCTAATTTTTTTAAATCCTGTTTTCGTGGGTTTTATGAGCTGGAAGCCCAAATTATGTACAAATAAACAACTAAATACTTGAAATCGTTTAAGTTGTGGGCCCTGAATCTATAATCTATGGAAGTTTAACGTTTTGAATGGAATTATGGACATAAATAAACTTTTCCATGATATTCAAATTTTTTGGAAAGGGTCTGTATATATAAGCTACTATATTCTCTTTTAATTTCTTTTGCACATACCTTTCCTGCCACCTTCTTTTCCTCAGAGAATGTTGTGGTCCATGAGTTTGCCACATTGTGTTTGACGTCATTGTCAGTGGACTTCTCCTGCAAGGTCCAGATATTTGACCACAAAGGACTTGAACCTCTTATCCAGCTCTTGTCTAGCCCGGATCCTGATGTGAAGAAAAATTCTGTGGAGTGCATATTTAATCTTGTACAAGTAAGACAACAGATGTCAGAGTCAGACGATCTGTTATGAATCAGACTAAAAGGCATTTGTCAGGGTGGTATTTTACAGCACTAACAAAACACAGTTGTTAGATGAAAATTGAATTTGAAACTATATGTATTTTCAATGATGAAAAGCATAACCCTCTGAATTCCAGAAGGACGGTGTTAAAATCAATTGTTTGTGCTCTTTTTTGCTATGTGCCCACTCAGGACATTCAGAATCGAGCGGCTGTGCAGCGTCTAAATGGACTCCCCCCATTTCTGGATCTGCTGCGCTCAGAGTTCCCAGTTATTCAGCAACTTGCACTACGCACCATAGAGAACATCACCACTGACAGTGAAACCCGTGTGGCCTTTAGAAATGCACAGGGCTTTGACAGAATCCTGGAGCTCCTTGCGACCAAAGTAGGCTAATTATTCTCATCTGAATTATTCATGAGCATTTAGCCATTTCAAAACGGCTCCTTAGTCACCTTCATTACGAGCAATCAAACTTCTTGTATGCAAGTTGAGGACAATTCAAGCCATTCAATCAAAATCAAGCAACCCATGATTGAGCAGTAATGGCAGCGGTGTCTCCTCTCTACAGGAGTTTATTGATCTGCATGAGGGGGCTCTCAGGGTTATCTGTAACTGTCTGGAAGACAGCGAGTCCATGCAGCTTATTCAGACGATGGGCGGCCTGGAACAGATACTGCAATTTGTTGGCACGACCACACTGCCTGAAGCGCAGGCTAATGCAGTCAAAGCCATAGCCAGGATGGCACAGAACAGTAAGAAAAAATCATCATATCGCTATACTTTTTTTGACAAATGACAGTTCGTGCTCTATATTCTGTCAGACAACATGTGCAGTAATTGTTAAACAGCTTGTCACTAGGGCTGTGCCATTAAAAGTACATATTTGTACCTTGAATTTTAGATACCTTAAAGATGTACTTTGCCAAAAACGAAAATTCTGTCATAATTTAATTGCCCTCATGTACTGTATCTTCGAAGAGAAGATCTTTAGAGAAAGGTCTCTTTTTTTTCCTTTTTTTTTGCATACAATTGAAGCTAATGGTCACCAAAATGGTTTGATTACCAACATTCTTCTATTTTTTTACATTAAAAAAATTATAATAATTCTGCAGATAATTCATACAGGTTTGTAATGACATGAGAGTGAAGACAGATTTTTCATTTTTGGACAAACTATCCAGAAGGGTACATATTAGTACTTTTAAGTTTTCATTTTAGTACCTTAAGAGAATATATTTTTACATATTGTAAGGGTACTGTTAAAGTACTACCTGTATATGTAACTGTAAATACAAATATGTACCCCTGAAGTAGTAATATGTCCTCTTAAAGGGATAGTTCACCCAAAAATGAAAATTCTGTCCTCACTGACTCACCCTCAAGTTGTTCCAAATCTGAATGAATTTCTTTGTTCTGCTGAGCACAAAGGAAGAAAGGACACTACAGTACTTTAAGGGGACATATTTGTACTTTATAGTACTATAAGAGGATATATTAGTACTTTAAGCGTGTATAGGCTATTTGTATTTTTTTAAGGGTACATATTTGTACTTTAAGGTTGTATATTAGTACCTTAAGAGGACATAC
This sequence comes from Rutilus rutilus, assembly GCF_951802725.1. Classification (NCBI taxonomy): domain Eukaryota; kingdom Metazoa; phylum Chordata; class Actinopteri; order Cypriniformes; family Leuciscidae; genus Rutilus; species Rutilus rutilus. The sequence goes on from NC_140228.1 coordinate 15,768,431, forward strand.
TTCTTCAAGGGTGCATATTTGTATTTACAGGTACATATTAGTACCTTAAGACGACATATTATTATTTTTAGGGTACATATTAGTACCCTAAGGGTACATATAGGTGTAGCTTAAGTTTTGCACATTTTGTCTGAAAGAGTATAGAATTAGAAACTAGTATAAAGCAAAAGGAACAGGGTTTTTTATTTAATTGTGTAAAAATGTATTTTTTTCTCTCTCCATAAAGGTGAGAACAGAAAAATTCTGCATGACCGGAATGTAGAAAAAGCCCTCACTGATCTTCTCATGCAGGAGAATGAGAGTGTACGTACTGCTGTTTGCCAGGCTGTGGCAGCAGTGAGCAAAAACCTTTCCAGCAAGGAGACCTTCAGATGCCTGGGTAATCTCATTTACATCAAGTCTCCAGACTTATTTCCCTTTTTAATTCAACCTGGCTTTAGTTTTGTTCAATTTATCATCTTGTCCTTTTGTGTCATTGAAGAGCTGATGTGTCTGTGCGTTTCAGGTGCGATCGGGCCCATCGTGCAGCTGCTGAACAGTGAAGGAAGTGAGTTGAGAACGGCCGCCGCAGAGGCCCTGTCCGGCCTGACCAACAGCAACAATCTCAATGCTTAGTGAGTCACAATCTTGAAGTGCAATAAAATTGTATAGTCAATAAGTAGATTGCTCAACCTTTTCTTTTTCCCTTTTCAGTGCTATATATGATGCAGGGGGTGACAAGCTCTTGGTGCAACAGCTGCGAGACAGCTGCACGGGAGCAGCTGTGTATGCGGCATCAGTCTTGACAAACATGGCATCGCAGGAGGAGCTGCGCAGAAGCATTCTGGCCCATGAAGCTATGCCAGCATTGGTGGAGCTGCTACACTCCACTGACAACAACACACTCATCAGTGCCATGCAGGCTGTGGCTTCGCTGGCCTGTGATGCAGAGGCCAGGCTAGAGGTAAAAGACTCAATTTCAAAGGTTTACACAATCGCCACTGTTTATAAGCTGAGTGTAGAAAAAAACACACTTTTTTTTCTGGGTCTGGGGTGTGAAGGACGTAAATGGATACTGTTCTACATTGCATTATGTGCGGTTTCTGGTGATTGTTTTTCTGTTTTTCTTTACATGCAGCTGAGAAATGTTGGAGGCCTGTTACCTTTAGCTCAACTGCTTAAATCGATCCATGCTGAAATTCGGAGAAATGCTTGCTGGGCAATTAGTGTGTGTGCAAACGATGAAATAACAGCCCTAGACTTATGCAATGCTGGGTAAGCATGTGTTATGCTTTAATACACTAAATGTTTCAAGTTCAACATTTCTATATATATTATACTCAAATGGATGTAATCAGCCTTCGATTTAAAAAGAACACACACACACACACACACACACATTAACTTGAAAGGATTTTAATAGGCTTTAGATGTTTACAACATTAGAATGAATGGTTAAAGCAAAAGCAGTAGATGGCAGTAAATCCCAAATGTCAGAATTCTGGAAGAAAGTGAAGCCTACTTTAGGAACAGATGTTGCATTTGTGAAAATTCTTTAAACGTCTTATTCCTGTAAGCCAAGGCATCTGGACATTTTACATAATTCACATTGTTCTCAGTAGCAGCCATTTTCATTATATTGTAATCACAGTAATTTTTGTATTTAAATCAATTGAAATACATTACGTACATTTGAATAAATAAATGGAAGAACAACAAATACCACAATCATACAAAAATAGTTTACAATTTAAATAATATAATTTTGTCTCACACTTTTTTGCATTACATTATGTTTATATTTATACGACAATCGGCAGATTAATTGTGCAATTTTATAATACTACTACTTATACTATATTCATTTCTTTTGATTCGGGGGTGAAATTTGACCAGGACATGTTCCTGACAGGTTTTGAGAAATTTTTTGGTTGTTTAAGGGTAACAATCTTCATTGATTGTTCTGTCATTTGGTTTTGTTGTCATCAATCTTACAGAGCTCTAGAGATACTCCAGGAAATCAACCTGTCACCACACCGTAACAACAAATTTAGTGAGCTGGCACTACAGAAGCTTCTGGACAGCAGTCTATCGCTGAAGTATAGTCTGACAGGACACCTGTCAGCCAGCGATATAACCACTGATGGCTTCTACGACCCTGGACAGGTCCATATGTGATATTTTTTCAAGAAAAAAATAAACCCTCAATCGTTGAGGTTGCACAAATCAATAACTCTTTCTCTTTTCTCTTGCTTTCTCTTCCTCCTTCTGCAGATAAGAATGGGTCATCGGGTTCCTACCTTAGAGGATATATCAAAACAAGCGGTCAACCAGCATCGAGCCATTATTGCGGTTAATGGGAAGCCCCCGGATCAGTATGTTAAGGCCAAGGGTTATGCTTAGGAAATCCAAACCTACTGTTTCAAAATACTGTTACATAAAACTTCCTCGAACGTCAAACATTGTATGAAACAGCTCCACAGATGGCAGTTTTCTTCATTGATTCAGTGTATTCATAGTCATTTTGGGGGCACACTTAGTCTATTTTCATTAGTATTTAGATCTCTTTTCACTTCTGCAATCTCACTTTAGCGACAAAACAAGCTCTTTGTGGAGAATAAAGACTTTCAGAGCCCGTCCTCTTCCACGCCATTAGTTCTACAGCAGCACACTTGAATATTAAATAGCTCTGTTGCACAACAGATAGATGTAGATAGATGGATTTCCCCCCAGGGGAAAATTCTTTTGCACGCATTGGCTCTGGAATCTGGCCTAGAGCTCCCACAGGAGAGATGGGAATTCTGCCACTGAGGCCCAAGCATCACAATTTATGCTCAGTTCAAGTTAATTACATTTAATGATTCTAAATTGTGAACAGAACTTGACTTGACTGCTTTAAGTTTTTGTGTTTGTGGAGTCGGCTCTACCATTCAAATTAGTTGAATGCCAAGTGAGCACATAGGTCATTTGATCCACAGCTCTAGGAAATGTTGTGAAGTAGTTTGCTGTTTTTGCTTAGTGAATGTTAAGGTTTAAAAATGCTCATTCTTTCTTTCTCTTCTATCAGATTTATTACCAAGAGACCAGATGATCGTAAGCCAGACAGTCCAACAGAAACTACTGCCTCGTCTGTTATGAGCAGCACAAGGAGCAGCAAAACACCAAGGTGTGTGTGTTGTGTATACTTATAGATGGGTTTCCTGTAAACCATGATTCTCGCTCTCATCTCTCTTTCTAAAGTAAAATGAAGGGAAAGGGTCACAAAGGGGATGAGAAAAAGAAGGATGAGGATGAGATTAAGTCACAGCAGGAGACGGTGGTAGATGAAGCATGGAGCTTGCCGTATGACGCTGCGTTTCATAACCTTCTCAAGGAGGCTGCCGAATCCATCTCGCCACTTCAGGATGAGGTCAAAATGTATACAGCTTTGGCCATGTGAGTTGCTTTTTTTCATTGTCATCCCATATTCATATTGCATGGCTGAAATGTGACAAGTGATCATTTCTCACAGGTTAGTGTGTGAGGCAATGGGCGGCCAGGTTGAGCCAGAGAAGCTGCCTGACTTCCTGTGGGAACTGCACATTAGTCAGCTGAAGTTTGAAGCCTGTTCAAACATCGTTCTCATTGGAAAGATAAAAAAGGGCACCTATTTTCATAGAGCGTTGCTTTTCAAGGTAATTTATGCTCCAGAGATTATTTGGGCTATTGACAGGACCCACTCTTTGCTTGACTGTGTATAAAACTGACCTGGCAGTGACTTTGTTTAACCAAACAGATCTTCAGGACTGTAAAAATGTAATAACCATAATCTAATTTGTGAATATTTGGTGGGGTGTGTCCCCATAAATGTCTGTGGTGGTTATGAACTTAGCTGCAGCTGATTTTTCTGCCCATTTCTGTGTAAGAGATTAATTGCAATACCTTTTAGGTTCTTGGAGACCGAATTGGGCTGAGCTGCAGTCTCATTAGAGGAGAATACAACCGTGCCTGGAACGAAATCCTCATCACTGGTCCAAAGAAACGTCATGGATACTCTCAGCCTGAAAGCTATATTATAGATCTCATGCACCAACCTGGAAACCTCATGGAAAGCAACTCACCCGCAGCTCTGGCATATCAGACCATTTAAAAGCAATATATATGGTGTCTTGAGAAACAATGAGGCGGGTGGCAAAGTGGTTAAGGCATATTTTTTAAACCATATTTTAATTATTATAATCTGTTGAAGTGAATTAAATCCTAATAAAGTATTATCAAAACTAATGTGTGCTCTGGTCAAATATCCATTCCAGTGAATTATCTCTGATGGTAATAACTGGTTCAGGAAGTCTATGTTTCTCTCCCTTATGAAGGTCAAAGTCTCAATAATATCCTACGGTGATAAGAGTGAAAACATTCCGATAAGACAGAAAACAAGGAACTCCAAAATCAAATTAGTAAAACCTTCGACATGCATGATGCGGTTAGTTCAGTGACAAAAGGTGCAAAGTTTGATCAGTTTCAGCCAGTCGACCGTGACCCATAAAGTGTGTGAGTTGTGACCGTTTTCCGGTGGTCGAGCTGTGAGGGGGGGAATGAAGACAACTGAGCTCAATTCAGCTTCTTTTCAGTCTATTGAGTAGCCCATGTTAACTAGTGGAGAAAGTCACTACATGAAATAATATGTCGAGAAAAATGTCACGGTTTCTAGTTCGCGTCTCCTCTATCGTTTCCAGCGGAGCGACTGCCAAATCAATTTTACCTCAAAAAAGGATATTTGTAGGGATTCGGGTGATTTCTACGTCAACGGGTAGGGTTTTATTTCGACCTACATTATGTAAAAAATGAATTGCCTCAAGATATTCTTTCAATTGTAATTATATGTTGTGTACTTTAATTTTTGTGCAGTTGCATTTAGTTATCTTGAGTCGGTGCAAAGTGCAGTTATTCTAGTCATGTAGTTCAGAACGTGCATGCGTGACCTGATTACTCAAATAAGTGTTGGCTTTTGAGAAAGGCCTGAAAAACAAACAGATTGTATGATGCATGATTTTTCAAAAATAAAATATTAAAATAAATAAATATTTTATTACCTCTAAATCAACCTGTGTTGTAAATAAAAAATGCAATTAAAATACAAAATAGCAGCTGTTAACTGATAATGATCTTAAATCTATAAGTAAATAATATTAGCTATATACATAGGCTATAATTATTATAGATATTTTTAGATAGCCTATAATAATTGTATAGCCTATATTTTAATATATTTATTAGATATGATCATATATCTAATTTCTTTTCTTTTAAATTGATATTTGAGACAAACCAGCTAATACCACAAATCCAATACTATCAAATCAGTGTTGTTAATGGTGTTGTTTTCTCACCAGAAATGTCACTTCCTAGAGAATGATGTCATTAAAGACCAGACTTTTGTTAAAGAGATACTACAGAAGACCAACATGATGGAATGTGAAACCTGTAAAGCTGAAAAATTGTTACTGATTAAAACAATATTCCCAAGATGACATTTTCTTTAAAACACTTTCATTATAGGGAAATGTAAAAAGAAATAAACACATGGATTACTTCTTAATAAACTGCTTTTATTTTTTTATACAAATCTTTACAAATTGTGGGTTTTATATGTAATCCAGTGTACGTATGTGATGTACAAAAATGTACCGCTTTTATGACTGTTTGCACAGGTTTGCAGTCATTGACACGTTATGACCAGTCCACAGATTGGCAGAGGAAGCTGACCCCAGAACAGTATGTTGTTACGAGAGAAAAAGGCACGGAGGTGGTAAGTTAACAAAGCAATAATAATGTTTACAGAACATTATGCAAGATGCATGTGTATGCATATGCACACAATTGCATGAATACTTTCTTTCCATATTTCTTTATGAAAGTACATCACTTTTATTTTTTAGGCATTTAGTGGCATCTACCTGAATCACAATGAGGTGGGTATGTACCACTGTGTTTGCTGTGACTCCCCTCTTTTTAGGTAAGAATATAAAAATAAAATATATAATAAATATATCAATTTATATATATATATATAAGTTGCAAAGATAAATACAATTCTGCCTCCAATAGCTCAGAAGCAAAATATGATGCAGGAACTGGGTGGCCGTCCTTCTCTGAGGCTCACGGGACATGGGAAAAAGACGAGAGTCATGCCAACATTGTCCGTCGCCCTGACAACTCGCTTGGTAGCACAGGAACAGAGGTTATCTGCAAACATGTGAGTGCAGGACAAAATTACGTCAGCCAGTTGGGTTATTTTATTAGCAACGGTAACACAATGTACCAAGTAAAAATTCCACTCTTCATTTCAGGTTCCCAGACACCATTATAACATGTAATTTTGTTTTATAGTGTGATGGCCATCTTGGACACGTCTTTGATGATGGTCCAGATCCGACTGGCCAGAGATTCTGCATCAACAGCGTAGCTCTAAACTTTAAGCCCAGAGAAAAATAATGCAGAGACATCCAGCAGTTATATCCCTGGAAAGGATTTTACAGTGAAAATAAAGAAAACAAATAGCATTTGAATAACAAATCTTCCTTGTAGTATGCTATGAGTTACAATTTACAAAAAATAATAAGAAAGAAGCTTGAAGGTTGTGTGTAAGGGAAAGTGGTTGATTAAACATCCCATATCTCTCACCTCAAAAGGTGTCATTATTTTCCTGTCCACTGTAATGTTGCATTTTGATATCTTGTATTTTTGCATACCATAGTACGGTACATTAAAATAAAAAAAATGCACATGCTTTACACTCTTAAAAATAAAGGTTCCAAAGGTTCCATGGATGCAACAAGAAACTTTCCTTTTAAGAGTGCACAATGTAAAAAATGATATGATCAATACGTTGACAACATGTGTCTTTACATTGCTTTAACTCATCAAAACAAATATTCATCTTATACAGAGTTATACAAGATTCATCTAATTTTTTAAGTCAGTTTAATGTAAGTGACTTAAACATCCAAGTTGATTGTACTTACAAATTTAAGGCAGCAACTTTTTTCTTCTTTTTTTTTTTTTACAGTGTATATGACAAAAAGTTTGTAAATGACATGTTTGGTTGTATTAAAGTGAACATTGTCAGAAATAGACTGTTTATTTGTGTGGGTTTGTCGAGGGGTTAATGATCAACCTGAGGAGAGGGTCATCACCCTAATCTGTGTGGCAACACTGGACAGTTGACTGACTCTTATTAGCAAACTTCTAGCAGAGCTGTAAGGGAGGATTGGTATAAAGGGTTTTAGTAAAGCAATAGATAAAAAACATCTGATTTCATGATTCGCTTTTGGCTCCATCTGTTCTTTGTGCTCGGGTGGCTCGGTTTCTGGGAGCCTGTCGAGGCACGAAGAGCACGTTTTAAACCAATACCACCAAAGCCAAAGAAAACCGAGGCAGAAAAAGCTATTGAAAGACTAGCTCCAGGTCAAAACATCAACATTGATCAGGTATATTTCAACATCCTTTATTTCATAGCATTTAAGTTAATTCGTTTTGGCAAACTGAATAAAAAGAGTGCATCATTTGAACATTATTCACATTGATAGGCCATTAAACTTGCCCAGTGTTGTTTCAACAGACTGCAGATATGTTTCTTCATAAATGCTGTATGCACACAGTTTATTACTGAATTGTATTTATCTGATTGAAGAAAATCACTCTCTCTAGATGAGTGGGAAGTGGTACCTGCTTAGTGTAGCATCACGGTGTAGGAATCTTCTGGAGAGCGGCTTCAAAGTGGAGAGCACAACTGTCACTTGGACTATCACTGGTGACAAGGTGTCTGTCAGCACTGTGAGAAAACTGTAAGTAGCCAGTAGCCTACTCCTTAAGTCACAAGGGGGAGCAATTTACTCACTGAATTCAATACTCCCAGCTGATCTTAGTACACTTTATAATCTAGTTTGATTACTCTCAGTACTGGCCCTTAATTACATCTTGGCTATGAGACTTAACAAGATCAAGTTTTTTTGTTTCTCGATAAAAAAAAACTCACCAGTCTGATCATTAGTCAGAAGTTATAACTATGGACCTATTTAATAGGCCGCCTATGCTTGCCATTATTTAAAGGGTTAGTTCACCCAAAAATCTCTGTCATTAATTATGTTAATTAATGTCGTTCCAAACCCGTAAGGTTTTCCTTCATCTTCGGAACACAAATTAAGATATTTTTAATGAAATCCGAGAGCTTTCTGATCCCCTATAGACAGCAACGCAATTACCACTTTCAAGGCCCAGAAAGGTAGCAAAGACATTGTTTAATAGTCCATGTGATAGTGGTTCAACCTTAATGTTATAAAGCGACGAGAATACTTCAGGCGGGGTCAGAAAGCTCTCGGATTTCAATAAAAATATTTTAATTTGTGTTCCGAAGATGAACGAAGGGGTGAACAATCTTGGGTGAACAATCCCTTTAAATAGTAGTTCTGTGTAGTCCCCTACAGTCGCCTATGGGCCTATAATAATGACAATAATCAGAGGTTATGGCCAGTGATGCCGCCCCATGCTTGCTATTTCAATAGTATTTTTGTCTAGTCCCCTATAATGAATGCAACTGTAAAACAACCTAAAATCAAGCAGTTAGTCAGAAATCTAGAATATCGCCTGATGTTCTCCATGCTCCATCTAACCCGAGCTCTGTGTATTTAACCAACAAAACATGGATTCAGCAGTCTACTAGAGTCAATCATTTCAGAGATGATCAGAATAAAATCAGATACAATTATTTATTATTAGTCAGGTAAATGATTGTTTACACATTATTGGGGACAGAAGGCCATTTGCATCAAGGACCCTGCAGGGCACCCCCTCCACACTAAGCAAAGTAGGCTATCTCTAAACTCCAAAAACCTTTATTACCTTTTGGTTTACTTCTGTGGGGATAAGATTTCAATTGATCTCAGCATGTGGAGAGAAAAGAGGGGAGAAGAGAGAATGAAAGAAATGCAGATCAGACAGTAGGTGTGATCTACTCAGCGTGATTGCGCCTCAGATAAAGATGCTAATTTTGCAAGAGAGAGTTCAAATGTTAATTTCCAGAAAAGTCCTTTGTTTTCTCAGAGAATAGCCCTCTATGTGTCCTATTGGCAGCTCGGCACCAGCCTTACACTCGTATAAATACAGCTGATGTAATTAAGCAAAAGCATTGGATAGTCAAAAAACAACTTGCTTTCTCAAAATAATTTAAATTGCTAAGACATGTCTAAAATATTAAATCATTCAAACAAAAACATAAATATGTAATATATATATATATATATATCATTATATCATTTTTAAATGAAAATTTATATATATTCATCCATTGTGCTTTTCCCCCATTGTTAGCAATTTTCAGTGCTGGGAAATCAAGCAGGACTACATGAAAACAAAGACCCCTGGCCAGCTCTTTCTCAAAGGTATCTGGTGCAGACTGAACTCCACTGACCACCAGACCAGAGTTCAAAGCCTGTCGTTCTTACCACTATCTAGCTGATGGTTTTTCTTAGTTGTGAAATTTTCATTGACCTGGACTGCTTACATCTGACAATCGGTCAAAGGAAAGTGTTTGGGAAAAAGCTCAGACAATGTTGAAGTATAATACTTTCTTAAAGGTCTTTTGACAGTAGACCTATGTTTAACTCATTATAACATAATGGTTAGTGATATTGAGGTTATGATTAGGGTTTTGTTTAATGTCAGTTTCTTATGCACAGTTTACTGTTATTACTGTATGTGTAGGCTATAAGTACATGTGTAGCCTATATCAAGGACACTGTAACAAAGTGTTTACGCCTTTTCGTCCTTTTATCATCCTCTTTACGCCTTTACGTCTTTTTATCATCCTCTTATTCAGGTAAAAGACCTACTGAGAATATGGACATAATGGTGCTTGAGACGGACTACAGCTCATATGCTATGTTGGTTTTGAAGAGAGCAGGGAAAATGACCATGAAACTATATGGTAGGTGTTCTAGTGTCTATTTTAAACGTCTCACACCCCATCCTTTATTGTCATGATGGCATCTGTTTGTAGACTAGTATTTCCATTAGGGCTATCTAGCCTAAAAAAGCCCACGTGTGTTTTACAAATGGTAATTTGTAAAACGTATTGTGGAGTAGCCTTAGCTATTGTGGAAAAGTGCATTGTTTCAATAAAATATCCGTTTATTTTGAAAGGACGGTCGAGTGAAGTTCCTGATAATATCGTGGATAAGTTTGAGGATCGTGCAAAGACATTCAATTTGGGATTGGACGTCATTTTCCAGTATCCCGACTACGGTGAGAAAATGGACAAATAAGCCTATAAAATAGTTAATTGCCAAACACTCTTTTTGACTCTAGACTCTTTTCCAGGGTTCTGCGAGTCCACAGAAAAGGTCCTGGGTAAGATCTAAATTTGTTTGTTTTTAATAAATGACATTTCATTATGTAGGCTACATTTACTGAACGATATGTTGGCATTTATGTGAAGTAACCAAATAATTGTTACATTCTAATATAAATATAACTGCTTTCTGATGTCATATTCGCGAACGAAACGTTATTTTGTAACGGTTCTTTTTTTTTTTAATGATTCAAACGTACCGATTCGCAAAGCGTAGCCTATATCGACACATTAATAGACATCATTGATAAAATATACAAAGTATTTGAATACAGAGTAATAAACTGTTTAACTGAATATTTCACTACGTATAATGCTACAATAACAAGTAAAACCCTGCGCGAAAGGGTCTGCGAACTGATTCAAACGAATCGATTCCCTAACGACTCAGATCTTTAACTTCTCAGTGCCGTCAAAGAATGTAGTAGCCTATATTCTAATCTACAGCCTTTTTTGTGCCGTTGCTTGGAGTCAGGCAACATTTACTGATTGGCTGAAGGAAAATTTACATCCTACAAAAAGAGCCAATCCAGGCATTTGTGCATCTCCTGCTTGTTAAAAGCACGTTTTCTGTTTTAAAGGCATGTGTTGCCAAACTTGCATAACCTCAATTCGGTTTTGTAACTAAAAAAAAAAAAAAAAAAAAAAACTGCATAATTTTGTATAATCTCTATTTTTGCCTAACAACTCTATAATTTCTTCTCCACCAGATATGACCTAAGACTGACTGGCCAGTATCGTTGATTGTGAGCACTGTGCGAATTACAACAATAAAGTTATGTAATTTCAAGGTTGTGTGTGTTTTAAAAATGATATTTTATAGTTTGATCATGAACAAAAGCATTCAACATAATAAGCACTATAATAAGCAGCATCATCCCATAATATTAGATTATATCCTTGGTAATAAGCATTGAAAATGGTTTCCTAAGCCATTCTTGATGTAACAAAAAAAGTTATTATAAAACAAGACAAAGGAATCTTGTAAGTGTGGTTTGTGATGTAACTCTCAAAACAAGTCTCTGCCTGCCCACACTTTTCGGAGTTACACAACACAAGGGGTAAACATGCTGCACGTCCAACATTCCAAAAAGTATCCTGAGGAAATCATTTTCTTATGGAAAAGAAATGAATTCGTTTCAACTCAAAATGAGTTGCTTCTGCAACACCTGTCATATAATACTTGAGTTGACACATGAAAATCAAAGAGCAAATTCTGATTTTGATACAATGTATTTTTGATATTTTGCTTTGCATTTTATAACAAACACTTTTATTTAGTCTTAATTCAGACATAATTTCCAATCTATACCATTCAAAAAAGGTTGCTGCCTTTTTAAGTTCGATCAACTTGGATATTTAAGTCATTGCAACTTAAATTAGGCTACATTAAACTGATTAAAAAAAGTTAGTTGAATCTTGAATAACTTGTAAAAAAAGGTGAAAAGTGTTTTGATAAGTTAAAAGCAATGTATTATTGATCATATCATTTTTTACAGTGCAGGAATACATTTCATTTTATAAAATATATTAAAATAAAAACAGGCTTTTTAAAAGTGTAATAATATTTCATAACCTTGTTGTTTTCACAACGTTTTTTGATCAGATACATGCTTGCATGTGAGAGACTTCTTTCACATTAAAAATGTTTTGCACGCATTCTGAAGGTCAAAAGGGGAACAAAAAAACCAAACATTAAAAGTGCTCAAGAACACCCACATATACCTGGAAAAATCCACACGTGGATGTTGCACGTTGTGTAACGACTGTAATTATCATTCCTCCTTTGGAGGTGGGACTGGGAGGGACTGGAGAAAGGAGGGATTGAGGGGCTCACTGAGGATAAAACAGGGGCTGCCATTCGTTACCTCCGCACAGCCAACTTTTCCTTCCGAACTGCATTCAGAGAGAGAAACATAGACTTCTACAGCCATGACTGTCGCAATGAAGATGCTGTGCGTTCTGCTCTGTGCGGTGTTCGCCTCCGCTGAAGTCATGCCCATGACTGACTTCGACCTGGGACAGGTAAATTATCTCAGAGTTATTAATAAGATTTGAGGAAGTTCTCAGGTTAAGTTTGACTAAACTCTTTGTATTCTCTTCAGATGGGAGGGAAGTGGTATCTCATTGGCTTTGCTACAAATGCAAAATGGTTTGTCAGTCACAAGGATGCCATGAAAATGGGAACTGCCGTGCTGGTGCCTACCGAGGAAGGAGACCTTGACCTCACTTATGCGAATCTGCAGTAAGCTCAAGTTAGCTTTATTACAGTTTTGATAGTGTATCATGGTTACAAAAGAATATCTGTAATTTGCTTCATTTGTTTCTTAGGAGTGACGGTTCCTGCTGGAGGATGTCGCACCTCGCCAAGAAAACCGAGACTCCAGGACGTTTTGTCTTCCACAGCCAGCGTAAGTATTCCTGCTTTTGCCTTTGGTCAGATTGTTTTTTCTCATCGTACTTTGTTCCTTTGGACTAAATGTGTTCGGTTTGAACACAGGTTGGTCAAATGACAATGACATGCGCGTGGTTGACGCCAAATTTGACGACTACGCGATCGTTCACACCATCAAGACCAAGGGAGATGTGTCTGAGGTTCTCAACAAACTTTACAGTAAGAGCTCGCTTTGCACACAGTATAGATGAAATGTTTTTCACAAATATGCTGAACGAACTCTTGAATGTGTCATGATCACAGGTCGTACCGCAGAAATAACTGATGACTTGAAGGAGAAATTCAGGCAGTTCTCTTTGGACACCGGCATCCTTGAGGAACACATCGCCATACTGCCGCCAAACGGTACAGTTTTAAGATTTTAATCGATTATCAAGTCCCTTTCAGTTATAATACATACTATATAGGCTACATTTAATAATACATGAATCTTTTAAACTAACATTTTACTGTGAACTGCTTTTACAGGAGAATGCTCAGTTGCCTGAGGATCTCATCAACCAAATAAGGACAAAGACAACTTCAGCTGGACTGATCATTTCATCTGAAAACAGATCTGAATTTGCTCTGCTTTGGTCTTTTTCACTTTGTGCCTTAAACACAGTTATGTTGTTCTCACATGATGACAAATCAATTTTACAACTCCAGAGCTTTATCAAAGGGACATAATGCCAAAGCATTAACCTTATCCAAATTATGCATTTTACTTCTCAGTTGGAACTCACGTTTCTTTATTGTCTGCAAATTTGTTGATGTTGGTCTTGTCACTAATGCCACACATGCAAAAAAAAAAAAGTTTTTTTTATGAACAGTGCTTTCATTTTGTTGTTGTTGGTGGTTTTGTTTACTGCTGTTGGATTAAATTGGTTTACAAATGACAAATGTTGGTGTGAATCATTCAAATTCTCAATTTTACAATGAAACAAATAAACATTTTGGACACAAAATACTGTTTATTACTTCTGTATTTACAAATATTTCTTATACACATAACATAACATCTTTTAGAATCTCTTTATTCCAAATTATACATTTTCAGTATCTGTGTAAAAAATAAAATTTATCCTAAACATCTTAATAATAATAATAATAATTTGAGGGTGAGTTTTACAACAAACAGACCAGAAGCCAAACGGCAACATTCAAGAAATACACAAACATACTAGCGTCTAAATTAAAACAAATTTAGATTATCAGCCATTCGGCCTGATTTGATGACTGCGCACTCTGATCAAATCTCAAGATCTCTTTTTGAGCTGAGAACCATTTGCAATATCATTTTTCTTGTAAATATTAGCAAGAAAACCTGTTCTTCATTACACTCCAGTCATTTTCTTTATTAAATATCAGATGGAATTTATAAATTAATGCACCAATGTTGGCATTTTGGTTTGGATCGGTTTGGGTTTTCCCCAAACGCCTATCTGGGCTGAACAGCCTATTTTCTCTCAAATTAAAATGTTTTTAGCAGCCAGGGCATAAGATGAGTATTTCCAATTCATTTTAATTAGACAATCTGCTTATCTGAAGCTAAGAAACCAGTCAATAAAGCATTAGCACTTCTGTACTTGTAAACGCATGTGTATATACACGCCACAATCATCAATGCTATTCAAACATGGTTTGTGTAACATGCGATACAGGAGTCATAATTCAAATTTATAACCAGACGCACCAACATAAAACTTAACGTCCACCCATGATGATTTAATATGCAAGTTTATCTATTTTTGCATTTAATCTAAAGCTGGTCAGAACAACGGTTAGTTTGTCTGATTTAGACTCTCGACAAAGATTGATTAAACTTTGGAGTAATGCGTCTTGAAAACATTACAGCAGTGTAGCTTGTGACCGGACACGTTAGTAGGTGGATTTTTTATTTCTCTGAAATATAGCCTCTAGCTGGCTTTCCAACGGTCAGCTTTTGGCCCTGAACACCACAGCTACATCAGAACAGACCTTTCTGATTGGTGTTGCAAAGGTCACATGGTAGGCATTAGGTCTTTATGATGCCGCATGATGTGCTGATTCTTCTCCGACGGTCTGCGGAAGCCTTTCGAGCAGAAGTCACAGCGGTGAGGATAGTCTTTGGTGTGGATGGAGATCACGTGCCTTTTGAAGCCAGACGCATCACCTGTGCTGTAGTCGCAATACTGGCATTGGTATACCCGCCGCTCCCGATGGCCCTTGGACAAACCGGCGCCGCCCAAAATTTTCTTGCCCCCATGAGCGCCGAGTCCAAATGCCTTCTTAAGACCCTTTTTGTCAGGAAAAGCCTGCTGCTCCTTGGTGTGCACTGACAAAATATGCCGGCTGAGAACAAACGGATCTGCGATTTTGAAATTGCAATGCCTACACTGGTGTAACTTCTTCGCCTTATGGGCGGCCGAGTGCTTCTTGAGCTCGGACGGCCGGTGGAAGCCTTTTCCACAGACCTCGCATTTATGTGGATAGTCTTTGGTGTGAACTGAAATGATGTGGCGCTTCAGGTCACTGGAATTGGAGCTTTTGTGGTCACAGTGGGTGCAATGGTGCGTCTTGGCTTCCTCGTGCGTAAGTCCGTGTTGTATCAGCTCGTCGGGTTCGGCGAACGTCTGGAAACAGCGGTCACACTTGTAGGGCATCTCTTTGCTGTGCTTGGTCTTCACGTGCGTCTTTAAGTTAGACGAGTCGGCCGATTTGTAGTCGCAGTAAAGACAGGAGTAGGGCTTCTCGCCGGTGTGGGTCCTCATGTGTTTCTTCAGCTCCGAAGGATGCCGGAAGCCCTTCCCACATTCTACGCAAATATGAGGGAAATTCTTGCTGTGGACGGCGAGCAGGTGTCGGTTGAGAAGTCCTTGTTCTGCCGTCTCATATTCACAGAACTTGCACATGTGCATTTTGTTGGTGGGTGGTGAGATCTGAAGCTTGGCTTCTCGGTGGTGGTGCTGCAGACGGTGGGAGAACAGCGTCGCCTGCTGGTGGAACTCCTTTCCGCACACTTCACACTCAAATGGGGCTTTACTGCTGAGGGTGTGGATCTCCATGTGGTTGTGGAGATTGGCTTTCTTGTTAGTGGTGAAATCACAGTCCGTGCACTGGTATTTCTTTCGGTTTACGACATCCTGATGGTGATTCTTGGCGTGGCGCTTGAGGAAACCACGCGACTTGAACTTCTTCCCACACAGCATACAAGGGTACACCGTAAGAGGCTGTCCGTAAGGTCCAATGATGATGGCTGAAGTTGAGAAAGGAAACCAGAATGAATATAATTTTCTCTACTGTTCAAAAGTTTGGGGTTGTTAAGATTTTTTTTAATGCTTTTGAAACAAGTCTCCTTTACTCACCAAGGCTGCACTTATTTGATTAAAAAAATCAGTGATATTGTGAAATATTATTACTATTTAAAATAACTGTTTTGTATTTTCATATCATTTAAAATGGATTTTATTCATGTGATGGCAAAGGTGAATATTCAGCATCAGTGTCACATGATCCTTCAGAAATCATTCTAAAATACTGATTTGTTGTTCAAGAAAGATTTCTTATCAATGTTCAAAACAGTTGTGCTGCTTAATATTTCTGTGAAAACCATGAAACATTTTTTAATCCGGATTCTTTGATGAATAGAAAGTTAGAAAGTACAGCATTTATTTGAAATAGAAATGTTTTGCAACATTATAACTATATTTACTGTCACTTTAGTCTATTCATCTCTACTGTCACTGTCACTCATCTCTATTTACTTTTGATTAATTAAATGTGTCCTAGCTGAAAAAGTTCTTTAAAAAATATTTTGAACTATATATATATATATATATTCTTTTTTTAAAGAAATTAACTTCAAATAAACGTTAATTTTTTTTAAAGAATCCTGAAAAAAATGTATCATGTTTTCAACAAACACATAAAGTAGCACAACTGATTGGAGTAATATTATTACAATTTTAAATAACTGTTTTCTAATGACACATAATGTGACACTGAAGACTGGAGTAATGATGCTGAAAATTCATCTTTGTTATCACAGGGGAAAAAAGAAGTATATTTTTAAATATATTCAATTAGAAAACAGTTATTTAAAATTTTAATAATATTTCACAATAGTACTCTATTTACTGATCCAATAAATTCCACCGTGGCGAGACTTTTCAATAACATAAAAAAATATCTTAACGCCCTCAAACCTTTGAGCGGAAATGTACCTAACAATTGTAATGGATTAAATTATATAATTAAATTCAATAAAATATAAGCAGTAGAGATGTACCTGTCTGGATGTGACGAAGTTCCGAACGTCTTTTGCTCTTGTTCTTGCTTCGTTGACGACTGAGTCTTTCGATCACGTCAGTCTCATCAACGTGCAGAAGAGCGCTGGCTGCTCCATTCCTGTTCTCACAGCTTTCACTCTCCTCCCCACCTGACACACATTACATCATTTCTAAGGTTAGAACCAAAACACATATATCCCCAACACATTTGTACTGTAGATTTAAGACAAATGTATATATTATAAAGGGCTCAATTATTAAATTGTGATTATCGGTTAACTTGGTTAAATTAATTTACTGCATATGTCCATCCCCTAGTAAGAAAATGTCCTTATTAGGAAATGTACAAATGAGTTAGGGGACATAAATGCATATTTTTCTTTATTATTAAATGTACATGTAGTAAATTGATAGCCATAAATTTTGTTTGTGGCAACAAATGTGTATGTGTTTGACTTACTGTAAGCAGCTGCCCAGGCCACAGGCATAAAGTCTTTGCTGAGTGATGCGTTGTCAAGTGTTCGCTGAGCATTTCCAGGGTCCTCACCACCCACCACCACTTCCATGTAGACCTCATCTGTGATTTTAGCCACATCTGTAGACATCAAGAACACACAGTATCAGCAGAGGCACTTGGAGGAAATGCCTTCATAACAAACTGACAGTGACAGGACTCACTGATGTCATCCTGGCTTTGATTGGCTTCATCCATTGACATGTACACCATCTTCTGTCTTATAGGCATTCCAGAGTGATCCACCAGCTCCACGGTTTCATCTACATCAAGCTCAGCGTCTTCTATGTCAACGGTGCCTCCTGTAAATGATCCATAAATGTGTAAACACCAAACGTTTGTAATGAAGTATAATGCCAAGCAGGAGACTGGCTTACCCAAGTCCTCCTCCCCTGAGTGAGCCTTGATAATGTACACTTTGATGACCTCTTGACCCTCATCATCCTTGTCCACATCCTCTGCGTCTTCTAAAGTGCCCTCAATGGTGACTTTAGCATCCCCATCAGAAACCACCTTCCCAGCCTCATCCACTGAAATAAAACCAAGACAAGCAAATTGTGACAAACAAGCAACAGGCATATTCTTGCGTCCTGCATGTAAATGGTGAAAATAATAAAGTAATAAACTGTGCGTTACATTTACCACTTGTTTGACACAAAGTAGAAGCTTTAAAAGCCAGCAACAGCAGTACGTTTAAATACACTGGTCTTTAATAAATCATTAACCTTAATAATAATAATAATAATAAGATGATATGCACCAGTGCTGATAATTATTTTCATGTTATGAAGTACAGTATGATGTTTTAATTGTTCTGACAACAATTGTTAAATACTGACATTCCATATTCCATACTAATTTATCTAAATCAATTCATTTTAAATGATACTAGTAAATTTAGGCATCACAATATTATAATATTCAGAATGAAAAATGGAGATTCATTCCTAAAGACTGCATTTAACAGTGTTATTAAATTAGTATTACTTTTAAAGATGAACTTTCATTGAGAGTTAGATGATGGCAAATGTAATCTAAATGTAAAAATAGAGCAAATAACCATGAACAATTAAACATCCAATGTCAACCAATAACTTAAAATTTTGTTTTAATTAAAATAATAAATAATGGCCGATAACTGATATGGTATTGGTACCAATATATTTTGTATCCTAAATAATAATAATAATAATAATAATAAAGACGTAACACGTAATACAGTCTAAAGGTGCAGTAACATTAGCAAAATTTCAACAAAAAAGATCCATTGTCTATTAACAGTGTAGCGATGTTTGAAGCCCAGCTCACATAGATGTCACTTTCAAACCAAGCAGTTTTCTGTTGGTCAATGTGGCGAATTCGCACGATCAACTTGAACCCACTGCAAAAAAAAATTCTCAATCTCATGGATTTCCGTTGAAATTTTGCAGAACAATGGTAATTGTGACTGAACCCTAACTGTAGGCTGCTTACTGTTGCCAGCAAAAGCAACTTTCTGAACAATGAGTCATTAATATTCAGATCCTTTTCAAGAAATGTTCTATTCTCACTGGCTGAAGCCACTCACAAGAGATCATGAGGTAGTCTCCACAGGTGTCGGGATCCTCCTGTACCTGAGCGTCAGTCACCACATCAACCCGCAGTCCTTCATCTTCCAGAGCCACATCATCAGGTGACATCACACAGGTCTCCACCGCAATAGTGCCCAGCTCTTCGTCTTCATCCGAGCATGGCACATACTCCGCCACCACATCCTCGATGGCTTCCTGGATGACCAGCTCTTCGTGTGCGAGGCCGTGCACCGCAATCTTCTCACCCTCCACGTCAGACACGAGAACCGACTCCTGCAGTTCTACCACAACCTCGTCTTCTCGGAGAAGAACACACATATTTGCATTTATAAAAATCTTAATACTCATGAAACAACAATCTGAGAGACTTTATCATAGTCACTGTTTGTTTCACCTGTCCCATGGAATATGATCTTGGGCTCATGGGAATGGAGAGAGAGAGCCGTTACATCTTCATCCATTGTCTCCACTGGTTATCTGCATAATATAAGACCTACAGAGACAAAACGCAAAAGAAAAGAAAACCATCAGAACATAACAAGAACATAAGACTAAAAAGTCTGCTTTTCACAGCTTAAAATCAGCATTAAATTATATATTATATCATGCAATAGGATTACATAATACACTAGGATATCACAAAGATAACCATAACATCACAAAAGAAAGTAATAAAATAACAGGTCAAATATGGATATTTTTTATCCATCACTTCCGTTCCCATCACTAAAGCAATTATCGTCATTCCTGTTATGCAATACAATAAATCCCATTCACATGAGTCTTGATATATTGTATAAAATAATAAATAGCCTACAATTTTTAAATAAAATTTAATAACACTGTTAAATGTAATCTTTACCATATCTCGAAAATGAAATATACTGTGCATTATAAATTTAAAATGTTTTATTTTAAATTTAGATAAAATTTTATAGAATTTCAATAACCGCCATTTATCAGTTATTGGCCATAACGTGAAAATAATTATCACTTCTTTCTTGATACATTGCATAAAATAATAACATGGAAATCAATTCAATCATATTCAAATAAAAACTGGACTTTAGCTTGCCATCAGGTAAATTATCAAACTATTAATTAATTTTAATCACCTGATATTGACCAATGCATATTCCTGAAAGTCTACATTTATTTAGATGTATTACACATATTTATTTTACTGCACAATAGGAATGACCTTATTATACTTTTAGTACAGCAACTGTAAGCCAAATAGGCTCCCATGAATCCCATAATCTGATACTGTAATTTAGTGTTGACCCTTCTATTCCCATCTGTACCGTTTGCAATGTGACAGTGAGAAGGGGCGTTCCTTCCCAGAGCCTTGAGCTAACAGAGCCCCGCCCACTGTTAGAACCCACCTGCCACGCCCCTTCTTTTAGCGACATCGCCATTTTGAATACATTAAAATAATTAATTAAACCTTGTAAATATATACTTAAATACCAGCACAGTGATACTCAAAATGATCTACAACACAACTGTAGTTTGCGTAATCCATCTGCAAATGAAACCAATGTGTAATTGCTTATGAATCGGTCTTGCAGGTCTTGAGAGTGTCGTCTCCGCGGCCTACTTTAGGCCTCTGAAGGCCGCGGCTCGGTGCTAACAAAGGCCTACGCGCCATTACAACGGCGTTAATCTCTCAAACAGATAAATACACAATTCACTCAAAAATATCCCATCAGATGCATATTTAACAAATATAAACGTTCAGATTCTGTTAAACACGGCGGCCTACCTGTTATATTTTTTTGTTTGTTTCCAAGGCCGTACGGGTATCCTTCTCCCACCCCCAGACTCGGGCAGAACGCAGACGGGGCTCTTGTGTGAGCAGGGCGGGCCGCCGCAGAGCGCGGAGGGGAGGGGCCGAGTCTGATGCGCTCCGCGGCGCTGCAGCCTCCAGCTCCTCCGGCGCTTACGCCGCCTTCAGAGCCGCACGTCACTGCCTCGGAGCCGCAGGAAAATGCGGAAGGAGTCTCAGTCAAGTGGCCGCAGTCCGGCTCTTTTGGCAGGCCCATATGCTGTATTTTTTCTGTGCTTCGACGAATTTAAAACCAGGCGGTTATGACTAAAACCTAAACGAATTATTTTGTTTTTGTTTAGCGCTTTGGAAGTCGGTTATGAATGAGTATTTTGATGGGGTTTAATTTGTGGCGGCGTGAAATGCGTATGATGCGGAATGAGCGAGCTCGGGATATTAGCCAGTAATGGATTTATGCTTATAAAATGGTTTAAGTTACCATTATGGTTTATTATTACGCAAACTGTTTTGGTTGGAAATATTTGCTGGGTAGCACATTCATACAGTTTACTGCATGTACGGCTATTGATCCGGTGGTTTTGCGTTTTTAATATTTTCTTATACACGGTAGAACATCAAATTAATTTGTTCTAACATTAGTTACAGGCCAAAATACGTCTATAAATTAGAATTATTTGCAGACCAAGAACCAAGCAAACATATATAATAATATACAAAGATACAGAAAATAAAGTATTAGAAATAACAATAATGACAACATATTATAAGTATATATACTTATAATACTTACTCAAATATTTATTTTAAAATTAAATTACTCATTAGATTTAAATTATGTGGCTGGCTAGAGATGATCAGATCCAGTCTATTTTTCCCCTTAACACCTGTACTGAGGTTATTAATACACCTATTAAAGCTGCCACTGTTAAGACAAAACTGCTGCTCATTCAAAAACCTCTTATTACATGATTCTAGATCACCTTAATCATGCTTTTAATACAGCAATATTTGTTTAGGATATTTAAATTGAATAAAGGATGTAAAAAACAATGCGTCACTGCACACTATCAAATGCCTTTGGACACTTAAGAACCTGCATGTTTACCACAAAACTGCTTGGTCTGTTATGCTTTCTATCAAGCTTTGCAGTAAAATAACATCTTAACTTTGCAAATATTGTTCTTGAAATTAGGTTTTAATAGGAAAGTCTTGTTGTGGTTGAAATGAAGCACAATTTTCAGAAAAGAGAGCACACAAATGGTTTGATCCAAAAGGTTTTTATTTGTCATCACTGAAAGATGTTGACAATATCTTTGTCAAGCCAAGGAATAATGTTTCCTTGAAAAATCATTGCATTTGATAGAAATGACACCAATCCTTCCACTGAGGATGATGACCATCTTAAAATACAGGGCCAGTGCATTCCACTCAAAAGAGCCTTTCGCTTCACTTTGCGCTGACCTGTGCACAAGAGTGTGTGAAATGGTTGAATAATTATGTCCGGCAGAGAGACAGTGCGAGCCATTGACAGAATGGGTCACTCCTCAATCATCATCAACTGTGGGTGTGATGGTTACCCCTCTCCTGATCTGCCCCCATCCGATCAAACTAGAGGAAGAGAGAGGTCAATAACTGTTCAAACTGCAATAATGAAATGTGGAAAATACATAAAGTTTGGAAGTCACAGCCGACATCAAATTGACCCTACTCATTTACTTCAAAACAAGTTCCTGGTCTCATTGTGCATGATTCATTGATGCACATTATTCCACAAAACAACAGGTCTTGAATTCAATTTTGCTCACCGCCAATGTTTCTCCACTCTGCGACTCAAGGCGATCTTCTCCCCCACCTCTGTGCACACAGGGTTAGTGAGCACAATCTTGGCCAAATCAGCTTTCACTGCACTAACACGGCCTCCTGTCGACAGCGAGCCGATGTTTACCATCAGCACCTCATTCTTCGACAGCTTCTGAACCTATAAGCCAAATCGATAAGAAAAATCAGAAACTGTAATAGCAGGTACAATAAAATAAATTAAATAACTGATGTATATATATGTATTGCATACCATACTATATATACACACCATCATTCTTAAAGGAGAACTCCGGTCAATTTTAACATTGAGCTCATTTTTTTGTACATTTGGAGTGCTGTCAGTACAGAGAACAACGACAAAAATCGGTGTTGCCTACACCGTGTTATCCTCTTTTTAAAATTTGCACCCTGTTGACTTCAATGGGGCAAGTTTTAAACCTGCTTTTAGGCTCTTAACATCCTTGATGTGTCATTACAAGTGCACAGGTCATGTGAGTGATTCCTTCGGAGTGAACGCGGGTGAATCTGACTGCAGTAGATGTGAAAGATACTAATAAAAATTATGTTTATTCAGCCAGCGCACATACCTGTATTTACATCCTGTTTTCGGTCGAAGTCCACCGTAGTCGATTGTCGAGTTCACGCGCATAGGTTTAGTACCTATGATCACGCGCGTGAACTCGACAATCGACTACGGTGGACTTCGACCGAAAACAGGATGTAAATACAGGTATTGTAAATACTGTACTGACAGCACTCCAAATGTACAAAAAAAATGAGCTCAATGTTAAAATTGACCGGAGTTCTCCTTTAAGTTCAGATAGTTCACCTAAAATTGAAAATTCTGTCATTAATTACTCACCCTCATGCTGTCTTTCGTTCATCTTCAGAACACAAATGAAGATCTTTTTTATGAAATCCGAGAGCTTTCTGTCCCTCCATAGACAGCTACACAACTGACACTTTGACGCTTCAAAAAGAGATCGTAAAACTAACCCATATGAATCGAGAGATTTAGTCCAAATTTTCTGAAGAGACACGAGCGATTTATTTGATGAAAAGATTTCATTTAGTCTTTCATTCACATATAAACATTCAACTCACACATCAGTTGTGGTAAACAGAGGCTCAAACATGTTCGCTTGTCGGTTCGGTTTGAGCTTCTGTTTATGTTCGCTGATCAATGTTTATATGTGAAAAGCCTAAATTCAATCTGTTCATTTGGATTAAACCTCTCAATTCATATGGATTAGTTTTACGATCTCTTTATTAACTTTTTGAAGCAACAGAGTGGTAGTTGCGTGGCTGTCAATGGAGGGACAGAATTCTCTCAGATTTCATTAAAATATCTTCATTTGTGTTTCGAAGATGAACAAACGTCTTACGAGTTTGGAACGACACGAGCGTGAGTAAATTATGACTTTTTTCATTTTTGGGTGAACTAATCCTTAAAAGAAGAATAGACTTGTTTGTTCACTTCGAAAAGTTACTTTAAATTGTAATAATATTTGACAATATTACTGTTTTACTATGTTTGATCAAATAAATGCAGCTTTGGTGCTTTAAAACACACATATATTTGGTCTCATTCAAAATCCAGGACCATGTGGAACAATAAATGGAGATTTTGCTTTACCTTGGCTGCTTTCTTGTCACCCTCAGTGCGCACACCAAGCAGCCTTCTTAAAAGGAAGTAGGAGATCTCAAGCTCTGTGAAGATCTCAGGAAGAGCCCCCACAGCACCGAGGACCTGGCCCACCATACGATCCGCTCTGCACAGTGTAGGGTCGATCTTGGTGCCAACACCTGCAACAGAGAATGTGCATAGCAAATAATAAATCATCCACTTTAGTACTACAAAAGAAACAACAACAAACAATTAACAAATATTACATTATTTCAGTAATGTTCAAGTCTGCATACCAATAAGGCCACCAGGAGCAGCATACTGGAGGTCATTGTGTTCGGCGAATAGTGAGACAATTTTGGAGAAGATAGGTTTGCACATTAGTTTCCCTTCATGGTCCTTAGAAACAATACCTGGTCTGACCTCAATCTCCTGTCCAACCTTGAACAAAAATAAACAGAGGAGAACAGCATGAAAAGAGGAACAGGAATAGCAGCCGTAAAGCAGACAATGAAAGAGCTTCACAGAGTATCTGCAGGGTTTTTCAAATGCATGCACAAATAAATGAATACTGTATAAGCAGGGTAGGAAAATGTCTATGGTAACACACTAATCCATAAAATTATTGTTAAGCCATGATTTAAAGTGCCCCTATTATGCTATTTTAAAAGTTATTAATTTTGTTAACTTCTACAATAGGTTTACATACATCCAATGTAAAACACATCACCTCATTTCTCAAAGAGTCTGAAAACGGTTTGTTCAAAGATTCAGTCTCTCTAAACCCTCTTTACCATTAGCCTACTCTGCTTGGTACGCCTACTCTGTGATTGGTCTACCGCTTACAGCTTGTTTCGGAAATTAACCGACTATTACAATATCTGAATTTCAGCTCCGGAGGCTTCCTTGGCACTTGATACACAGTGATACAAACAGTAACAATGGCGTCGTTTTTTTCCGTATCAATTCCGTTCGCGGGCAGCCAATGAAGACAATAGGCTGGCATTATGCAAATATGTTACATTGTTACGTAGGTATGCAAAAGGAGGTGAAACTGGAATAGCTGACAACTCTTTTCAGCAGTTCAGAATCAATTCTTTCTTTTAGGAGACAATACCTATTTGTTGTACACTATGCACTTTTTAAAACTTTGCAGACCTTTTACATTCACAAACAGCTATATTCACACTGCATGAAAGGCACTTTAAACCACTTTACTGTTCAAATACAGGTTGACTAAACCAAAAAAGGTTTATAAAAAGATAAACCTCACATTTCAATCTTTAAACCATTTTCAAGAAAAGGGACGAGTTGAAATTACACACAAACACTTGCAAGTGTTAACATCTCAGGACAACAACTGGCAAATCTGGTGCAGTCCATGAAGATGAGACGCATTATAGCGTTGCTTAAATTGGATCAAACAGGTCAAAAGTTACCTTCAGGACTCCTTTGAGGATACTTCCTCCAGCTACACCACCTTTCAGATCATCTACTTCACAGCCAGGCTTATTAACATCAAATGACCTGATTACTGTGGGAAAAACACAATCACTCATCTAAAATTTGACATTGAGCACAGGAAATCCTCTTTAGTAGCCTTCAAATTAAAACTGTCACTTACCAATAAGGCGAGGCTCAGAGATGAAGTCACGGACAGGCACGGGGATCTTATTTACAATGTACTCGCAGACAACCTCAATGTTGTACTTGAGCTGCGCTGAGATTGGGATGATTGGAGCTCCCTCTGCTACCGTTCCTGTAGGAAAATAAATGAAAGAAAGTTTAACCATCCTATTATAAAGCCATAGTTGACCCATCAGTCTGTACAATGCAATATAGAGGACACATAAGCTATGAATATATAGAGTAATAGAAAGGGTCCATGTTAAATGGATTGTTCACCCAATATTACCATTCTGTCATCATCTACTCACCCTTATGTGACTTGAATGTGTTTGAAATGCATTTTGATGAATTTTTTGGAGCCTGACAGATTCAGTCCCTAATCACTTTCATTATATGCGGCGGGGAAAATTTTTTTTTTAAATTAAAAGCGTAAAAAAAAAAATTTTCTGGCCTGTCAACGGTAACGTGTTAACGCATGCGATTAATTCAAAATCCTTAACTCGTTAAAATAATTTAACGCAAATTACTGAAGCATGTGAAATTGCATCATTAACATAATTTACGTCAGGCAGTTAGATGATCTTAGAAGTCCAGGCTGATTAAATCAGAGATGGCAGAGAGAATAGAGACTTGCGTTGCATTTTCAGTTAATTATTCATTCCAGTGTGTTTCGCTTTAAAACACGAGCTCTGTCATATTCGGTGATTGTTTCTGAAGAGCGCGAGTCACCATGAAATACGCATCACGCTGTGTGCAATACAGACTGAACGTCAAAACATCCTACTTCTGTATGGCCAGATGATACGCAAACTACGTTTCTCGGGCAGGATGAAGCAAACCAGCATCTTGCTAGTAATGCTTTGATGGATGCGAATTGTACTCAAGGCAAAGATGATTGCGGTGAAGTACAGAAATGGTACAGTAAGCACGCATGAGTCTGTAATATTGATACGCCAACAAACCATGTATGTGCGTTCTTGATGCACTGATCACACATTCACTGTATTTATACACATGGATCCGTGTACTGTAGTAGGTAAATGCAGTCAGGTCAAGGTGGTTGGTTTAGTTTTTCTCCATGTAGTCCTGTTCGTTATCGCAACTTGACTTGCCTAACATGTAAACAATCTCTTTGCTGTTTGTCCGCTGTACACATTTTATACACGGAATTCTTTCTGAAAACTGCTTATATGATTTGGTCTTTGGTGTCCTTTTTTGTAAAGACACCCAAATTAGGACAAAATAAGATCATACAAGTTTCAAACAATTTGAGGGCGAGTAAATGACATTTTCATTTTTGGATGAACTATCCCTTTTCAGTTTCAACCTTGGGAAAAAGTAATCATTGTATTTGTCAGGTTTGAGGCATTAAATCTTTGAAAACATATTTATAAATAAAATCAAGTAAACAAGATATCCACAAGCAGAACTATATTACTGCTCTGTTTTCTTAGTTTTGTCGAAGATTTGTAAAAAAAAAAAAAAAAAAAAAATGTATATATCTCTCTCTATATATATATATATATATATATATCAATTATTATTATCACGTTATTCAGCAAGGAAGCATTAAATTGATAAAGTATTACAGTAAAAACATTTATGTTACAGAAGATTTTCATTTCAAATGAAAGCTGAACTTTCTATTCATCAAATAATCGTATTTTTGTTATATATATATATATTTTTTTTTTAATATTCAGCAGCGCAACTGTTTTCAACATTGATAATAATAAATGTTTCTTGAGCAACAATTCAGCATATTAGAATAATTTCTGAAGGATCATGTGACACTGAAGACTGGAGACATGATGCTGAAAATTCAGCTTTGACATCACATGAATAAATTAAGTTTTAAAATATATTCAACTATAATATTATATTTAATATTGAATATAAAATATTTTAAATCTGAATAATATTTCACAATATTACAGGTTTACTGTATTTTTTATCAAATAAAAGCAGTCGATGTGAGTGTCGAAAAATCTTACCCACCCCAAACGTTTCAATGGTAGTATACATGTACAAAGATTTCTGAAACTTTTATGGTTTCCTGTTTGGCTACCAGCAAATTATGAAAATTTCAGAAGTGCATCGAGCTAAAACACTTACCCTGCACAAAAGCCAGGATCTGTTCATACTGCTCTTTGGCCTGACTCTCTTTCACCAAGTCGATTTTATTCTGCAGAATCAGTATGTGCTTGAGCTTCATGATCTCAATGGCTGCCAAATGCTCTGACGTCTGTGGCTGAGGACATGACTCATTGCCAGCTGAAAGAGTAAAAAAGATCTTTAGCTACTCTTACAACATAAGGATGTGGTTATTACTTGCAAGACAAAAAACGCTAAAGGTTGCGAGGTAAATACTCACCAATTAAGAGTAGAGCAGCATCCATTACGGCGGCACCGTTTAACATGGTGGCCATCAAGATGTCGTGACCCGGGCAATCCACAAATGAGACATGTCTAAAAAGAATGATATAAACTAAATATAAAACGGAATTCAGAAGTGTTGAAAACAAAACACTAGCCAGACTGTCATTACACATGGTAAAGACATAATACAGAATAATATTACATGTATTGCCTTTTGGAATCACCTGAAACCCTCCGAAACTGGCAGATTTGAAGAAAATTACTGTTCTTTGGCTAATAAATAAATGACGGACTGTTATGTACATATTACCAACATTTTATCATGTAAGCTTTATGGCACGCCTCAATCAAGGGAATTTTTAGTTATTTATAGTGTTATTATTAATTAGTGAGTCCACGAATGGCATGGGTAAAACCTCATCCATCCATCTTTTGATACGTGTATGTTATATGCACACACACTTATCAAAAGTTTGAAAATATTAAAATTGGTTTTTGAAGTCTCGTACGCTCAACCAAGGCTGCTCTTAATCAAAAATACAGAAAAACAGTAATATTGTAAAATATCATTAAAAAACTTTTTTCTATTTGAATATATTTAAAAAATGTAACTTATTCCTGTGATGTCAAAGCTGAATTTCTTTACCATCATTACTCAAGTCTTCATTGTCACATGATCCTTCAGAAATCATTCTAATATGCTGATATGGTGCTCGAGTAACATTTCTTAATATTATCAATGCTGAAAACAGTTGTGCCGTTTAATATTTTGTGGAAATGGAAATACTTTAAACAATGTTCAATGAGCAGAATTTATTTGCATTAATTATAATTATTTACTAAATTTATTAAAGCATTGATTAAATAGAAATCTTTTGGATCATCATACATGTCTTCACTGTCACTTTTGATCCTTGATTAATAAAAGTATTTATTTCTCTCTTTCTTTAAATCTTACCACCAATGTTGGTTTCCTCGTTCCCACAAAAATGTTAGGCAGCAAAAACTGTTATGTATATTAGAAAACATACCGAACTAATTTGAAGTTGCCTTTGGTGCCAGGAATGTCTGTGAGGAACTCATCAGGTGTGCTGCTGCCACATGACCTGTAACACTCTGGCCGTGGACAACTTGGATCATCCAATTTATACACCTAGATAAGGGATTCAATGCAAAAGATATAAACTTCAAGCGAACAAACATGACAAAAAATATCAAACCCTCAGTAATAAATAATTCACATTTCTTCATAAGAAATTACTTGTAACAGCCTCGCTTGGAGGGGGAAAAAATCCCCCCCCATAAAAAACGTAAGCTGTAATTTGTTGTTGCAAGCTTAAATTGAATCAAATAATTGCTATTTCTAGCTTTAGACTCAGAGTGTAGCTTGCAATAACTAGAGATTTGAAATCAAACAATGTTGTTACCTTAGCATTAGCATAACCCAACTTGATCGTAATGTTTCTCTCCAGCTCATTTTTGAATCTGACAGTGTGAACTCCAGAGATCGCTTTCACCACTGTTGATTTTCCATGGGCTACATGACCAATAGTTCCTAAAGACAAACACATAGGCATAAATAAAGCCAGCATGAAACAGAAGCTGCAATCATCTTTTCATCCCTATTGTGACCGTATATCCGAGTGAAAACGACTTCTCAACCCAAGAAAACTTATAGGGGGACCTTATTTTGTCCATTGTGAATTGATTGGATTGTTGTGGTTGCTGTGATGTCATGTGAGTGACAGGTTGTCCTGCCCTTGCATCAGTAAACACATAATCAGAGAAGAGATGTCGATCCAAGAGGGAGAAGTTATTTTGATTAAAGATTAAAAGAACACATGAATTTAAAAAAGGTGAACAGATAAATTATTTATAATAAATACTGCAATATTCCATAAATTGTCCATTTTGATTTCATGGTGACTTTAACTTTAATATAAAACCTGGATTTGGATCAAATGTGAACGTTTGTATGGAGAAAACAGTTCAAAGAAATCTCACCTATGTTTATTGTGGCTTGTCTGCTGATGATCTCTTGGGAAAGAGGAGTCAGTTTGCTCACATCCTATAAAGCAAAACAGATCCGTTAAAGCTAATCATCAAGCAAATTGCCAAAAAATAATAATATGGCAAACTGTTTTAGGTGTAACCTAACATAAAATAATAATTTAAAAAAATATCAGTAGTGACAAGAGCATCAAAACATTCAAATCAATCAAGTCATGGGCGACAACCACCAAAAATAAATACTTGACTTTTTTTACTTCCAAAACTTGTAACAGCATCTCTAAGAGAGAGAAAAAGTTTTCCCCCCTAAAAAAAAGAGAAGCTGCAATTTGCTGTTGCAAGCTTAAATTGAATCAAATAATTGCTATTGCTAGCTTTTGATTCAGAGTGTAGCTTGCAATAATTATTAAGCTTTATTGTATTATTTGCAAGTAATTAATAAATAAGTCACAGTTTTTAAAAATAATCATTGTGTTAATTTCAAGGAATACATGTTAATAAAGTTTGCCTTAAGGGAAGATCTACTGTCGAGTACATTACATGAGACACCGGTGAATAATTAGCTTGGAAGTATTAGCACATGACCAAAGGAGAACATGACAGGACCTGTATTAATCAGAATGACATTTGGGTAATGACAAACGCCAGTGGTTTCACGACATTTTTATATATGTAACTTATATGTATATAATATATCCGTAATTTCTACACGGGGTCCTTCTCCATCCCAGAATGAATCATGTGGTGAGTTTTCACCGGCACAGCTAACAAGCACGCCTGCCTTCATCAGAGAGCACAAGAGCACTGAACTCGAACTGGCGATGGCGCCAGTACACCTTGAACCTTTTATATTACGCTATATAACAATATATGAAGACTTACTAGTGTACTGAGGTCTTGTTTAGAAAGATGAGGCTGACCCAACGTTGTTCCAGACTCGTCGCCCGCCATCTTGAAAGAAAAGGAATGAGAGTATGACCAAGCAAACGCCTGACCGTTTTTACAAATACATGTGTGCCATAAATTTATAAACTGTCTAATTATTTTGTAGTGTTGTATGTATGCATATAGATAATGTTCTACTTTTCCCTATTACACGGCAGAACACCAAAAAATAAGGTAAATAATTATAACGCATCTATCGAACAGCGTCCTGTAAGCATGGGATGATGCAATCAGTTTCTAGAAAAGGACAGTAAATCCCACGAAGGAGAAAACAGACCGGAAATGGCATCCTAGACTAGAATTTGCATAAACAAACTTAAAATACCAAACATATCCAACAACATAATTTATCTAATCTGTAATTAACATGTAGAAAACTTGAACACACGTTGGACTGATGGGGATGAAACCTGGGTCCGTCTTCGGGTTATGACGTCACACGTTTTGTAGTTTTGACAGTACTGTCACTACTAGTGACAAGCACCAAACAGTTGAGACCAAAAGTGATGTCCGGCCTAAGAGAATTGACATCTTCACCCTTATTCAAATATTATTATTTTTTTTTTTTGTTGAAGATTTTGTAAGCATATTGAGTAGTTATGATTGGAGGCAATTGTTTTATTTGTGGCAATGTAATGAAACGTAACAAATTGTACATTTCAATTGTGCATGTTTTTTTATATAACGGACATATTGTTTGGCCCCACAGTCATGCAAAGAAATTATGAACACATGCAAAAACAACACACACACACACACACACACACACACACACACACACACACACACACACACACACACTATCTATCTATCTATCTATCTATCTATCTATCTATCTATCTATCTATCTATCTATCTATCTATCTATCTATCTATCTATCTATCTATCTATCTATCTATCTATCAAACAGGTTTCACACGCTCAAACTTCCTTACCTCTTAATTCATAAGGAAAGTAGAACTTCAGTCATAATATAGGCTATGCCATGATTTATGTTCTCATAGCAATTGTAATGTCTGTGACGGTGAACTAAAACATTTTGTACATGTAGGCAGAAAATATTGACACAAACTCCAATATTTCCGTCCGACCGACAAATGATCGGGAAATGACGTCAGTGCAGACAATAATATGGCGTCTACGAACGCAGTGGAGGCTATAGACAAACAACATTTAGCAATTCAGGCCAAATAACACTGGTTTATTGTCACCTAAAGACGCCAATGGGCAGCATGTTTCCGTCGATAATGAGATTTCATATTTAATTTCTCTGGTCTTTGTCTAATAGCAGCACTCCATGTCCGAAGGACCTCGGGCTCCCTGGTCGAAGCGGGGTTGCGTGGAGTCGCATCGCCGAGGTAAAACCCTGCTGGAATTGTTTCATTTTACACACGCAACGTTGTCCTGCTTAATAACCTGCTCGTTTTATCTTACCGTAGCCGAAAACATCAGAATTGTTTAATATGTCGTGGGCTGACATTCGTTGGGACGTGTCAGCGGTAATTATTGGCTGTGCCTCTGATATTGACCCAGTGAGCTCCCTAGATAGACAGCATGTTTGGGAATCATATGCATGTAAAGCGACTCAGTGACTATAAATGCTGCCTAGAAAGACAGAACATTAGGTTTCAAGACACCATTAGTGTCTGTATCCAGTCGTTTTCAGATACTTTTTAATTTTATTTTTTAGAATAAAAAAAACCTGACATCAAAACATGTCATGCAGAATTCATAATACATGCTTTTCTGTGAATCAGCCAAGCGTTGTTTTTGTATCTCGTTTACTGAGGATCTGAACACGAGGCCATTGAAGTTGAAAATAGTATAAAACCACGTTGAGTGTACTGTAAGGTTGAACACTGGTAAAACAGGCCCATTTGTCATTAAGATAAGGTGACTGTAAACATTCATTACATTTTCCCCTAAACACAGAGAAGTTTACCACAGCGACAGTCAAAACGAGGTAAACTAATAAAAAACAAAATGTATTTATAAATTAAAACTGTATAAATCAGGGGTCTCCAATCTTTTTTTGCATTTGAGAGCTTCTTTTTACAATTGAAAGTTGCAGAGAGCTACTCATGTTATACTTAAATCTCTTCTTATGAACAACTATCTAAACTGTTTTACACCTGAAAGACCAATGTCAGAGAAAAGAACAGAATCAGAGAAAACAGTTCTTTATGGGAAATAGTACTTTGTATATTATACTGTGATTACGTGTTTGAGACCCCTGGTATTGTATAAATGTATAGGCCTAAATTAAAACCCAGAGGCATCCTGGTGGTTACTGGAAAATGGATTGATTGTTTTTTCATATGACACAGATGTCACATTGGAGTTTGATACACTACCTTTCGGCTGTATTTGATTTAAAAAAAAATTACTGTAATATTGTGAAATATTATAACTGTTTTCTGTTTTAGTATATCTTAAAATGTAACTGATTCCTATGGTGACTCATTACTCCAGACTTCAGTGTCACATGATCCTTCAGAAATCATTCTAATATGCTGATTTGGTGCTCAAGTAAAATCTCTTATTAATATCTGTAGAGATGTACCGATGTATCGGCCGGCGATATTTATCGGACGATTTTTGATCAGTTTAAAACCATCGGCTATAGCATGGAGGAAAAGGCTGATAACAAACTGATGGTTTATTAATGAACTGCATGAAGGCACTGAGTTTGTATACTGTCTGTTGCATAATCCAACGTTTTTCTCTTGGTAAAATAATTAAATACTTGCTAAAACAAAATGAAATCTGTACAAAATACAGCAGGGCTCAACAATAAGGACTGTTCGGGGCCAACGTGAACGACGCTTGACGAAACTGTCACTGTCCCGATCAGGCCAGTGCTGCATCTTCACAAAAGTTTGTTCATTGCACGTGTTTTAAACCTTGCGAATTTAAATATTCAAGTGCAAGAAGATACCAAGGAGAACTCAATTCTACCAAAGTCCCTTTTAAGGCAAGTCATTTCACTCGGCGGCCATCTTTGAAACTCCTCTTGGGCAGCTATTTCCGTCATGCAAGTGCGGCTCATATCTATTTGAATGGGATAATTCTCCAAAGCTGTTCACTAAGCTTACGATTAAATTTCATATTTGAAATAACCAATGAAATCTAACAACAATTGTCTCATAAATAAAGTAAAAATAACGTCTTCCGTTTTTTTCAGGCTGGACCAGCCAATGCGCTTAAGCTTGTGTCTCAGAACACTGACTGTTTCTATAGCAACTGGAGCTTCTAATGGCAGCTGCAGTGACACGATGACTTTATCATTCAGTGAATAGGCTATTTATTTAGAAGGCGGGATTTATAAAAAAAATTCCATTCATAGTAATATGAATGCACTGTCTTTCTCTATATAAAGTCTTTGATTCTACTCACTGTGTGAAGTTTTGTGCACGCAAATCCAAAGCACACGCCCGGAAAGCAAATACTGAATTGAGTTCTTTCACTTTTTCTAATTCACACAAAATTATATCAAAATGGCCATTTTAGTTAGCATCCTTGTAAACATTGTCAGTTGTGTCTTAAATGAATGTTGAGAAATAAAGTGCTTGTGTACCAGTATATTGAGTCCATGCAGATCTTAAAGTGACAGC
Organism: Rutilus rutilus; assembly: GCF_951802725.1. Taxonomy (NCBI): domain Eukaryota; kingdom Metazoa; phylum Chordata; class Actinopteri; order Cypriniformes; family Leuciscidae; genus Rutilus; species Rutilus rutilus. The sequence goes on from NC_140228.1 coordinate 15,803,402, forward strand.
AGCCTAATATTCCTGCTGCACTGCTGTCTGTTTTAATATTAATTAAACAACAAAAGACAAAAAACACTACTCTTGACTGAATAACTTTAATAAGGATTAATGTATGTTTAATTTATTCAAGTAAGAATATATTTTACATTTGATTTACTTTATTTTTGTACCCGTAAACTACTGTTAGACCTAACTGAAAAGTAGTTGATTTCATATTCATCTTTTGTTCTGTTGTATTTATGCTGGTCTGTTGAATTTGAAATGGATCCAATCCATGTTCAATAGAAATTATTTGATGATGCAGCAATAAACTAGCTAGTATACATTAATGCATACTTTTTTAAACTTTGCTAATTTAAAACATGATGGAAACGCTAATCTATTTTAATGACAAATGTTCAAATAAGAGAGCAAGCGACAAATATAGGTATCGCAATCAGCCAATAGTTGTTGGTTAAAATCGATATTGGTCGAAAAAATTATAATTCCTATTGGTGCTTCCCTGATTACTTATCAGTTTTGAAACCTGTTGATTTTTGTGGAAACGTGATAAATATTTTTCACAATTCTTTGATTAGAAATGATTTATTTGAAATAGAACTTTTTTCTTTACTATCAATTTTGATCTTTTTTGTGTCCTTTCTGAATAAAAGTATGAATTTATATTATAATAATATAATTAAAATAATCGTATTTAGCTCAAACTTTTGAACGGTAGTGAATTTAAAATCATATTTTAACAAATTCTGGGAAATTCTAAATTTTGTGGCCAAATGGATGAAGTTAGTTTTGAATAGGATATTAGTTTTCTTTCGTCTGATCTGTCGACTGACTGCATGTGAATGTAACTTAAACAGTCCCTCACATTACATAGCCTATAGGCACCTACTCAACCGTAAAAATAATAATCAGATGTTGCTAAGTGTCTAATGAACATTTGGTAATAATTACTAATTAACAATTGGTTAAATTAAAGCAATAAGCCATGTCAAGTCATAGTTTACACATAAGCCGCTTTTCCACCGAAATTACCCGGAACAATTTGTCCCAGGAACTTTTTTCCCAGGAACCTTTTTTGCCCCAGACCGGTTGCTTTCTGCGTTTACACCGCGGTCTAAGGCCGGCTACACACTGGCTGCGTGGCGTAAGCGTCTCAGCTGCGTGGCGTGTCCGTTTTTATTTCGGCTCCCATGTTAACAGGTTAGAGCTTGCACACTGCCTGCGTGACACGCGCGTCTCAGGCGCGGCTCGAGCCGCGCGGAAAACGCGTGCCTGCTAGAAATAGAACCGACGCCTATTTTTCACGCGACACGCAAGCGTCTTGGAAGCGTTTCCAGGCAAAATTGAATAGGAAAAGATGTTTATATGACATTTTGACACGAATACATATTAATAAATGTCATTTTGATGTTTGAAAGTGTCTAGGGTTTGACATAAATGCAAATATAAATGCAATTTAAAAAAATATTATCGATTTTCAAATACTGCACCTGTCAATACAGAACGAAATATTCTATAGTCTATATTGCCGTCAACACTGCCGACGTTGTCTTTGCTGCTATATATTTATGTTTAACATGAAGTATAGGCCTTCCACAACTCTCTCCCCATGTCACCAATATGTCACCTAGCAGCAGCAGCGCCGCGTCAGACGCGCTTCTGGTGTGCAAAGACACAGAAAACGCGACGCAGCCGCCACGCATCTGACACGCTTCAGAAACGCCACGCTCACGCCACGCAGCCAGTGTGTAGCCGGCCTAAAGTACCGGGAAGGTAAACTGCGCGCAACTGCTCCTCCCAGTCTGCGACGGACAGTAATCAGTTTTGAGCGCCACATTTATAAGTATGGAGGAGATTCAAACTGTGCTGCAGTTATTGGTTTACTAACGAGGTAGGCTAATTAACATAACAAAATAGACGAGCACTGATACTAAAGCGTGTTCAGAAAGCTCGTGTGCGTATAAAATTAGACAAGGTACGTTGTGAGATGACTGGGACGAACGCGCAAAAATGTCCTTTTGCGCAAATACTCTTAAAAAAAGCCTGAACCCCGTCTATCAATCATAAATAGTGACAGTCTTGTAAATAGTTGTTTGTTACCAACCTCAATGCGCTATTTCAATCCTGTTATAGTAAATTTGTAACATGGTTTGCCTTGCAATAGATGACAATGTGTAAACATAATGACTTAATATTAAAAGCTGTGGCAGAAAAGAGACGAGCACTGATAAAGCGTGTTCAGAGCTCGTAATGCTAACGTTAGATATAAAATTGTATGTTATCAGCTATTGCGGACATTGGCCGTGAGATGGCTGTGACGAACGCGCAGAAAGTTTCCTCTTCCACAAATACCCAAATAATAAAGCCTGAAACTCGTCGCCAGTCCCCCAGTTTTTTTTATTAAATTCCATATTTGCAGACAGACAACTTTACTGCATGAAGCCACTTTTTAAAAGGGAGGTTAAAAATAAAGAAAATGCTGCGTGGAGTCATCCAACCAAAATGCGGCGTGAACACAACCAATCAGCTTGTGCAGCGCACAAGTCCCACCCCTGAAAGTTCCTGAACTTTGAAAAAGTACTACCTCGTGAGCAGGGACTATCGGAGGGGGAAATATTTACCCGGAACTTCATTTAGACCCTGGTTCCTGCGGTGTAAACACATCGAGTACCAGCCCAAAGTTCCTAGTTCCTGGGGAAAGTTCCTGCGGTGGAAACGCGGCTATAGTGAATTTAGGACAGCTTAGGGGCGTTGTTGGGCACGGATCGGAGCTGCTCTAAATTCACTGTAAATCACAACTTCACTGGGCTAATTGCTTTTATAAATGGGTTATTCTACATACCTGACAAGGTTTCATAAAATAAACACACAGACACAAAAATGTAATGCTGTTGATAAAAATATTATTCTTCCGTTAAGCAATGTAGTTCTTCAGCAGTGGAACGGCCATCTTGCCAAGCATTGGCACAGTAATACTGATGTAATGCGGTTTGTAGAGTAATTTAAATCAGTTTTGAACGCAGCTCAACCAATCACAATCAAGGACGGGAACTATCTGTTTTATAATAAGTAATAGCCTATCACAGTAATGTAAAAATATTAACTTTCATTCATAATCTATCTATTTTCCATCATCTGGATGTCATCTCTTTTTAGAGCAGGGCAAGTACAAGCAGAGGAAATGTGAACGTCCCTTCATCGCTGTGAAGCCGACCGTTGGCCAGGAGGCCTCTAAAAGGTAAGTCACAAAGTCATCACCCTCTGCTTTTCTCCAAGCCACCTTACCAGTTAAGGATACAGTGTCTCTTTAAGTGTTTCTCACCTCATTTTTATATTCAAAATAATGGTTAAACAATACAAGGCTTCTGTTTTGCACAATTATGGTCCATTTTCAATGTGCAAGCAGGGATATTTTGTCAAAAGTACTCTGTCATCTTCTACTTCCATTTACTTCTACCTCAAGTAATTGTCTCCTGTTTGCACACAGTGGGACATTCAGTTGTTGGTGCATCTTTAGCATTTCAGTCTGTTGGTGATTTTTCTCGTAATTTTAATGATTGGGGCTTGTTCGGTTTGTCATTTAGGTGAATATCTTCAGAATTTAATTTCCTACGGACACAGAGGTACTATCCTCTGATTGGCTCGGACACCCCCCTGTGACATGCCCGTGGCCAATCAGAGGTGAGTGTGCTGTGTGTGTATGTGTGCGGTAGAGGGGGGAGTGTGTGGGGGAGCTTTGAGAGAGTTTGGCTTTCAGCAGCAGAAACTGAAGTGCTGAGGTGTGAAAGTTCTTGAAGTCCTTCCAGAGGCTTTATTAAAGTCTGGCATGTTTTTATACCATCTATTATTCACTAAACTACAATTTGTTCTGATGATTTGGCTGATGAAGAACTTCAGGAAGTGCTGTTTAGTTCAACAAGCACTTAATTAAAGATTTGCCTAATTTTATCTTGTATTAAATGGATAGTTCACTCAAAGATTTAAGCAGCTGCTCAAAAGTTTAAAAATGAAAATCTTTTGAACAGTCTTTTATGCTCACCTGCATTTATTTGATTAAAAATACTATAAAAACGGTTATTTAAAATAACTTTTTTCTATTTTATTGTATTTTTACAAATATTCCTGTAATGATAAAGCTGTATTCAGCATCATTACTTCAGTCTTCAGTGTCCCATGATCCTTCAGAAATCATTTTAATATGCTGATTTGGTGCTCAAGAAACATTTCTTATTATTATCAATGTTAAAAACAGTGGTGCTGCTTAAAATGTTTGTGGAAACTGACACATTTTTTTCAGCATTCTTTGATAAAAGTACAAAAGAACAGAATTCACTTTAAATAGAAATCGTTTGTGAATGTTATAAATGTCATTTCTGTCAATTTTGATCAATTTAATGTGTGCTTGCTGAATAAGTGTTCATTTCTTTGTCTTTTTATATGTTATTGACCCCAAAACTCAGTCATTCCAAACTTTGACTTTTTTTCTTCTGTTTTTGTCTATGCAAAGAAATGTGGTCCAAAGCAACAAAATATCTTTTTTTGTGTTCCACGGGGTCAGTAATTGATAACAGAAAATGTATTTTGGGTGAACTATCCTTTTAACAGGCCTTTACCATTGTGTTGATTGATATTGAACTCTGAGACGAGACTTGTCTATAAAATACTTGAGAGAAAATGGTAAATGTCTGTCTCTTCATCACAGTTATGGTCCTCCCAACCTTGCAGAGACGACCTGCTAAATTGGGACATATCGACTTGCCTTGACGTGTCATTTATAAGCTTGTTTGTGTCTCTGCAGGTGCCTAATGGCGGGGGATGTGGAGGTGTACCTCTCCCAAGTGCATGATGGCAGCGTGTCGTCGGGCTTCCGAGCCTTGTATGAGGAGCGACTGCTGCTCGATGTCACTCTTCTCATCGAGGAGCACCACTTCCAGGCGCACAAGGCTCTGTTAGCGACGCAAAGCGACTATTTCCGGGTCATGTTCACGGCCGATATGCGGGAACGTGACCAGGATAAGATTCACATGAAGGGGTTGACGGCAGCCGGGTTTGGTCACGTCCTTCGCTTCATGTATTATGGTTCATTAGAGTTAAGCATGATCACGGTGCAAGAGATCCTGCAGGCTGCCATGTACGTGCAACTCACAGAGGCTGTAGAGTTCTGCTGCTCCTTCCTACTGGCCAAGATCTGCTTAGAGAATTGTGCTGAGGTCATGCGCTTGCTGGAAGACTTCAGTGTCGGCGTGGAAGGCGTGCAGGAGCAGCTTGATGCGTTTCTGCTGGAGAACTTTGTGCCCCTGATGGCGCGACCGGACTTCCTGTCCTATTTGAGCTTGGAGAAGTTGATGGCTTATCTGGATAGTGACCAGCTGAGTCGATTTCCGGAAATTGAGCTGTATGAAGCGGTGCAGGCATGGCTGAGACATGACCGGCGACGATGGAGACATACGGATGCGGTGGTGCAGAACCTGCGCTTTTGCCTCATGACTCCTGCCAATATCTTTGAGAAGGTAACAATGCTTCCTTGTTTATTATGTGCTTAGGGGTCAGTGACAAGTAAGAAAAAGAAAAAAATCATTTGAAAATCGAATTCATGAATATCATTACGTTTTTGGAGAGTTGTACCACATGACACTTTACAACCTAAATTTACTTGTTAATATCTTTGAGAAAGTAACAATGCTTCCTTGTTTATTATGTGTTTAGTGGTCAGTGACAAGTAAGAAAAAGGAAAAAATCATTTGAAAATCGAATTCATGAATATCATTAAGTTTTTGGAGAGTTGTACCACATGACACTTTACAACCTAAATTTACTTGTCGTTAATTATGCAGTTTTTTTAAGAAACATTTCATGATCTACACAGAGGTCCTCTCTATGATATAATTTCCTGTTTTGTTTAATTCTGTATAACTTTTTGTTTGATGAACAGACCTTTTACATAATGCTTTTTTATATTTTTACATTTTCTTTACAAAAATGGCATTCAATTGCATTAAAAACATGATGCAAATCATTTTACATTACCGTTCACAAGTTTGGGGGTTGTACAATATATATATTTCTATTCATCAAAGAATCCTGAAATAAAAGTATTACGGTTTCCACAAACATTTTAATCAGAACAACATTAAGAATAAGAATAAGAAATGTTTTTTGAACTCCCAAATCAGCATATTAGAATGATTTCTGAAGGATCATGTGACACTGAAGACTGGAGTAATGATGCTGAAAATTCAGCTTTGCATCACAGGAATAAATTACATTTTAAAATCTATTCAAATAGAAAACAATTATTTTACTTTATATTAATATTTCACAATATTACTGTTTTTATTGTATTTTTGATTGCATAAATTCAGCTTTAGTAAGCAAAAGAGCTTTCAAAAACATTTTAAAAAATCTTAACGACCCCAAACTTTTGAACAGTAGTAGGGATGAACCGATATGAAAATATTGGCCGATAACTGATAATTTTTTATATTTGAAAGCCAAAAACCGATAACCGATGTCATTGACCCTTATGTGTTGTTTTTTTTCTCATCCTTGCATAGGTGAAGACATCAGAGTTCTACCGTTACTCCCGCCAACTGAGACTAGAAGTAGACCAGGCGCTCAGCTACTTCCATCAGGTGAACGAACAACCGCTGGCAGAAACCAAGTCCAACCGCATCAGATCCGTGAGACCCCAGACTGCTGTATTTCGTGGAATGATCGGCCACAGCATGGTCAATAGTAAGATCCTCCTCCTGCACCGGCCCAAAGTGTGGTGGGAACTAGAAGGCCCCCAGGTACCGCTCCGCCCAGATTGCCTGGCCATCGTCAACAACTTCGCTTTCCTGTTGGGTGGTGAAGAGTTAGGCCCGGACGGAGAGTTCCACGCTTCTTCTAAGGTCTACCGCTACGATCCCAGACAGAACTCCTGGCTACGCATGGCCGACATGTCCGTTCCCAGATCAGAGTTTGCCGTCGGCGTCATCGGGAAGTATATTTACGCCGTTGCAGGTCGCACTCGCGACGAGACGTTTTATTCTACGGAACGTTATGACATTGTTGAGGACAAGTGGGAGTTTGTAGATCCTTACCCTGTAAACAAGTACGGCCACGAAGGCACTGTGCTCAACGGGAAGCTGTATATCACTGGCGGCATCACCTCCTCTTCCACCTCAAAACAAGTGTGCGTCTTTGACCCGGGACGGGAAGGAACGTCCGATCATCGTACGCGGCGCACGCCAATCCTCACCAACTGCTGGGAGAACAAGTCAAAAATGAACTACGCTCGTTGCTTCCATAAGATGATCTCCCACAATGGGAAGCTGTACGTCTTCGGCGGGGTGTGTGTGATACTGCGTGCCTCTTTCGAATCCCAGGGCTGCCCGTCGACAGAAGTTTATGACCCAGACACCGACGAGTGGACTATTTTGGCTTCAATGCCTATAGGACGCAGTGGGCATGGAGTGGCAGTGTTGGACAAACAGATCATGGTGCTCGGGGGACTTTGCTACAACGGTCATTACAGCGACTCTATCCTCACATTTGACCCTGAGGAGAACAAATGGAAAGAGGACGAGTATCCTAGGATGCCTTGCAAACTGGACGGACTGCAAGTGTGTAGTTTGCACTTCCCAGAATACGTTCTGGAACATGTGAGACGCTGCAGCTGAGTCTTTGTACTTTCAAGACAGTTTAGGAGACAAACGTTTACAGGTGTGACAAGTAATACTAATACTGTTGAAGCTTTTAAACTGTAGGCCAGTGCTTATTTAAGAAGAAAAAAAAATCCTTTTTAGGCTTTCATTGTAGAAAGGAAGGTTTGTTATTTGTACTAAGCATTGGCGTTCTCATAAAAATCGGATACAGATGACCTTTTTGCTCATACGTCTGACTCATTGCACTGTAATCATCCTGTAGAGCACATAATACTCTTCATGTTTCACCACATTGTCTTCTCTGTGACGTTCTTCTATATCCCTTCATTCTGTTCACAGGAAGTCATGTTTTATGTGTGCTTATTCCACGACAAGTAGTCTGGTACGTCTAGGAGTGGTTAGAAAAATGCAAAGGAGACTAAATGAAGTAGAGGAACTCCTGAAGAAATTAAAAAACTTCCCAGTCCCCTTTTTTTCTTTCACATTTACTAAGAATTATCTAAGAATGCATTTGTGCTGATACTAGTGATGTTGTAGTGGATCTTGACGATAATGACTGTAATGATTGTAATCTTGACGATGACGTTGACAAGCATTGCACTCGAATAAGGGCATATATTACTGCTCTACAATAACACCGGTCCTCCACTGCTGACTGCACAGGGAGAAAAGGGGGACAGCAGAGATTAGGGGACGCGTAGTTCCTACTTCTCCGACCTTTATTAGTTGTGCTTATGCTTATTTTTAACTTATTTATTAAAACGGCAAAGCCTTGCCTTGATCCAATTCGTGTAATGTAAGGAACTACTTTCTATGTGTGTGTGTGTGTGTGTGTGTGTGTGTGTCTCACATTTTGTTTCACCAGCAAAGGGCTAAAGCACATATGCATCTTGTGTTTAATGTCAAAAGAAACACTAATAGCAGTTCTATGAGTTTAGGCATTCATTAGGTATTAATATCAGTTGCAGTACAAGGGATTATTCATCAATTACTCACCCTCGATGTCATTCCAAATCTAAATGACTGGAATTTTTTTTTTTATGTCTGTTTTTGTTTTTCTGTGCTATGAAATTCATTGGGACCCAAAACATCTTTTTGGACTCCATTGGTTTTCACTGCATGGTCAAAAACATCATCTTTTGTGTTCTACAGAAAAGAAAGATTTGGAACGACATAAATGTGAGTAAATTATGACATAAACTTTTTCTTTTTTTTGGTGAACTATCCCTTTAAGCCAGATCTTGAAGGTGTTTGGCAATATGTCATTTACTATTATGGACCCTACATGTGATGCTGTGTTTCCTCAGAGTTCCTGGTTGGTTTGTACTTCCTCAAACACTAACTTTGACCTTTTGTCTCTGCCCTGTGACATTTCTCATCCAAAATTCATGTTATTTTCATGTACATATAGATGCCAAACTGTGGTCTGTAAGGGTCAAACTGTAATAATCAGACACAGCGGTAGATTATAACCTTGTCTTGTTATTTTTTTCAGTAGAATAACAGACAATTATTCCACTATAATAATAATAATCCATAGCCCTGTATCTTGTTCTTGAGAGGAGTATAATCAGATTGCTAACTTGTTTACCAAAATCTGGTGGTTCACTGGTATTTGAAGACTTTGTAATTAATTTCCAGAAATAAATGTTCAAACTGTTCAGCTCTCTGGGTTTTCTAATTGAATGCAATCACCTGCTGTGCTGTTGTGTTTAAGTTTAACGTGCATTTAAGACGCTGTCTTCTCTAGATATCAGCATCTTATCCTGTGGGTTTATCCCTGTAAGAGGATCCATCAGCAGGGCGTGTGCTGCAATCCTAAGCCGGTTCTTCAGCTCGTGTGTCGCCATGTCTAACAGAACTGTGCGCTGTATTGAGAAAAATGCATTCCTGCAGCTCGAAAAGCATGGTGCTAGCAATGCCACGGTCATGGGTTCGATTCCCATGGAATACATGAACTGATCAAAATGTATACCCTCAATTCAATGTAAGTCACTTTGGATAGTTAAAAGAATCTTTATGCATTTTGCAGATGGGTATTTTTGATCATGTGGCCAGATGTCTCTTGGTACTTTTTAAGTAGGCCTACTCTTTAAAGATAAATTAGGACCATAGTGCTTTGCAGCGACTGGATTGGATTAATATTGAAGCTTTTTTGGTTTGTAGAATAAATATGCATGTTAAATATTCTTCTTTCCAACAATAAACAGCAATTCTCCACACTTAGAATAATTTTAATCCAGAATATTAATTTTGCCAGAATGAAAGACATTTTGTAAATAAATAATAGTGTTTTGTCCTCAAGAGTTTTTTTTTTTTTTTTTGTGCCTATTTTTCATTGCAATACGTTTCACCTCAGAGTAAAAAAAAAAGGGTACTTGCAACATTACTTCTCATAATTGCAACTTAAGCTCACATTGTGACTATATAGCCTATCTAACATTGTAATTTCATATCTCACAATTGCAGCGTAATGTGTTGTAATTGTGACTTGACTTTTTTTTTTTTGGTGGAAACAGTCCATAAAAGTCATATACTTTATTCAGCTCAATTGAACTGAATTCTGGGATCATGTTGGACTTTTCCAGAATGTTAATGTTCTTGTTTGAGACCCATCGTTTTTCACTAATCATATTTCGATGGTGAATTGATCTGAAACATTTCAATTTTATTTTTACTATGATGCATTCATAAGTGTACTACACTTTTTTGTAATACAATGGTCGTCCTACAGGATATCCGAAATGTAAAAGCCGTAAGCTTTTTAACTCGAGTTTCTAAATTAATTTGACAATTTGCGTTGGTTGTGTCAGGATATTACACATGAATGAGATAAAAGTTATGTGTCGTCTCTTTTGGCTATTACAGACACGATAAATATGATTTATTTGGTGATTAACTATGTTGCACAAAAAAAGATCGCCGAATTCCGAATAAATCCCGAAAGCTAAATAGCAATAGGTTTCAGTTTAGCAAAAAAAGCCGGGATTGTGCTAATCGCGCTCGTGGCGCCGTGGCTTAGTTGGTTAAAGCGCCTGTCTAGTAAACAGGAGATCCTGGGTTCGAATCCCAGCGGTGCCTTTTGAGTGCACTTCATTCACACGTAAGGGATATAGCCTAAAGCCTTTACAATTACCCTGCACTAATATTATTGATTATTTATTAGTAGCCTACTCTATTCAATATTTCTCAGGATATTTTAACTTCTATTTAGGCACTTGCTTCCATAACATACCTGTATTCATCACAGGCCTTTTATTGGCTTGTCTGCAAAATTCAAAGGGTAAAACAATTATTAAACACAAACCAATTCATAAAACAGCAACAATGGTAACATAAAAAAATATGATAGCCTACCACTGTTTTAAATACAATTTAATCAGTCAATTAATAGCTTCAATACGGTATTATTAAACCACTGTATTATATTAAATATAATATTATAATATAATTATTATAAAGTTATCAACCCTTAACGTGTCGTTTACCCTTACCAAATTAATCCTGAATGAATTGTAAACTTCACAAAAAACGGTTACAGTACGCCCTCTGGTGGCACACTAACAATAGAGACGTTGTTTCATTTCTAGTTATGCATGCAACTGAGATAATACACCAAATATTTCAACTTTAGAAATTAATTTGTTATACCACAGGGCAATTGAAGTGAGATAAATAGTCATAGAAAAGCAGTTTACAGTCAGCATCTAAACACATGCTCTACATGCTTATGATGCAAAGGCTTAGATATTATGAATATAATAACAAATCAACTTCAACACAAAAGAGAAAAATCTATTATAACTGCTATGATTGATTCCACTGGGAAGAATGCACAGTCATCAGAGGAAATAAAACTTCAAATAAAATTTCAATCATTTTATTGCAATTTATATTCTTCAAAAATAACCCAGATTTAACAGATATCCAGTTATTTTTAGATAAAAGAAATCTGCAAACTTAACAAAAGAACAAGCCGACTATTTAGAGTCACCTTTAACTTTATCAGAACTATGCAACGCATTAATAAAAATACCAAATTATAAAACACCAGGGCCAGATGGGTTTCCTGTGGTAGAATTTATAAAACATTTTTAGAATATCAATACTGAATACTAGCCTGGTAATACCAAACTCTGCTACTTCGCTTTGCTTCGTAGACGTTAGGCTTGTTTGAGATGCGCCTTGCCTCGCCTGAAATGTATGCGAGAGTAGGCGGCTGCGGTGAGAGGAGGAGTGAAAAAAGTGCAGGCAAGACGGACAGTTCTCTCTTCTCGCAGTGGATCAGACACCTGCGAGATCAAAGATGGATATCGCGGGATTCACGCTCGTGCACAGTGTTGCTAAAAAAACTGGATGTAATTTAAGTTCTGTTGCTTTTATATGAAAATAAATATAATGAACAAGACACTCAAAGTAGCCTACTTATTTAATTCCATTCCAAATACATGTTTATCAATCTTTTTCTTTTCGTTAATACAGACGTGTGTTTTCTTTTTAAATAAAAAATACAATGCATAACCCATAGAGATCGCACTGTCAGATAGTTTGGCAATATTCACACATAACGTATACACATAAAACATGATATCAGAGTTTTGAAAAGAATCTTTTTTTTTTTTTTTTTTAAGAGAACAATTATTCACCTTATTCCGCCCCGCCCACTTTTACTTCTGTCCAGTACTTCCGTTGTAAACCAACTTCCGGTTTAGCGGACCCTCATTCAATTTCGAGGAGAACTGCAGAGAAGTCTCACTGATAAAATGTGAGAACTGACAAATTGCTAATTTGTGCCAAATGTGCTATGTACGTGTGTACCAACAGCACAGCAATGCACTGTTTCTCGGGGTAATTTTTAAACGACTTTTAGGTGTTTATATGACCCGTCTGCCTGTCTGATCGCAGCCCGGCCGATGTGTAGTGTTTAGCCTACATTAGCGACAAACATCTAATGTTGTAATGGTCTCACTACAGGACACATACACATGCTATAACTTACCTGGTTTGAAAGCTATGGTCCTCTAGAATTCAGTCGCTGGATTTATTTTACAGCCATTACTTGTGTTAGAGATCAAACCATAAGAAATTGCAGTTAGCTAAGCTAACGTTACCCTCTTGTTCATCTAGTTGAGGCTCTACTTTCTTTCTACACCAGATCGTGGCTATTTTTTTCTCATCTGTTGGCTATACACTGCAAATGTATCTGGTGATTAAGCAAACAAACTGTGGTGTAATAATGTTTCAAACTTTACATGTAGTAGTGTTTGTGCACATCTTCATAACTAAGTAATAGCTATTAGAAAGACACAGCTATTAAATAATTTGATTGTGGCATTGTTTCAAAAGCTTCAAGTGAAATGTACTTTAGTACGTTGCAGCAGTTGTTAATAACCATAGGCCAACGCATTTGGCTATAATATTATAGTCTATCTACTTATATCAAGACAGATAACAGATTGGACCAGGGCAAACAAAGCGCTAAGTAGCTAAACCAGGAAGTGAGATTACGCGGATGGCGCCACCCAGTGCTACTTCCGGAATAAGGTGAATACATCACGGTTGTTTAAAGTGGGGCTCAGTAGTTTCGGGATTTCTTCGCTGTATTCTCGCTTTTTGCTCGCAGGTTTCTCTCTAGAGCTCCCCCCACAGCTTCGGAATAGATATTTGACAACACTGTTGTAAAAACTCGTTGGTGATTCTCAAACACCAGAGGCTAGTAGATCAACGACATCAAAGCAGTTGGGACATTCTTTAAAACGTCTTCTTCATTCGGGTTTGAACAGCGTGAGGGAGCGCAATAATGACAGCATTTTAGCAGATTTCTTTTGGCCGTAAAGCAATTGTTTACATCGCGAGACCTGATATCACGCGATACTTCCTGACGCGGCGGTCGGTGGCCCGCCGGCTCAAAGTTGCAAGTGCGGATTTTCCTCTCACGGGCACCAGGGGGGTGCGAAACGACCACCATTCAACCCGAAATAAGTAATATAACCATTCCAATGACTCCGAAGCTGTTCAGTTAAGGTAAAAAAGTTACTTAGTTCACCTTTAAGCCAGTAGGCTTGTTTGAGATGAGCAAAATCTGCGCAGAATCGATCAAGGGTGATCAGCGCGAGATGCATGCCGGTTAGAAATGTGTCCGAGTGCGGTCCGCCTTGCTCTGATGTCATGCTGACATATGTCAAAAAACTCTCGCGACCGCAAGGCGGACGTGTCGGATTCTGCAGTCCCGCGCAGTTGCTCTCCACCGACTGCGCTGATCAAAAGCATGATGGGAAACGACTTACTGACGACACAGCTTAATGTTCCTTGGTTTAAACAACTGTGATGTATTGTTCTCTTTTAAAATTTTGTCTGAAGTTTAAAATCATTGGTTACCCGTAAGCCAATCACATAACGTTTGGTTATGATGTGTGTTATGTCTCAGCCGCATCGAACTTCCACTGTAAACACATGTATGATGCAAAAACAAAACCATGAGCGAAATACCGGAGTGAACATGGCTGTGAACGACTTTTGCAGATTATGTGAAGTAAATCTACGCATCCACGGTACAATCAGCGTCTACGTCACGGCTCTCAGCCCGCCCTCTGTTCGTTGATTGGCCGGCTGTTTTGAGGCCGGAGGAAAACATCTCCGGTTACTTTTGTAACCTCGGTTCCCTGAAAGGCAAGGAACGGGACATTACGGATGTCGTATATGGGAACTCCTCTCCTCCTTCACTTCCGCTGAAATCTTATAGGCTAACGCCAGCAGACCTGGCCAATTGACGCAAAATATGCAAATACTGAAACACCGTTGCAGTAATAATGCAAGTGCAGCGTCAATTCCCTTCAGAATCGAACAAACGCTTAAATCAAAGCAAACACGGCGGCGAGCGTAATGTCTCGTTCCTTGCCTTTCAGGGAACCGAGGTTACAAAAGTAACCGGAGACGTTCCCTATCAAGGCTACGGAACTTCGACATTACGGATGTCGTATATGGGAACTGTATAGAATCCCGCCGTGGCAGCATAACAGACCACTGACAACAGAACCCAATACCAACACCGCCCCCCCAGCATGCGAGCATCTGATAGGCCGAGATTGACCAATAGCGAATCTCTAACCTCTGATAGGTCCACAAGGACCAATCACAAGCTCACAAAACACTGCCCGAATTTGCATATCCCGAGCAGTATAACCGGGGGAAGTTAGCACTGTCGAGCAACAGGGCAACAACAACAGTAAGAAAAGGCCAACGCATAGCAGTGGCACAGTTAAAAACATAACATAATAGCACATAGAACAACTCATGAGCAAAGCGCAGAGCAGCTCCCTAATGCTATGCAATGCAATCACTCACCGAAAGCACTCAAGACGCTACAGAGGGTATATCCAAACTTGTAAAACCTGGCAAACGTATTCTGAGAAGACCAGCCAGCCGCAAGACACAAATCCTGAATAGACATACCCTTAGTCCAGGCCCACGAGGAGGCGATCGCTCTGGTCGAATGGGCCTTGACGTTAAGGGGGCATTCCTTCCCCAGGCAATCATAAGCCAAAACGATAGCGTCCACAATCCAGTGAGCAAGAGTCTGTTTAGAGACCCCCCGTCCCTTGTTGCACCCACCAAAGCACACATATATTCCCGGAGTGCTCTGACTGGGCAAACAGCACTCTGAGCATCCGAACCCTGAGAGGTTGATGGCTCAGCGGACAGGGCAGGCAGAGAAACAAATACCCCTGAATGGGGTATTCAGCGACTTAGGGACATAATCCGGTCTCGGTCTGAGAGTCACATTACAGTTTCCCTGTCCAAAGCGAATACAATCTTCACTTACCGAGAAAGCCTGTAAATCCCCAACCCGCTTCGCCGAAGCGAGAGCGAGAAGCAGAGCCGTTTTTATCGATAGCTCCTTAATGGCGATCGAAGTTAAGGGCTCGAAGGGCGGTCGTGACAAAGCCTCCAAGACCAAAGCTAAATCCCACGGCGGCACTGAAGGCGGTCGTGCAGGGCATAATCTCCTAGCTCCCTTAAGGAACCGTGTCACCAACGCATGTCTACCGATAGACTGCCCATCAACAGAGGGGTGAAACGCGGCGATAGCGGCCACATATACCTTCAGAGTGGATGGTAGGCTCCCTTCATCCATCCTGTACTGAAGGAAGCGCAGAATATCCGACACAGAACAACTCTCTGGGTCGATGCCGGCATCCTGACACCATTTCGAGAAAACTTCCCACTTCAGGGCATACAAACGCCTGGTAGCTGGGGCTCGCGCTTCCTCGATGGTTCTCAAGGCTCGTGAGTGTAGCGCATCCAGCCCGCTCAACGACCCTGCAACGGCCACACATGAAGGCTCCACAGCCCGGGGCTGGGATGCCAGATCGATCCGCTCGCCTGAGACAGTAGGTCCTTCCTGAGCGGAATCTCCCATGGGCGCCCTGCCAGTAACTCCACTAAGTCCGCAAAACCATGGCTGGTTCGGCCAGTTCGGGGCTACCAGAGTCACCGTCGCCTTCTCCTCCCTGATTTTGCACAACACCATGGGCAAGATTTTTACCGGAGGAAAAGCATAGAGGCAAACTTTCGGCCATTGCGCGGTCAGCGCGTCCCCCTCCCGGGGGGAACGGGACAGTGAAAAGAACATCCGACAATGCGTGTTATCGCTCGTTGCAAAGAGGTCGACCTCCGCTCTGCCGAAACGCTTCCATATCAGCTGAACCGTCCCGGGATGAAGCCTTCATTCCCCTTGGGGAATCCTGCTCCTCGAGAGCATGTCCGCCCCGCGGTTCAGAACACCGGGGATGTGAGCCGCTCTCACCGAGAGGAAAAACCGGTCCGCCCACAGCAGAAGAGATTCTGCCTGCTTGAATAGGGCTCTGGAATGCACTCCGCCTTGACGATTTATGTACGAAACCACGGATGTGTTGTCTGTCCGAATCAACACATGCCACCGTTCCAGCTGAGACCGGAAGGCTTCGAGGGCTAGAGAAACCGCTTTTAATTCCAAACGATTTATGTGCCACTCTGCCTGCTTCTCTGACCACCGACCCGAGGCGGGCTTTCCCAAGCAGACCGCTCCCCATCTGGTGGACGAAGCGTCCATTAGGACCTCCTCGCGCCGTGTCACTATTCCCAGAGGGACACCCGCGCTGAAAAGCTCCGGGTTCTTCCACGGAGCCAGAGCTCGGACGCAGCCGCGGGAGACCATGATGCGCTTGTGGCCGGAATACCACGCACTCGGGGGAACGCGCGCTTTCAGCCAGTGCTGAAGCGGTCTCATATGCAGCAGCCCCAGATGACACACTGAAGAAGCCGCTGCCATCCGTCCCAATAGCCTCTGAAACTCCTTCAGCGGGACGAGCCTGCCAGGTCTGAAGAGACAGAGAGAAGAACTCAGAGCCTCCACTCGCTCGGGAGAGAGGCGCGCTCTCATTCCCACCGAATCCAGGTGTACTCCCAGGAACGTGAGCACACTTTTTTGAACGTTCACCCTCAAACCTAGCATTTCTAGGTGTCGCAGTAGGGCTTCCACATGGCTGACCAGCGTCTCTTTCGACTGTGCGAGAACCAGCCAGTCGTCCAGATAGTTCAAGACACGCATCCCGCTCGACCTGAGGGATGAAAGAGCCGCATCCACAATTTTTTTAAACGTTCGGGGAGCGAGGGCTAGTCCAAACGGAAGCACCGTGTATTGGTACACTGAATTCTCGAACGCGAACCTCAGGAATCGCCTGTGACGCTTTACAATCTGGATATGAAAGTACGCGTCCTTTAAATCCACTGAAGCGAACCAATCCCCGGGGCGAATTTGCGCCAGGATTTGCTTCAGAGTAGTCATCCTGAAGGCGCGCTTGTGAAGCGCTCTGTTGACAGGTCTCAGATCCAGTATGGGGCGGAGACCTCCACCCTTCTTCGGCACTACAAAGTAGCGGCTGTAGAACCCGCTCTCCCGCTCGCTCGGGGAGACCGGTTCTATCGCCTTCTTCTCGAGCAAGTTGCACACTTCCTGCCTTAGCACATGAGCGTTTTGGGGCAAAATGAATGACTGGATTACGCCGCGGAAGCGGGGTGGTCTGCGTTTGAACTGAAGTGTGTACCCGTGCCGAATCACATTTAACACCCACGGTGAAATGCCTGGAATAGCTTCCCACGCTGTCAGAAAATGACTCAGCGTGGGTTGATCTAACCCTGCGGTCATAGCCGCTGTGGTCATCGCCGCTATTTGTGGGCTGGGAATGGACACCTCGCGCCCACGAGGTGCCTTTATAGCTACAGACCGTGACTCTGCGCTGCTTGCGGGCAGGGCGGGTAACACAGTGTGCGGTGCAAGAGGGGAAAAGAGCTCTGTTTGTGAAGTGGTAGTATGCTTTATTGAACACAGTGAACAAGAAACAACATTCACAACACAATTGCACATGTCGCTCGCGGAATGCTGAGGGACTAAGTGCTGTAGAGCGCGGCGCTTTGGAACGGGACCAGCCTGGCGCTCTCTTCCCCTCTTGCCCGGGCGGTCAGGATGACTGCTTTGGCCTCGCTGGGGACGCGGCGACCTTCCTGCGTGGGCTCCTCTGAGCCGTCCTCTTCTTACCCGCTCCCTGCCATTGGCTGCCTCGGCCTCTACGAGCATCCGGCTCCGGGCGGGGTGCTGACTGCCTTCTGGCGGCAGCCTGAGGTTGGCGGCCCGAGGCGGAAGACGAGCGCGAGCGAGGCTGCGGTGGAGGCGGCGGCGCCCTGCGAGGGATCACATGACTCATAGCCTTAGCCTTCTTCTGGGTCTCGGAGTATCGCTCGGTGACCTTTTCAACGGCGTCTCCGAACAGGCCTGCTGGGGAGATCGGTGCATTCAGCAGCGTCTTCCTGTCAGCCTCCTGCACGTCCGAAAGGGTGAGCCACAGGTGTCTGTGGAGGTCCACCAAAAACCCCATCGAACGGCCTATCGCCTGGGCCAAGCGCTTCGTGGTCAGGAGCGCGAGGTCCGTGGCTGAACGGAGATCCCGGATGGCGGCAGCCTCGAAAGAGGCGGCGCCATCCAGAGACTTCAGCAGTTTAGCCTGTAGCACTTGGAGAACAGCCATGGCGTGCAGCGCAGATACCGCCTCTCCCGCCTCTCCCGCCGCGCCGTATGCCTTGTTAGCCTGGTGGGCTGTGAATCTGCAGGCTCTGGACGGCGAGCCCAGGGCGGGAGCCGACGGGCAGAGGTGTGCGGCGACGGTCTCCTCGACGGGGGGGATACGGAGGTAGCCGTGGTCTCCCGCCTCGTCCACGGGGGCAAACATGGCCTGGGTGGAAGTGAGAGTGCGCGCCGATTGCGGGGCGTCCTGCAGGTCAGCCGCGGTCTCCGCGGCCGCCAGCTCCGGTGCGGCCCGCTCCGTGCCCCAGTCGTTCTCGGAGGCAGACAGAGACATGGAGTCCTCCTCCTCACTTGCCCCGAAGGACACGAAGTCAGCGACTTCGCGAGGGGGGTGAAAGGTCGCGTCGGAGAAACTCACCGGGGGTCAAACCTCGACTCCGCGGTTGGGGGGGTACACCAGCGGCTCGGCGGCGGCAGTGTGCCCGATCCCCGCTGCTGCGCGAGCTTCATCCCGCCTGGCCCTGAGAGCTCTTAGGGACATGTCCGCGCAGTGCTCGCAGGACCCGCCATCCTTGAGGGCTGACTCGGCATGGGCCAGCCCCATGCACGCAACGCAGAACAGGTGTGCGTTCGGGGGCACGATGGGCACGTTGGGCGCACCTTCGACGACGGCGAATAATCCTTAAAAAGTTGTAGTGGTTAGTATCAGCTTTCTAGCACACGATTTGAGCGTGAAGAGAGAGATTCTGAAGGGAATTGACGCTGCACTTGCATTATTACTGCTAATATACACTCACCTAAAGGATTATTAGGAACACCTGTTCAATTTCTCATTAATGCAATTATCTAATCAACCAATCACATGGCAGTTGCTTCAATGCATTTAGGGGTGTGGTCCTGGTCAAGACAATCTCCTGAACTCCAAACTGAATGTCAGAATGGGAAAGAAAGGTGATTTAAGCAATTTTGAGCGTGGCATGGTTGTTGGTGCCAGACGGGCCGGTCTGAGTATTTCACAATCTGCTCAGTTACTGGGATTTTCACGCACAACCATTTCTAGGGTTTACAAAGAATGGTGTGAAAAGGGAAAAACATCCAGTATGCGGAAGTCCTGTGGGCGAAAATGCATTGTTGATGCTAGAGGTCAGAGGAGAATGGGCCGACTGATTCAAGCTGATAGAAGAGCAACTTTGACTGAAATAACCACTCGTTACAACCGAGGTATGCAGCAAAGCATTTGTGAAGCCACACACGCACAACCTTGAGGCGGATGGGCTACAACAGCAGAAGACCCCACCGGGTACCACTCATCTCCACTACAAATAGGAAAAAGAGGCTACAATTTGCACGAGCTCACCAAAATTGGACAGTTGAAGGCTGGAAAAATGTTGCCTGGTCTGATGAGTCTCGATTTCTGTTGAGACATTCAGATGGTAGAGTCAGAATTTGGCGTAAACAGAGAACATGGATCCATCATGCCTTGTTACCACCGTGCAGGCTGGTGGTGGTGGTGTAATGGTGTGGGGGATGTTTTCTTGGCACACTTTAGGCCCCTTAGTGCCAATAGGCTACGTGCACAAGCGTCGTGACGAACTTCCGCTATTGTCAGAAGTCGGCATATCAGTTTCCGGTTTACGACTGTCTTCATCGGCATCCGCTATAAACAAACAAGATGAGTGCTGCTGTTGTACGAAACAAAGAGTTATAATGTGCGTGACACATCTATGTTTATAAGAACTGTAGGTGGATCTTAACGCCCGTTTCACACATACTCCGTGTGCAGTGTGTGTGTGTGGTGCAGGAGCAGCACGCGCTATAGTGCTTCACATATGATGCGTTTGCAGTGAATAACTGATTCACGGCTGTACCACAAACACTTACTTACTATTTTTATTTCAAATCCAGAAGTTATGCTGCAACTTTTATTTAAAAAAAAGTTTTGTCAGCATTGCGATTCTCTTTGTACACATATACACTTTTTAATGGACGCATGCACGTTTAAACACAATTTAAACAACGTAGGCCTATTATTCCATGCATTACTTATATTAAATTGCTCAAGCAAGTGGTCAAATATTTAACTGTAAATTGACAAAAACAGCCGACTCTCATGCCTTTTCTTTTGCATTTAAATTTTAATAAAATAAATCTTGCATGTCACAAAGAACTTGTTTTTCCACCTCCACGAATGCGACGAGTGTTGTTCATTATGTCGCCTTGTTGAAGTAAATTGTAGTTTAGAGATCAGAGATCGTTTCCGCACTGAGTCTATTTTTGCTGTGCTGCAAACGCTGAATTAAAGTGACAGCGCATGTTTCGTGTGGTCAAAATGAACAAAGATTGACCTGAAAATGTATTAATTTCACCATAAATGCGTTTAATTAAATAAAATGTAGTAATCTCACCATAAATGCATTTAATTATATACTACTATTTTTCACAGTCATCTTTTTACTTTTAGAAGACCGGGGTAAAGCAAGGAAAACTACAATTTACTTCAGCAAGGCGACATTATGAACAACACTCGTCTCATTCGTTTAAATTTAAGAGTCGGCTGTTTTTGTCAATTTACAGTTAAATATTTGACCACTTGCTTGAGCAATTTAATATTATGCATGGAATAATAGGCCTACGTTGTTTAAATTGTGTTTAAACGTGCATGCGTCCATTAAAGAGTGTATATGTGTACAAAGAGAATCGCAATGCTGACAAAGTTGCAGCATAACTTCTGGATTTGAAATAAAAATAGTAAGTAAGTGTTTGTGGTACAGCCGTGAATCAGTTATTCACTGCAAACGCATCATATGTGAAGCACTATAGCGCCTGCACCACACACACACACACTGCACACGGAGTATGTGTGAAACGGGCGTTAGATCCACCTACAGTTCTTATAAACTTAGATGTGTCACGCACATTATAACTCTTTGTTTCGTAGCCTACAACAGCAGCACTCATCTTGTTCGTTTATAGCGGATGCCGATGAAGACAGTCGTAAACCGGAAACTGATATGCCGACTTCTGACAATAGCGGAAGTTCGTCACGACGCTTGTGCACGTAGCCTATTGGGCATCGTTTAAATGCCACGGCCTACCTGAGCATTGTTTCTGACCATGTCCATCCCTTTATGACCACCATGTACCCATCCTCTGATGGCTACTTCCAGCAGGATAATGCACCATGTCACAAAGCTCGAATCATTTCAAATTGGTTTCTTGAACATGACAATGAGTTCACTGTACTAAAATGGCCCCCACAGTCACCAGATCTCAACCCAATAGAGCATCTTTGGGATGTGGTGGAACGGGAGCTTCGTGCCCTGGATGTGCATCCCACAAATCTCCATCAACTGCAAGATGCTATCCTATCAATATGGGCCAACATGTCTAAAGAATGCTTTCAGCACCTTGTTGAATCAATGCCACGTAGAATTAAGGCAGTTCTGAAGGCGAAAGGGGGTCAAACACAGTATTAGTATGGTGTTCCTAATAATCCTTTAGGTGAGTGTATATTGGCCTGAAATCACTGATACAACCTTTAAGCAATGGCAGTGTTTTTTTTCACATTGTATTGTTGTAAAATACTTTGTGCTAGGCTTTTTTGTGTAATAATAATACATAAAATAAAAAACAGTTAATAAAACACCATTAAACAATAGGCTTACATGCTCTTCTTTATACATTGTTATTACACATGTCTACAATTCATATTATCATATCATAATCAAGCTTTCTGTTTGCTGTGGGGACAGATATGACCCGGAACTCTAAACATAGGGCTATGTCCTCAGTGCACGAATCGATACGCAATAAATATATATAACACTTTAAAACATACCCAAGTTAACCCAACCCATCCATTTACTTTCAACCTACATCATTTTGCTAACTCATGATGAAAGAGTTAGCAAATAGGGATTATATTCAGGGCGTTGCTTAAAGGGACAAACACTGCAGTCTTGTGTTCATCGATATAAGAATCAGATTTTAACCTTTCTATAATTTTAACATATATAATTATAATTTTAACCTTTTTATAATTGTAAAATTATAAAACACCAGGGCCAGATGGGTTTCCTGTGGTAGAATTTATAAAACATTTCTAGAATATCATGTTTTTTTATTTTTAGAAAGGTTACAGAAATAAAAGCAAAGGTAAGATCTTGCCTCACTTTAATGCTGCTATAATAAGACTGTACCGGATAAAGATCCAAGTTTGCCAGCAATCGGCCACTACATTTAATAAACACAGACATTAAAATGATCTCTAAAGCTGTTGCATCCCAGTTGGATACAATAATTTCCATAATTATCCATAATGATCAAACTGGATTCATCAAAGTCCGCCACTTCTCAAGTAATTTAAGAAGGCTTTTCAACCTTATCAATATATCACAACACAATCAAATACAGGCAATAATAGTTTCCTCAGATTTCTGATTATACTATAAATTGGACAAAATCAACAATACTTTCGGCAGCAGCCCAGGTCGCATACTTATTAATTTCTAGGGGTGACATTAAAAACCTGAGTGTATTAATTTCTCCACAACTTTCAGAAATGGTTCAGTTAAGTTTTACCCCAATATGAACTAAAATGAGGATTGATTTAAAAAGCTGTAATTACTTGGCTCTCTCTCTAGGGTGGATAGCAACTGTCAAAATTAAAATCCTGCCTCAAATTAATTCTTTATTTTCAATGATCCTATTTAAACCTACGTCTAAGTGGTTTCAATCATTATTTTTATTGGAAAAATACAAAAGCTAGAATCAGTCTGTCCACTTTGCAAAAATAGGTTACAGGTGGACCTAGATTCTCCAAATGTTCTAATTTATTTCATGGCAAATCAGTTACAATTTCTTATTAGATGGATACATTCTAACTCAGATTATGATCCATGTATTGATTTGGAACAAAATAATGAATACCCTTTATGGGAACCTCTATCAAAAACAAATAAAAACAACAATTGTTTCAAAAATAGATATAATAAATATATAATAGGCTATATAACACTTTAAAACATACCCAACCCATCCATTTACTTTCAACCTACATAATTTTGCTAACTCATGATGAAAGAGTTAGCAAATAGGGGTTATATTAACGCCTTATATTCAGGGCGTTGCTTAAAGGGACAAACACTGCAGTCTTGTGTTAATCGATATAAGAATCAGATTTTAACCTTTCAAATAAATTCGAGGTTTCTCGGTTCAGCGGTGCGGTAAGTGCATTAAAAAATGTAAAGCAAAAACCAATGTTGAATGCGGCATGTGTTGTTGTCGATATCTGCATTAAGTGCTATTTTACCGAATGTTTGTTGTGTGTCATATGTTGCTTTGAAAACTTTGAATGGAGTCACAAAATTTAATCACGTGATTCATTCACGTCTTTCTTTTGTCAGAATGCGGCTGATTTCAGTGGTTCCAAAACTATTTGAACCTTTTTATAACGTAACATTTGTGGCCAAATTGTTTTGAAGAGTCTAGAAACATGTGTTGATTTATTTTGCACGGAGTTGTCGACTTTAAAATGAAGTGCAAACAGTTTTTATTTCGTGTTGTTTACACAGCAAACTTAAGCATTCCCGTTTGGCATTTTTTGGGAACCAAATAATAACGCTCTAGAAATGTTCTCTGGGGTTTGGAACCAAAAACTAAACTAGCAGAACGATGCAGAGTTTTTTTGCGACAACCCAAATGAACATAACGTTCTGTAGTGGTTATTTTTTTAGGATATATTTTATAACCAAAAACGAACGGTAACGTTCTGGGAACCAAACATGGTGGTTAGCTGGGTAATTAATTACAGTTTGCTCATCTGTAAGAATCTATCTTTGTCAAAGTTCCACAAAAGGAAGCAAATAAACATGAAATAATACAAATACAGTTACCATATTTGATATATAATATCTAAAGGGTATATTATTAATGTAGCCTAGCCTGTAGATTGAGCAATTGCTCCATCTCATATAAATCACGATCACAGGAAAGTAAACATAATGCACAATTGTTTATCACTTAATGGATCACAATATAAAGAAAAAAAAGTTACATTAAGTTAAATCAAGTAAATGTGAAGATATTCTGTGTTTATCGTTTCTTTTTTCCCTCACAATTGCCTTTTAGATTAAAAAAATTACTTTATTGTTTGAAATAGAAATAACCCACATACTGTCGAGGAATGAAATGCATTGCTGGGAAGTTTGGGATTGAATAGGTTCATTCATACCCTGTTTTTCTTTTATGAACAGATATGGCAAACGAAGCAAAGCCCTGTCCATGTGATATTGGGGATACATTTGAATATGTAGGTCTTGGAGAGGAAGTTCAAATCGAGCACATTAAAGCTTATGTGGTGAAGCCTCGCCCTCAAGCATCAGAAAAGGCCATTCTTGTAATTCAAGATATTTATGGATGGCAGCTTCCAAACACCAGATACATGGCCGACATGCTCTCAGCCAATGGATACATGTAAATGTTTTCTAATGTTATAAATATTAAAATTGTTCAGAAATCCCTGTTCTTACTTGATTATTTTGCATTTGCAGTGCTATATGTCCAGATTTCTTTGTTGGAAAAGAGGTGTGGAGCCCATCTCACGACTGGTCAACATTTCAGCAGTGGCTCGAAGACAGAAAACCTACTGACATCAAAAAGTACAATTTCAATTAACTAAATGCTCTTATCTGATGCACTTGACCATGCCTTCAAAGGAAAGACTAAACAATCTTGTTGTTTTCCCAGGGAAGTGGATGTTGCATTGAGGTACCTGAAGGAGCAGTGTGGTGCAAAGCATATAGGTGTTGTGGGTTTCTGTTGGGGTGGTGTTGCGACACACTACGTTGCTCTTCAGTACCAAGAAATTAAAGCTTGCGTCTCTAACTATGGTAATGTATTTGTTGCATCTATATGAACAGTCAAGGATACAGAAAAAGTATGTGTCAATATGCTGTCTGCAATCCTAGCAACTGTATATACATTCATTTAACGCAGGTATTGTTAGAGATCGGGAAGACAGGTTTGACCTCAAGAGTCCAACCCTCTTCATATTTGCAGAAAATGATGAATACATACCTCTTGATCAGGTGAGCTGACATTTTAATATATATATATATATATGTATGTGTGTGTGTGTGTGTGTGTGCGTGTGTGTGTGTAGGGCACATTTCTTTTAAGACTTAGTTTAAAAGTTTAAGGTCAGTATATATATATTTTTTAAATAAATTAATTTCAAATAAATTTTCTTTCTTTTTAAAATAATCCTGAAAAAAAAAAAAATCATATTGACAATAATAAGAAATATATGTTCCATCATAGTTCTGATTTATTAATGCCTCAATAAGGATGTGACATGGAAAACTAGCTTTATGAGATTTGCACCAAACACATTTCAGGCCCAACAGCTCAATTGAAGTATAATCAGATCACAATTCTCTTTAAAATGATCTTTGAGTATTCAGTCTAATACAGATGTATTTGCATTTTATCTCTTAAGAATGAGAAACAATAAATGGGGGTAAACGTATCACTGGATTAATAAATGAACCATAAAGGGCCATAAACCTTGGCCAATCATTTAATGATGTTTATTGTTCTCTAACTTTTAACCAAGGTGACCACACTAGAGACAAGACTGAAGGAAAAGTGCACTGCTGACTTCCAAGTGAAAATCTTCCCTAATCAGACACATGGGTTTGTCCATCGCAAGAGAGAAGACATTAACCCAGATGATAAACCCTACATCGAGGAAGCCAGGAAAGATATGATCAACTGGTTGAAGAAGTACATGTAAACTGCAACAGGTTAAAATGACTGAGGTGAAGGTTAAACATTTTCTAATGATAAAAAGCAATAAATCTGATGATATTAACTTGAAATTATTTGAAAGCTTTTGCAGTTCTGCATGTATATTTTTAATATGGCACTTTTTTTCTACTAAGATTCAAAAAGCTAATGTCAATGACAACCAAGAAACAAATCTGAAAACGAAAGTTTAATGATCACTTCGGTACTACATTGAACTGCATCAAATGATAAATAACAGTACAGGTTCGACATTCCTTTAGAAGTGCTTGGGACCGTAGCGCGTCGCTCAGTCTTCAGGCTCACCGGGGCTCCTGACATCATCAATCTTCAGAATCATCTTGACTACTTGAGTGGCCAGAGAAATCTGTTGTTTCTTTCCAATGAGGGTCTCGATCACATGCTGTTTCTTCACGTTTTAAGGCCAAATAAAAAATATTTATCAGTTTAAGACTGAACCAATTACATAATAATAAAAAAAAAAAAAAAAAAAAAAAATACACTACTGTTTTAAAAGTTTGGGGTCAGTAAGATTTAAAAACAATGAAATTAATACTTTTATTCAGCAAAGATGCATTAAATTGAGCAAAATTGACAGCAAAGAATTTTAGAGTAAATTCATAATGCTCTTTTAAACTTTCTAATCAATGAATCCTGTGAAAAATATCACATTTTGTATCATGTATCTCCACAAAAATAAGTGGCACAACTGTTTTCAATATTGACAAGAAATGTTTCTTGATCATCAAATCAGCATATTAGAATGATTCTGAAGGATCATGTGACACTGAAACCTGGATAGAAAACTGTTGTTTTAAATAAAATTTTAATTTACCATTTCTATTGTATTCTTTAATCAAATAAAGACTTTTCAAAAACATTACAAAATCTTACATAAATCATTTCTAAATGGCTTTTTTGTTTTACTTTTGCACAAGCACTACTAATAATATAATTCTTTACTTTGTTTTTCTTACATTTGCCTATTGTGTTGATGAGTATTGTAAAGAATTATATTTTAAAGGAACCATATGTAAGAAATGTATTTCAGTTAATCATAAAATGGCCCTGATATGTCACTAGATTAAACAATCATGTTCATTTCAAATACTTATATCACTGACAACAGTAGTCCGGCCAGGATATTGTCATTTAAAAGTGAAGTTTCAGCCCTCAACTGATGTTGATGTTGTCATGTTGTGTTTTGGCCTGATGCCCCACCCTCCACCTATCTACTAATCACGAAGTCAGTAGTGTTTCGGCATCCGGGTTCCCAGCTCTGCTCTAGTTACCACAGCTGCAGCTACAAACGTGTCGGATAAAAAATATCTAACATTACATAACCTAAAAGACCTCATTATGAATCCGAAATATGCAAAACATCTCTCATGAAGCATAAACATAATTAACAGAAAAAAAACTTACTGTGTAGAACTCGTCACTTGCCATTGGAAGCTCCTTGTAGCAGCCTACGTTCCTGCTGGATCGTACAGCCTAACTGGCAACCTCGAGTCAGGGGGGAGGGGGAGGGGATACACCGCTCTACAGTAATTTGAAAGTGATTGCAGAACCAGTTTTGGCCACAATCTTACATACGGTTCCTTTAAGAAGTATATTAAAGAAGTTCATACCATTTGTTGATAAATGTAGGCAGTCAATTTCAAGTACAGAGTTGATTTCCTTGACTTGACCTCTGTCATCGTCTGAATAGGGTTCAAACCACTGTTCTCGGCGAGTACCATAGGGATGACCTCAAGAGCATCAGCGAACGCTCTCATAGCGTACTGTTCCAGAGAGGGGCACTGGAATCCAAGCAGAGCGTTTTAGAAATATGCTTAACAAAAACCTCAGAATGAAGAGTATAACATGTACATAAGTACAGATAATGGCAAAAATACCTTATCAGCTGCCAGGTTGACCGCAAGAGCGCAGGCGATCTCTGAGGCACCTCCACCGTACACGATGCGGTTATCCTTCACAAGGTTACGAATGACGCACAGAGCATCATGAAGAGCTCTCTTGGCCTCTTCGATAATCTAAATGATTCAGATGAATAGGCGAGGGAGATTGCAAATTTGTAACCAGGATACGAAAACGAATTTAATATCTTGAGGGGGCAAAAGCCCAATTTAGCACTTAAAACTCTTTACTTTGTTCCCTCCACGGATGAAGATCATCACGGCTCTGGAGTTCCCTTTCAGTCGGGTAACGTTCGACTTAGTCGATTGTACCGACTGTATGGGATAACGCCTAGTGAGCCCGATCACTCTGATTACTCTTAAAATCAAGCCAACAAGCTTTGGCAGGTGCGTAATCAACGCCCCGCCTTACTCTGCAGGTATAAACACGGAAGTGGATGCACCTACCAGTTGTCTTTCGCTTTCGGATCTGATCGGTTCATTCTGATGGTCTCTGATCGAGCGACTATACAACAAGTGTGCCGGTGTTCTTTTGGAAGACTCTCCTGGTGTCGGTGTTTACAGCAATTGCAGCAGTGGTCGCGAGCTACGGAAGCTCTCTTCAGCTGTTTCCACAGCATTTTTTCTTCTTAGTAAGAGTGTTTGTTGACGCGGTTGAGGGCGGAAGTAGTGAGTGCTTCACTTTCGAGTGTTGCCGCGGTTGTTCCCCTGTGTGCTCCGGCACTGGTGACGGGTCCCGTTTCTAAAATAGCAAGCACAAGCGCAAGCGCTAGTGAGGTGGGCCGCCCAGGGATGGGATTTTGTTCTTGGAGATGGTACCGGTTCACTCCCTCCCCTCGGTGGAGGACCGGGGGGAGTCTTTGTTTGTGTAGGTCTGTTCCGCCGGTGGCTCCCCGTACCTGCGGTACCTAGATTTACAAAGAAAGAGCAAATTTCTTTATCCCTGAGCATTAGCAGAGGTGAGCTATAGGTGTGCAACCCAGGAGCCTGACACCAACAGCCACGTCTGTATCACCAGCCCTCATTATGGCGAGTCGGTTGGGCGTCTCACGCTATTTTGAGATCCTCTGAAACGAGGGAAACGGGTAAGTGCACTTACATGTGCACATGATTCAGTCTCGGGCCGCCTACGGGCCTTCCGAGTAGAGTCCGTGTTTACTGAAGTTGTGGTTGATGGTGTCTGGAATTCTGTTGATTCACCGGTGTAGCCCCGTGAGGTGTTCCTGGCTGTTTCAGCTTTTTTCCTTATGCTAGAGACTCAGCTTCATTAGTTAGCAGTAATGCGTTCAAGGACCTGCTCATGCCTTCTCACGCACTCTACTGCTAACTAAGGAGGCAGACCTGGTTTTTGGCCGCCTATGGGCTCTCTGAAGCTAGGTCTCTGCCTCCGAACCGTTGCCTCATTCTGAGTAGGTCTGGTACGCTGAGCCTTTTTGGGTGGTCAGTTGTAGCAGCTGAAAAGTGTTCCTGATCGTCTTGATTGGTTCGTGTATTTTTGACTCTGCTAAGTCGATTCAGTTCGTCTGGCACCCGTTCGGTCCGCTGCTGCCTGTGTCACTATGTGTGCAGGTAGTACCGTGACGAGCGTGGTCATCGCTTCCCACTGGTGAGAGTTGCGGTGAGGCCATTCCTCCAGCCGATATGGAAATGGGTCTCTATGGGATCCGTTTCTGTAATACTTGGGTTACAGTGAGTTCATTGCCTCGGGTCTTTTTTGGAAGATAAAAAGCCCCCGTTCAGTTTTCACACAGCAGGTAAAACTGTGGTCCTTCAGTGACCTGCTGGATCAGTACTTTGGGCTCCACTCTTCCGCGAGACATGGGTCATCCTGTGCCTGGCGTCTGGGGTGGAGGTCTCGGTATGGGTCCCTACCCTACGAGTGCTGCATAGCCAGTGGGGTTCGCAGGTCAACTGAGAGGGGTTCCTTTCCTAAACAGAGAGGAACCTTTCAGTCTGGAGGTGAACTTGGTTTACATGTTCCTCAGGGGACATGTCCAGTCAGTGTTGGGGTGAGAAAGGGTCCCACTGATTAATTTCAGAGGCTCCCGGGGCATGTGTGAGACGCAGCCATCCTGGATGGTTTCCTCCATGGGTTGACCGCTTCAATATTGACTTTATGACCAAATTCGCTAGTGGCCGTGGCAGAGTAGCACACTCATGTGGTGTGCAACCAAACCCTTAGCCGTGTACAGGTCTTCGAGTTTTCGAATCAGTGACTCTAGACCAGATCTGAGGACATGAGCGCAGGGGCCATGTATAACGGGCATGTAGTCAGTTAGGTTGGGCGTGTCAGACTACATTGGCGTCTTTTCGCCTAGAGTTTCAGCGAGGATAATTCAAGGGCTTCCTCGCTGGTCCAAACTCGCCTGCCACTACCTCCGATGGGGCTGAAGCTGGGTACGCTTCTCCACAGTAGAACTCTGGCCTGCTCAATCATGCTGCCTCAGGGCCTCATGATAGCAAACACCATAAGAGAGTGGAAACCCCATCCCCCTAGGTGTCAGTAGGGAGGATTCTCGGGGCTGCACTGGGTCATCCGTGCTGCTTTGGGTATTCCCCTATCTTTTCGCTACTCACTGGGAATAGTGGTTGTATCGGAACGGACTGATGCCAGGGTTTACGCTAAGGGCGTTCCCCGGTGAGCTTTCTTGCATGTCAGCGTGCTATGTCAGAGTGGAACAGTCTTCAGTTGCCCCGTTCCAGCCCAACTAGACTTATTCCTCGAGAGCCTTCTGACTTCCTCTGAGTCACTCAGAGATGGGCATCGATGGCACCCGCACTGAGCCCTAAACGGCAGCTTGGTTGTGGTGGTTCAGTATCTACCTCTGAAAGAGCTATGGATACTAATACTTCTGCGTGAGCCCCCTCCATACTGGAGGCCTGCTTGTGATCCGAAGTAGAACCGGTTCGTTGGCGTTCTTAGAAATAAGAATCCCTGAGATGTTCAGTCATTTTGTCACTTCCCTCCTGCACTAGAATTATGGGGTGCTGTTTCCGCTCCACCTTTCTGGGTGACGTTGTTCTCATGGGCACGTCACGGTGCGGCTTCTGAGGGGGGTACAATTTGATCGTCTGGTTCCTGAGCAATGCAAAGGGTCATCCTTCTTGCATAGCTCTTACCTTCTCGGAGACTTCTCCAGTGCCATGCACTCGGAGCGGCCCCCTGAGTAGCGAGTTTAAAACTTGTTTTAAGTAACAGTTCTCCTATTGTGTTTTACTCCTCAGAAGGTGGGAACTTGCATCATTTCAGTTGACGAAGTGTGCCTGGATTCGGGCCAGGGCTACTCCTGCAGGGGACCCTGGCCTGGATATATAGCCGCTTTCCGACCGGAGGAACCTTTTCACAGTTCCTAGAACTATTGGCTAAAGTACCCGGATGTCGGCGTGTTCGCACCGCAGGAACTAGGAACGATTTTAGTTCTAGGAACTCCATTTGTAGGAACTAATTTAGGTCCTACTTCAGAGTAGGGTCTAAACCAGCACTATAGGAACTATCTGTGACGTTAGTATACGCTGATTGACCGAACGCACGCGGAACACCAGCACCCGCCATTTTTAAAACAGCTATATGTAAACACACAGATTATAGCCTATATATTTACTCCAGAAACTAACAATACAAACATGGAAAACAGTGATAGATGGGTCTCTAAACCTTTATGCTGAAGAGAAAATCCAACGCAACTTTGAGGGGACCAAGGCAAACATGATTATGTTTATCTGCCCAGCTAGCAACACTGGACATCAACCACACGGCATAGGCTAATAACCTTTTTTCATATACTGTCTACTTTCTATAACTGTTCTATCTAATAAGATATTAAACAGTACTGTTAGACAGATTGCTAACTAATAAACACAGAGAATGCGAGCATTGTTTGCTCTGGCGTTCTCAGCGCCGCCAAAATAAAGGTCCGTCGCGCCGTCAAAATAAAAGTCACCGTGCTTGCGTCACTCCCTTACCCCTCCTACCAGTTCCTATGGCCACTTGGCCAGTGCGAACGCAAACAGCAAAACCGAGTTTGGGGGAGAGTAGTTCTTAGAACTGTTTAGAAGTGGACAGTTCCTAGAACTAAGTTCCTAGAACTACTTGGTCGGAAAGCGGCTTATGCCAAGGCTCCTATCTCTCCTGTGATGGGAATAGATAGTGAGCCTGCGAGCGCTGCCTTGGAGGAGGCAGACCCAGTCCTGACTTTTTCTCTGCTTCTCTCACTCTGCGGTGGGAGAACAGAACGCAAAGTCTCGGTACCGGACTAACTACTTGTCTGTTGGGGGACCAGCAGAAAGGAGGGCGGTTCCCTGTGCGATGGTTGGCCCACGTGGGAATGTGTGGCCATCATCTTGGTGGAAGTCTATCTGGTGACTAGACCTAGATTCTCCAAATGTTCTAATTTATTACATGGCAAATCAGTTACAATTTCTTATTAGATGGATACATTCTAACTCAGATTATGATCCATGGATTGATTTAGAACAAAATGATTAATACCTTTTATAGGAACCTCTATCAAAAACAAACAAACAAAAACAACATTTTTTTCAAAAATAGCTTAAGCTTTTTTTTCTTTTTTTTTGAGGATCCTACTTTTGCGAAAACCCAGTTCAGATGTATGTATCAGCCTTGCTTTATATAAGTTTTATTATTTTGCATTTTTATAATATAACATGCTGGAAATGTGATAAAAAAAATCTTTAATTTGACAATCATGTCAATCTCCAGGCATGTTCAGAATTACGATACACCAGTCATACAGTAGAAGGTGGAATAGGTAGGCCTATTTAGTTTTATATTTATGGATCTGTAAAATGCATCTGTAAGCAATGGCAGTGTTATTTTCACATTGTAGGCTATTGTTGTAAAATACTTTGTGCTAGGGTTTTTTGTGTGTAATAATAATAAATAAATAAATAAACAGTTAATAAAACACCATTAAACAATAGGCCTACATGCTCTTCTTTATACATTGTTACACATGTCAACAATTCATATTATCATATCATAATCAAGCTTTCTGTTTGCTGTGGGGACAGATATGACCCGGAACTCTAAACACAGGGCTATGTCCTCAGTGCACGAATCGATACGCAATAAATATATAATATATAACACTTTAAAACATACCCAACCCATCCATTTACTTTCAGTTTCGACCTTTTACAGTCTATGGTTTCAACTGACATAATTTTGCTAACTAATGATGAACAAAGTAAGACGCAAGCGCCTTATGAAATAGTGGGCGTTGCTTAAAGGGACAAACACTGCAGTCTTGTGGTCATCGATATGAGATTTGAACCTTTCATCAGTCAGATTTGAACCTTTCATCAATCAGATTTTAACCTTTCAAATAAATTCGAGGTTTCTCGGTTCAGCGGTGCGGTAAGTGCATTTCAAAATGTAAAGCAAAAACCAATGTTGAATGCGGCCTGTGTTGTTGTCGATATCTGCATTAAGTGCAATTTTACCAAATGTTTGTTGTGTGTCATATGTTGCTTTGAAAACTTTAAATGGAGTCACAAAGTTTAATCACGTGATTCATTCACGTCTTTCTTTTGTCAGAATGCGGCGGATTTCAGTTGTTCCAAAACTATTTGAACCTTTTTATAACGTAACATTTGTGGCCAAATTGTTTTGAAGAGTCTAGAAACATGTGTTGATTTATTTTGCACGGAGTTGTCGACTTTAAAATTAAGTGCAAACAGTTTTTATTTCGTGTTGTTTACACAGCAAACTTAAGCATTCCCGTTTGGCATTTTTTGGGAACCAAATAATAACGATCTAGAAATGTTCTCTGGGGTTTGGAACCAAAAACTAAACTAGCCAGAACGATGCAGTTTTTTTGTGACAACCTAAAGAGAATAAACAGAACGTTCTGTAGTGGTTATTTTTTAGGATATAGCCTATTGTATAACCAAAACGAACGGTAACGTTCTGGGAACCAAACATGGTGGTTAGCTGGGTAATTAGTTTGCTCATCTGTAAGAATCTATCTTTGTCAAAGTTCCACAAAAGGAAGCAAATAAATATGAAATAATACAAATACACTGAAAAAATGATTCGTTGTGGTTGCACACAATTGATTTTAGTTACATTTAAACAAATGCATTAAGTTGAACTTAATCAATTTTAGTTCAACTTAATGCATTTGTTTAAATGTAGCTAAAATCAATTGTGTGCAACCACTTACAATAATTTTTTTAATTAAATTCAACGAATCATTTTTTTTCAGTGTAGTTACCATATTTGATATATAATATCTAAAGGGTATATTACTATCCTGTAGATTGCTCCATCTCATATAAATCAGATCACAGGAAAGTAAACATAATGCACAATTGTTTATCAAAAAAAAAGTTACATTAATTTAAATCAAGTAAATGTGTTTATCAATTTCTTTTTTCCTCACAATTGCCTTTTAGATTTAAAATATTACTGTATTGTTTGAAATAGAATAACCCACATACTGTCACAAACAGTTTGTTTCGAGGAATGAAATGCATTGCTGGACGAAGAATCAATTTGGGATTGAATAGGTTCATTCCCTGTTTTTCTTTTATGAACAGATGGCAAATGAAGCAAAGCCCTGTCCATGTGATATCGGGGATACGATTGAATATGTAGGTCTTGGAGAGGAAGTTCAAATCGAGCACATTAAAGCTTATGTGGTGAAGCCTCGCCCTCAAGCATCAGAAAAGGCCATTATTGTAATTCAAGATATTTATGGATGGCAGCTTCCAAACACCAGATACATGGCCGACATGCTCTCAGCCAATGGATACATGTAAATGTTTTCTAATGTTATAAATATTAAAATTGTTCAGAAATCCCTGTTCTTACTTGATTATTTTGCATTTGCAGTGCTATATGTCCAGATTTCTTTGTTGGAAAAGAGGCGTGGAGCCCATCTCACGACTGGTCAACATTTCAGCAGTGGCTCGAAGACAAAAAACCTACAGACATCAAAAAGTAAAATTTCAATTAACTAAATGCTCTTATCTGATGCACTTGACCATGCCTTCAAAGGAAAGACTAAACAATCTTGTTGTTTTCCCAGGGAAGTGGATGTTGCATTGAGGTACCTGAAGGAGCAGTGTGGTGCAAAGCATATAGGTGTTGTGGGTTTCTGTTGGGGTGGTGTTGCCACACACTACATTGCTCTTCAGTACCAAGAAATTAAAGCTGGCGTCTCAGTCTATGGTAATGTATTTGTTGCATCTATATGAACAGTCAAGGAAACAGAAAGTATGTGTCAATATGCTGTCTGCAATCCTAGCAACTGTATACATTCATTTAACCCAGGTATCGTTAGAGAGCGGGAAGACAGGTTTGACCTCAAGAGTCCAACCCTCTTCATATTTGCAGAAAATGATGCAGTCATACCTCTTGATCAGGTGAGCTGAGGTCATTTTAATATATATATATATATATATATATATGAAAAGCACATTTCTTTTAAGACTTAAACTGTGTTCAAAAGTTTAGGGTAACTTTTTTTTAAATAAATTAATTTCAAATACATTTTATTTTTTTAAAGAATCCTGAAAAAAAAAAAAATGTTTTTTAATGTTGGCAATATTAAGAAATATATGTTCCATCATAGTTCTGATTTATTAATGCCTCAATAAGGATGTGACATGGAAAACAAGCTTTATTAGATTTGCACCAAACACATTTCAGGCCCAACAGCTCAATTGAAGTATAATCAGATCACAATTCTCTTTAAAATTATCTTTGAGTATTCAGTCTAATACAGATGTATTTGCATTTTATCTCTTAAGAATGAGAAACAGTAAATGGGGATAAATGTATCACTGG
This sequence comes from Rutilus rutilus, assembly GCF_951802725.1. Classification (NCBI taxonomy): domain Eukaryota; kingdom Metazoa; phylum Chordata; class Actinopteri; order Cypriniformes; family Leuciscidae; genus Rutilus; species Rutilus rutilus. The sequence continues at coordinate 15,839,639 of NC_140228.1, forward strand.
ATTAATAAATGAACCTATTTCAGGGCCTTGGCCAATCATTTAATGATGTTTATTGTTCTCTAACTTTTAACCAAGGTGACCACACTAGAGACGAGACTGAAGGAAAAGTGCACTGCTGACTTCCAAGTGAAAATCTTCCCTAATCAGACACATGGGTTTGTCCATCGCAAGAGAGAAGACATTAACCCAGATGATAAACCCTACATCGAGGAAGCCAGGAAAGATATGATCAACTGGTTGAAGAAGTACATGTAAACTGCAACAGGTTAAAATGACTGAGGTGAAGGTTAAACATTTTCTAATGATAAAAAGCAATAAATCTGATGATATTAACTTGAAATTATTTGAAAGCTTTTGCAGTTCTGCATGTATATTTTTAATATGGCACTTTTTTTCTACTAAGATTCAAAAAGCTAATGTCAATGACAACCAAGAAACAAATCTGAAAACGAAAGTTTAATGATCACTTCGGTACTACATTGAACTGCATCAAATGATAAATAACAGTACAGGTTCGACATTCCTTTAGAAGTGCTTGGGACCGTAGCGCGTCGCTCAGTCTTCAGGCTCACCGGGGCCCCTGACATCATCAATCTTCAGAATCATCTTGACTACTTGAGTGGCCAGAGAAATCTGTTGTTTCTTTCCAATGAGGGTCTCGATCACATGCTGTTTCTTCATGTCTGTAAAGATTTAAGTCAAATTTAAGGCCAAATAAAACTGTATCAGTTTAAGACTGAACCAATTACATAATAATAAAAATAAATAAACTACACTACTGTTTTAAAAGTTTGGAGTCAGTAAGATTTAAAAAAATTTTTTTTATACTTTTATTCAGCAAAGATGCATTAAATTGATCAAAATTAACAGCAAAGAATTTTAGAGTAAATTCATAATGCTCTTTTAAACTTTCTAATCAATGAATCCTGTGAAAAATATGACATTTTGTATCATGTATTTCCACAAAAATAAGAGGCACAACTGTTTTCAATATTGACAAGAAATGTTTCTTGATCATCAAATCAGCATATTAGAATGATTCTGAAGGATCATGTGACACTGAAAACTGGACAGAAAACTCGTTTTAAATAAAATTTTAAATTACCATTTCTATTGTATTCTTTAATCAAATAAAGACTTTTCAAAAACATTACAAAATCTTACATAAATCATTTCTAAATGGCTTTTTTTGTTTTACTTTTGCACAAGCACTACTAATAATATAATTCTTTACTTTGTTGCCTATTCTGTTGAGTATTGTAAAGAATTATATTTTAAGAAGTATATTAAAGAAGTTCATACCATTTGTTGATAAATGTAGGCAGTCAATTCCAAGTGCAGAGTTGATTTCCTTGACTTGTCGAGCTCTGACCTCTGTCATCGTCTGAATAGGGTTCAAACCACTGTTCTCGGCGAGTGCCATAGGGATGACCTCAAGAGCGTCAGCGAACGCTCTCATAGCGTACTGTTCCAGAGAGGGGCACTGGAATCCAAGCAGAGCGTTTTAGAAATATGCTTAACAAAAACCTCAGAATGAAGAGTATAACATGTACATAAGTACAGATAATGGCAAAAATACCTTATCAGCTGCCAGGTTGACCGCAAGAGCGCAGGCGATCTCTGAGGCACCTCCACCGTACACGATGCGGTTATCCTTCACAAGGTTACGAATGACGCACAGAGCATCATGAAGAGCTCTCTTGGCCTCTTCGATAATCTAAATGATTCAGATGAATAGGCGAGGGGATTGCAAAATTGTAACCAGGATACGAAAACTAATTTAATATCTTGAGGGGGCAAAAGCCCAATTTAGCACTTAAAACTCTTTACCATTTTGTTCCCTCCACGGATGAAGATCGTCACGGCTCTGGAGTTCTTGCACTCCTCAATAACCAGCATTTTGTCTTTAGTGGTCCCAAAGCAAATCTCCTTCACCAACCCAGCAGCGCCCAACTTCTCCGGGGTCAGCTCGCTGAATCGGGGTACGATACGTCCTCCAGTAGCAATAGCGATGAGCTGGAAATGTTTGTATAAAGTCTCAGTTTGTTCATACTCTCAACAGACATTAGTAACCCATCAGTGATAAAGCTGAAGACAATGTTGTGAGATATCCGAGCGTTCAAAAGTCTAGGGTCTGGAAGTTTTTCTTTGAAAGGTATACTTTTAATACCCAAGACTGTACTATTATTTAGCAAAAGTGACTCTAAAGACATTTATAATGTTACAAAGGATTTGTTTTAAAGAAATCTGCAGTCTTGAACTTTATACTTAATGAAACATTTTTTTTTTTTTTAAATCAATGTCAACAAAAATATTAAAGTTACTGTGAACTGGAAGTTGTGATCGACTTTACTTCAGTAATGTGACATTTTCAGAGTGAAATGGAATATTGAATGAGAAAAGAGGGCATGGCTCTTTTTTTCGGCTGGGAATTGATTGAATCTAAAAAAGTATGCGTTCCATTCATCTTGCTGTCATTGGATCATTGGTTCATCAGAGAAGGAAAGCCATTCCAGAGGGGAAGTACAATTTCAGATTTGTATTAAAGACGACAAATTGTTTTTTTTTGGACTAACTTGCACAGATGAATTGTTTACCACAAGACTAGTAATGTGTGCTAACAAAGTAAATAAGGTCCATTTTGATTTCATGCTGACTTTAAGTAGCACAATTGTTTTACCATTGATAAGAAATGTTACTGGAGAACCAAACCAGAATATTAGAATGATTTCTGAAGGATCATGTGACACTTAAGACTGAGTAATGATGCTGAAAATTCAGCTTTACATCACAGGAATAAATGACATTTTAAAATGTGTTAAAGGTTATTTTGCATTGTTATATTTCACAATATTACTGTTTAATGCATTTTAATGTTCAAACATACTGACCCCAAACTTTTAAACAGTAGTGTATTGCAGTGTAGTTTTTACAAACCTCAATCTCAGGTCCACCGACCCAGCGGACGGCAGGAAGCTCATTCTGCAGGAGCAAGTGATTGGCCTCGTCGTCAAATCCCCACTGGCAAATGGCAAGATTAGCCCCAGTCTCCTTGACCTTTAGAAGACGTGTTGGGAAGAGGGAGAGAAAGAAAAAAAAAGAAAAAACTAATTAAATTGTATGATCAATAATACATTTATCATTAAAATCAAACTGAGAATGCAATACATCCGGAATATTCAATTTGTAGCTCTAAATAACTCTACACTGAAGAGGGTGGTCATGCAGATTGAGAAAACATCATTATTGCTATTGTTTGCATTTTTTACAATTATGTTAAAAATAAAAAAATACAAATCTTAAACAAAGAAACTGATAAGATGTCTTTAAGGCACTTTAATCTGTCAATGTAAAATAAAACTGCCATTACATTTTATTTTATAGCTTTATAAAAATACACTGAAATACAAATTATAAATGCATATTAAATAATATACAATATTAAATACAAATATATTGAATTAAAACAATCTCTTTACTTTTACTTAAGCAAGTACACAAACAGAACAAGCAATATACAGACCTGTCGAATCATTTCTGCAAACTTTTCCTTCTCATAATTCTGCAGAGCTTTATAGTCCTCCACTGAGGTCACGTCAAGCTTATGCTTGGTTTTGGGCTTGGGTGGCTCAAACGGGCAGGTGAGGATGGCGATTTTTGTGTCTTTCAGTACCTGGAGGAATATATAAAACATACTTATTAATGAAGACCATATGCATATACATATGCAACCAGGAATGATTATTAACAGTGAACACAGACCTTGGGCATCTGAGGGTGACTGAACTCTTTGTCTACAACGACACCTTTGATGAGCTGAGTGTCCTCTAGTTTACCACCGACCTTCCCTTCCACTTTGATGAGCTCAAAGTCGACATCCTTCCTCTCCATGTCTGCAACTGTCAGGATGGCATTGACAGCAATCTCTGCCATCTGTCTGTGGCACCGGTTGATCCTATGAACCCCAAAAAAGTGAATACATTGATGATAACCCCTTTCAATATTCTCTGTAATAAACTGTTAATTTAAAAAAAAAAACTAGTAACAGACACACTCACACTTTGGACCCTAGCGTGGTCATTGCTGTCTGAATAAGAGGTTCTGTGTTGTTGGGATCCACTGGGAAACTATCCCCGATTTTGTCAAGCTCCTCGATGGCAATCTTCGCGGCCTGGTCATAACCATCGGCGATCCTGATGGGGTGAATGCCTTTGTCTAACAGCTGCTCAGCCTGTTCCAGAAGAGCTCCTGCCAAGACTACAGGGGCAAACACACACCTTAGACTATAAAGCTATAGCCTACTGATGAAACAAGAAACATACTACAATATAGCACTCTTGAGATAAACTTCAACATATTACATTTAAAGATGACTATTACTATAGATTTCATGCATGTCTAGCTATAAGCTACATATCAAATTTTAGATGATCAAAAAAAAAAAAAAAAAAAAAATTTGAAAGAAGTCTCTTATTCTCACCAAGGCTGCATTTATTTGATAAACGCAGTATACATTACAATTGTAAAAAATAATGAATAATTTTAAATGACTATTTTCATATCTTTTAAGATGCAATTTATTTCTGTGATGGCAAAGCTGAATTGTCAGAAGCCATTACTCCAGTGTCACATGATCAGTCTAATATGCTGATTTGCTGCAGACGAAACATTTCTTATCAACTGAAAACAGTTGTGCTGATTAATATTTGTGGAAACTGAAATGGATTTTTTTTTTTTTTTAAGATTTATTTGATGAATATAAAGTTTCAGAGAACAGCATTTATTTTTAATGGAAATCTTTTGTCAATGTCTTGTATATACATTTTATAAATGTCTGTCACTTCTGATCAATTTAATGCATCCTTTCAGAATAAAAGTATTAAAATCACCATGAAATCAAAATTGACCATCCTTATTTTATGAAAGATTGCAGTATATTTATCTGTGAACATTTATCTGTTTATTTTTTATGAATTGCCCCGATTATCTTTTATCAAAATAACTTGCCCTCCCTCTTGCAGTGACATCTCTTTAATGATGCGTTTACTAGCATGGGGCAACCTGTCACTCACATGACATCACCGCAATAGCAAACCAAAACCATCCAATTAATTCCTGATGGACAAAATCCCACCCAACATGTTTTATTTGTTCGAGAAGCCATTTCACTCGGATATACGTCACAAATAGGGAAGAAAAGATTAGGGGTGTGCAGCAGAGTCAATATCTGTATCTGTTACAATGTCAAACTTATTCTTTATCATATATTTTATTCAAATTTTTTCCATTTTAGATGAGCCCCATGTAATTTCTGACCCTGATACAATTTAATGGTACGTGTCAAAGCATTATTAAATAAACAAAAATATGTAATAAACAAACATGCAGTGGGAAATATGTGAAGATTGATCAATGACAAGCATTAAAAAGCCAAATTCTGCAACCCATGTGCAGATAGCTCAGCTGGTTATTTTGTTAGTCAGGGGAGGACTAAAAGAAATGCAAACTCACCAACAACGCCAGTGGTTCCATCTCCAATTTCATCATCTTGAGACTTGGAGAGTTCAACCATGAGCTTGGCAATCTGATGTTCGACATCCATCATGCTGAGAATCGTTGCACCATCATTGGTCACGGTCACCTCACCATCCCTATCCACCATCATCTTGTCAAGCCCTGTAAACAGTATTAATCCGCATTAAAACAACAGCAAGGAATTGACCATAAAGACTAACTTGCATGCAGAACCGAGGACTTACCATTTGGCCCCAGTGATGTTTTCAGGGTACCTGCAACTGCCTTTGCTGCCATGATGTGAGACTGAAATGGACGAATAATATTAGAATAAAATGTATGCACGTTACAGATTCATTCTGATACTGCATGATCTCATATTGTTCTGACAGACAGTAAGGTGCGTCACAAACAACAATAATCTTGATAGGATTCTTAAAAAGTAATAAGCACAATAAGCAGTTTGCATAAAAGTAAAGTCAAGGTACATTTACAGCTTTCTCGTTGATAAAAACAATATTTCTTAATGTCTCCCTGATTGCGCATCATGACTCAACGCAGTTAAGAGGAAGCACATGGACCATCCGCTGCTAGACATGAGGCACATTATTGATAGAAGACAATAGAATACGCAATAAAGAAATTCATTCTCTCCATGTCAGACTACAAAAGCACAGTGCAACCAATAAGTTTAAAACATGAAACGGTTTGTAGTTTTCTGGATTATAGATATGATTAAATGAACCGTCAAAAAAGCTTAGAGAGCCCGCTAGCCCGTTAGCTTTTATACCTTCAGGGCTTCCAGGCCAGTCAAGCGAGATTTCTTGTCCTGGTCCTTTATGATGAGGAAAGGCCTTCCATATTCATCGAACGCAAGGGTCCCCATGGCGGACATTTTTAATCTCCACCCTAGAGGAATGCACAGCTTTTCAAAATGATTTTATATAAGGAAGTTTGATCCTCTAGCCGTGCACCTCGACGCGTGGATCTGCCGGCTAGTTCTGGAAGAATCTTGGGGCGGGACGGACCAAACCAAGTGGAGGGTGTCATATCATCAACGGCATTTTGGGTAAATTATGTAAGCGTCATCGAGTCAGTAATTATATAAAATGTAAAACACTTCAGAAAATAATTTATGAAAGAAAAAGAAAGAAACATATCTGCCAAATTTAAGCATTTTAATAATGGTTCATCCTACTATCGCGATAACCCCAACAAATAACGCGAGCTCAGCCACAGATTTATATTCCATACAGATTGACTAGACATATTGAGGTTTATTATTGACTAGTATATCTTTTATTTACAAATAGTTTATTTCTGCAAGACCATGTGCGAGTCCACAGTAACGTGGTATCCGGTTACCTGGTCCACCACCAGTCCATACTTATGAAAGCATGAAAGTGAGGAATACAGTATGTTTCTCGACCGAAGACGCGGTTGGAGTTGTCATTTGTAAATTCAAGGTAAATTCTATTAATTCAATCCCACCGCTCACATTTGATATTCGTGACTGACATTTGTTTCGATGATTGGATAGTCTAAAATAGTTGTTGATGTATTTAACATAGCACTGTCAACTGTATTGAAATAGCAGACTGTTTTGATTTCTTTGGCATTTTTACATGGCTTATGTAAATAGTTACATGATCGGAGCTGTTTAATTCCAGTTTACACATGTGAAAGATTATGTTTTTGCTCCATAAACATCATATGGGTGTGTGTGTGTGTGTGTGTGTATATATATAGGCTAGTCATGTGAAAAAGAAAAGACACCCTTTTGAATTCTATGGTTTTACATATCAGGACATACATTTTTTTATCTGGTCCTTGGCAGATCTTAAAATTAGGTAAACACAACCTCAGATGAACAACAACACATGTCATTACACCGTATCATTATTTATTTAACAAAAACTAGGCCAAAATGGAGAAGCCATGTGTGACACACTGCTTCCATAGGAATGAAGAGTGTAATCAAATGGCTTTGATTAACTGATCATCAGCAAATGTGATCAGAAGTTTTGCCAGTTTGCTGGTCTGAAGCATTCAGGTGTGTATTAAGATTAACACAATGCCAAGGAGTTAAGACATCAGCAATGATCTAGACAAGCAATTGTTGCCATCAAACTGGGAAGCGTTTTACAGCCATTTCCAAACAATTTGATGTCTATTATTGTACAGTAAGAAAGATTATTCACAAGTGGAAAACATTCAAGACAGTTGCCAATCTTCCCAGGAGTGGACGTCCCAGCATATTTACCCCAATGTCAGACCATCCAATGCTCAGAGAAATTGTGGAATACCCAAGAACTGAACCTCAGACTCTATAGACCTCAGTTAACATGTTAAATGGTAAAGTTCATGACAGTACAATTAGTAAAATTGACATGTTGGGAAGGGCTGCCAGGAGAAAACCTATTCTCTCTAAAAAGAACATGGCAGCATGGCTTAGGTTTGCAAAGTTGCATCTGAACAAACCTCAAGACTTATGGAACAATGTCCTTTGGACAGACGTGGAGTGGAGATGTCTGGCTATAATGCACAGCGCCACATTTGGCGCAAACCAAACACAGCATTTCAGCACAAACTCCTCATATCAACTGTCAAGCACTGTGGTGGAGGGGCGATGATTTGGGCTTGTTTTGCAGCCACAGGACCCCGGGCACCTTGCCGTCTTTGAGTCGACCATGAACTTCACTGTATACCAAAGTATTGTAAAGCCAAATGTGAGGCCATCTGTCCGACAGCTAAAGCTTGGCCGAAATTGGGTCATGCAATCGGACAATGATCACAAGCACACCAGCAAATCTACAACAGAAGGGCTGAAAAAGAAAATAATCAAGGTGTTGCCCTGGCCCAGTCAAAATCCAGACCTCAACCAGATTGAAATTCTGTGCCGGGAACTTCAGAGAGCTGTGCATAAACAAATGCCCGGAATCCTCAAAGAAATGAAGCAATGTTGTAAGGAAGAGCGGGTCAAAATTCCTCCAGAACGATGTGAGAGACTGACAAAGTCAAACAGAAAATGATTACTGCTGCTAAAAGTGTCTCTACAAGCAACTGGATCATTGGGTGTACTTAGCTTGTCACACATGGCTTCTCCATTTTGGCTTTATTTTTGTTAAATAAATAATGACACTGTGTAATATGTCATGTGTCATGTGTTGTTGTTCATTTGAGGTTGTATTTACCTAATTTTAAGATGTGCTAACACCAGGTGATTTTTAAAACCATAGAATTGGATCATATACAGTCTTTTGAGATGGTACCCTTTCAAAAGGTTCTAATATCTACCATTAGCTACTTGTATGCACACTTAAGGGGTAAATAAGGTACAAAGTGAACTTTTTGAAAGAGTACTACCCCAGTGACCGCTGTGTTTTCTCAACATGCAGAAATGATTTTCAACATCTTAACTCCTTTTGTCCAGCTATGATAATATGCCGTGTGAAGCTGCTGCTCGCTTCTTGATACTGTATGGATCTCAGCGCGGTCAGGCTCAGTCAATAGCTGAAGAGATCTGCGAACAAGCAGCTGAGTATGGATTAACAGCTGACATCAGCTGTTTGAGCAACCAGGACAAGGTGTGTTTCTTACCATTACTTTCATGGATATCAAATCTGGGACAGTCACATATCAGAACTGACTGATGCAACTTGTGCATTCCTATGCATCCCCAGTACAACGTGGACAGTGAAATCCGCCCAGTTGTTTTTGTGGTTTCCACAACCGGTGATGGTGATCCTCCAGACACTGCTCAGAAGTTTGTGAGAAAGATCAAGAATAAATCTCTGCCGCACGACCACCTCTCCCATCTGCGTTATGCACTGTTAGGTAAGATGGTCTTTCTGTTGTGCAAGCGTGAGCTCTACCCATCAGCACTTTTTTAATGCTGTTATATATGCAGCTCTAGGAGATACAAACTATGCAAATTTCTGCAACGGAGGCAAGACCATTGACAGCCTTCTGCAGCGACTTGGCGCTAAACATTTCTATGCCACTGGGCATGCAGATGACGGCACTGGGTAAGCATGAATGTTGAATAACAAAAGTTTAGATTTTCTGATATATTGCCTTGTCAAACTCTGGGACTCTTTTCTTTCCAGGCTTGAAGTAGTGGTGGATCCTTGGATTGAGGGACTCTGGGACGCTCTGAAAAAAACACTCTCCGGCATGTCTGCTTCAAATCAAACGGACGCTGCCCGTAGTGACTGTACACAGGACAATAATCATAAAAATGCATCCGGCCAGGAAAAAAACAAGTCAGATCTAGAAGTCGATCTTCATCTTTTGAAGCTGAGTGAAGTACACTCCCAAAATGAGAAAACTGTTACATCTGACAGCAGTGATGCAGAGACTCACTCTACCACGTTGGTTGCATCTCTGAAGCAATCTGCACCACCGTTGTCAGAGTCCGTTCTTAAAGTTCCTGCACTTCCCCCTTCATATCTTGAGGTTGTTTTGGAGCAGGCGTCAACTGAAGGGGTATGGACTTCATGGAAGATCAACATTTATAGAGTATAGAGATTAATCTTAAAAATACCATGGGTCTGGTCACTGGGGGGCCTTTTGAATAACTGTGTTGGACAATGGGGGGCATTTGAAAACCACTGTCTGTGATATAAAATATAATTTCTTTAACTGTGTCTATTATTGTGCTAATAAAAATCCTCCGTTCACAGGAGACAGTCCCATCTGGTAAAGACGGTTATCATGAAGTGTCCATTTCAAAAGCAGTTCAATTAACTCAAGATGATGCAGTGAAATCTTCCATCTTACTGGAGCTTGATATTTCGGTAAGTCCATATTCATTCATGTTTATTTAAGTAGGGATGCACCAATATTAAAATTCTGGCTGATATAAATGAGCTGATAATTATTTTAATACTAAACAAATTATTTGTATTTATATATAATTGTTTAGAATTATGACCGATAACAAAGAAATGTATAGAATACATTTAATACAGATAAATTAATAACTAATAATAAAATTCTATTCTAAATTGCCTAAATAATTTGCCTAAGTACGCTAAAAACTAAAATCAATCATTTTAAATGCCACAAGTGAATTTAGGCATCACAATATGTTATTCATTTTATTTTATTTTTTAAGAGAGATATATATACACACACACAGACACACACGCGCTCAAGACGTCCCATTTTACATTTAGATTACCCCTATATACCCCTATAACTGCAGTAATGCCTTTTTAAAAGTTTAGTTTAGAACGTAGGTTTCGGATCAGTCAAATAGTCATGTTTATGTTTTCCTCTGTTTTGGTCTCTAAGTAAATGTAAATGTTGTATCTCCAGGAGCAGGATGTTGCTTATCAGCCCGGAGACTCCTTTGATATTCTCTGTCCAAACAGAGCTAGTGAAGTTGAAGAGTTGCTGCTCAGACTGGACCTGCAAATGCAAAGGAATTGTGCCGTTCAAGTCAGCTTGCTTAAAAACAGCAGTAAGAAAGGTATTGCAGCCATTGTTGACACAATCAGTGATACCGGGAACATTTTCCTCGAACTGTGCAAGAGATAAAATAATGTATTCTGCCTACAATTCAGAGAACTAGATTAAGATTGAACAACTTGAAATGTTGAATAAATGCATAGCCAGTTTTAATTTATTTTACAGCAGCAAAGGTTCCACTTCACATCCCACAGAACAGCTCTTTGCAGTTTATTCTCACCTGGGGTTTGGAGATAAGGAGCATTCCAAAAAAAGTAATTTTGTGTTATTAACCTTATTTAATCTTATAGTTTCTGTGCTGTTGAAGTTCTAAACCTTTGATTTAGCACTAGCGCTTACTTTATACGCAACAGTGCTTTTGATGTTCTGGTGGGGATGATTTGATTGGCTTTCATGGGGCTGTTGTCTGAAGTTCCTGGACAGACCCTGTTATGCTGTTCTCTTGTGCTTTCAGGCGTTTGTGCGAGCGTTGGCGGACTTCACTCGGAGCGGTTCAGAGAAAAGAAGGCTTCTGGAACTGTGTAGCAAAGAAGGCTCAGCAGACTACAACAGCTTTATCAGGGACACCAACGTATGTGTGCTGGATCTCCTTCAGGCCTTCCCATCCTGCCTACCTCCACTCAGCCTCCTGTTCGGTCAGTAAACACATGTGATCTGCTTTGAATTTACTGGAATGGGGATGTTTTCTGCATTTCATACATTTCATATCAGCATATGCAGTTTGCTTGGTAAATGTGCTTGATGTTTGGAAGTGCTTCGGTACCACCAGATGGCAGTAAAACAACATCGGCTCAGAGGTCCAGCTTTGCTTTTTTGCTCTCCTTTTAAAGGCTAAATACTGTTCTTTAACTGCAAGTATAGCCTCTGAAAAAAATACATTTTAAACATGCAAAAGCTGTATTGAGAGTCTAACCAAAGCATATTAGGGCACACAAAGAGAATGATAAATTCATCAAATATAAATTAAAAACGAAGGCTGTCAATTAGGATAACTAATCATCTCATTAATTATATTCCAGGCCTTCAGTGCCATTTTAAGGGGAAAAAAATATTAATGTGTTATTACTGGGTTCAGCAATTTGAGTGGATGATGCTAGTTGCGAACAATGTGCTTGTCTATATAAAGACATAAGATTGCTCTTTAAAAACGATCTTTTGACTCAAACCATATCAAAAGTTTGGGGTCAAGTTTTTTTAAAAATGTTTTTGAAGTCTCTTATGCTAACCAAGGTTGTGTTTATTTGATAAGAATGCAGTAAAAACCGTACTATTGCAAAAATACTAATTTTCTATTTGAATCTATTTTAAAATGCAATTTATTCCTGTGATGGCCATTCCAGCCATTACTCCCAGTCTTCAGTGTCACAGGATCCTTCAGAATTCATTCTAATATGCTGATTTGCTGCTCAAGAAACATTTCTTATTATCATTTGTGCTGCTTAATATTTTTGTGGAAACCATGATACATTTTTTCAGGATTCTTTGAATAGAACGTTCAAAAGAACAGCATTTATTTGTAATATAAATCACAACATTATTAGTGTCTTTGCTGTTACTTTTGGTCAGTTTAATGCATCCTTTCCGAATAGAGTATTCATTTCTTTAAAAAAATTAAATAATTTGCTGTCCGCCTGGTAGTGTAAGTTTTGCACACTGTGCCGTGTAATTGAATTTGACAATACAAAGATGACATTTTGTTATAATAAACCTTATATAATTCTTCTAAAAATATTTGGTGGATCTATCATTTTTTTTGTTGTACAGTAAGTAAGCCTCTGCTGTGAAATGCAATAAAATTATCCATCAAGGTGAGAAATGTGCAGTCACCTTGATTTTGAGAAACAGCTAGTATAGCTGAAATTATTATTGCATAGCATGCTTTAGATATGGCGAACTGCAGGGTAATCATAATGCAGTGACCCTCACTGATTTATGCGGATGTGGCCATTGTTGCATTGGATGTGTGTACATGTAAAGTTTTAATCTGCACGAATATTACGGCGACTTTGGCAAATTAAGAATTAACATGGTCATTCTCCATGGCACAAATCGACAGAGATGCTGGTTCAGCAGCGTCTGACAGCACATTAATTTTATTTCTAAAATCACTCTGCACTGGTGTGTTCTTGATAGTAAGATCATTGTCATCAGTCAAACTGTTTCTCTCCTGGCTTTTTCAGGCTTTTTCCGACATTTAAAGTGCCGAGTTTTTCACCAAAACACCATGTGCCTTTTTGATGCATTTGTTTTGCACTGATGAGAGGCTGTAATTGCAACAGCTGCTCATTGTATTGAATGTTTGATTGTAATTAATTGATAATATTGAGGACCTTCGGCGTCCACATATGGTGTGCTTGAAATGAGCATTTTCAAATTGATTCATCATTTCAGCGAATTGGAGAAAATTGTATGTCAGTTGTTGACTGATGAAGGGGAATTTTAAACTCTTTTTTTGAGCAGAGAAACCACTACCTATGTGCTTTTAAAGGGATAGTTCACCCAAAAATTAATATGCTATCATCATTTACTCACCCTCATGTCATTCCAAACCTGTATGAATTTCTTTCTTCTGCAGAACACAAAATAAGATATTTAAAAAAATATGGGTAACAAAATCGTGGACGGAACCCCATTGACTTCCATAGTCTGGAAATAACTATGGAAGTCAATGTGGTTACCCATATTCTTCAAAATATCTTCTTTTGTGCAGAAGAAAGAAATGTATACAGGTTTGGAACAGCTTGAGGGTAAGTAAATGATTTTTGGGTAATCTATCCCTTTAACAAGGGACATTTTGTTAAATGTAAAAAAGCCTTTTGCAATAATGTAACTAATGGTATGAGGTCTTAACTTAGTAATGCACTTAACTTAATATTGTGTGAAACCAAATTCAAAAATAGTCATTTAAACACACAAACATTTGTATTATACATTTTGAACATTGTAATATTTTTGTAAGTGATTACAGTATGTTCTTCCTGCGACTGGTATTACTGCAAAATTTTAAAATGGAAAAACAAACCGAAAGGGACCAGAAGCTTCTCTGTATTGTAGAAACAATTTCTTATGTAGAATATGACAAGTTGCATTAAATACCCTCACAGCCTCTGCATTAAGAATAGGAGAACCCTCTTTATTAATGTGTCAATAACCAAGGGCGGGATTTCTTCTTTGGTTTGGGACTTTAAGGCACAACTAGGAAACTCTAATACAAGAGTTTTGACTGTGATATGCTTCCAGAGTCTTAAGTGAGTGTGTAATTCAGTTGTACTTTTTCTGTCTATATCATCCATCATCATTTGCATTTAAACCAGATTCAATTAAACCTGTATCATTTCACATGCATGCCCCTTTTTCCGCATGTTGAAGATTCTATCGTTGAATGGTAAATTGTGCCTGTTTTCTCTATGGGCCACTGGGCAGTTTTTGACAAAAAGGTGCAGAAATATCAGTTCATCCATATCTGTAATAGTGGTCAATGATATGGGCTATGCTGATATGACAGGGGTGCTGCTGATTATAACTAAAATAACTCTTATTCTATTTGAAAATATATAATTCTTTATGTAATTTATTCCTGTGATGGTAAAGCTGAATTTTCAGCATTATTACTCATTCTAAAATGCTGATTTGGTGCTCAAAAACAATTGTACTTATTATAAAAAATTTTTTTAGGATTCTTTGCTGAATATTAAGATACCTTATATGTTCAAAATCCATTGCCTGTTGGGAGATTTTGGAAACCAAATGAATGCAAAAAAATTCAAATTATTTACCTATTGTTGGCCTAGAATTATTAGCCTATATGATATTTTGGTTTACAAGTAGCTTTATTAGTATCTTTTAAAACAAATCTTCTTAACTTTTCAATTGATTATATGTACTGTACTTGCTTTTAACATCAAGATTGTCCTAAAAAGACCAACTAAAATAAACACTGTGTTGTGAATTGAGCTATTCTGAGAAATTGGCTCTCTATATATAAACTCAAAAGGCTTGGGTAACAGAGAGGGGATGCCCTAAAAGAGAAACTCAAGACACGGTCGAATAACCTCAAGGTCACAACGCCATCTCTATCTCTGATCTCTCCTCTGCTTTATTACAGAACACTTGCCAAAGCTTCAGCCCAGAGCCTATTCTGCTGCCAGGTAAGAGACCTTGTTTGAAACACCTGTTTTTTATATTTGGACACAAATTAAAGCAGAGACATATCCAGGTTTTAGGTCATTATTTCTGTCTCTATCCTCCTTTGATGTCGTGTGGTTTATTATAGACAGACATGAATTCAATGTGGCACTTACTCTTGCTTGATGATACTTTATTTGTTGTGATCAAAGTCAAACATTGGATGCAAAGGACATTCCTTTCAGAACCGCCTGCCACTTTCATTTGTTTTCTGCCCATCTCCTTTGGCTTGTAAGTGGTCGGGCATCTACACTAATGTCTCATGTTCAGTACGCTGATGCTGGTAGAATACACAGAAACATTAGGGCTATGAAATATTAAAGTCCGGTCAGCAGGGGTCCCCAGGGCCCGATACAGGCAGGCCATTAAGAGAGAGATAATGAGGTCCACCGACTTGCTCATGTCTGGGTTGTTTCTAGATTGTTAGCACTTAGTCTCTTATTTTCTGTCTCGTTCCTCAGCTCCAGCCTTCAGCACCCTGAGAAAGTTCATTTCGTGTTCAATGTTGTGAAGTTCCCTGCATGTCCCGAGCACCCAGCGAGGACGGGGTTGTGCACAGGCTGGCTGGTTGATCACGTCTCCTCAATCTTGCAGCCCCTTGGGACAGTACCTGCTTCAGAATGCCTAGGCACATCAGCCCTGCCGAAGGTTAGCACTGTAGGCATTACACATTAGCGAGCCCGTTCACCTCCAAATTAGCTTTTCACAGTCCCTGGGAGGATTTGGCTGAATTGGGTTGTTTGATTGAGGCAAAAGCTGGGCAGAAATAAGCTCTGGAGAAAGTGTACTAATCCTTGCAGCAGAATACAACAACAACATAAAAGCTTTTGGTTTAGATGCTTATCTACAAAATTTATGGAATTGGGTTTAAGGTTAAATAGATGTGTGGAGGATTACAGAATATAGGCAATCCCATCACCGCTTGGAATTGATTGGATCTAAATGTCACGTCCAGGTACATGTCAGACCTCGTCCAAGCAGCACCTTCCACTTACCATCCGACCCCTCTGTTCCTGTAGTGATGGTGGGCCCTGGGACAGGTGTGGCCCCCTTCATTGGATTTCTTCAACAAAGGTACATTTTGAAGGTTAATCACAAGGCCTTTTCCCACCCTTTTTTTCCTGACATATTTTAGTTTTGTAATAAACTAAACTAACTAATTTCCTGACATAATTGTATGTAGTAATAGCAGTGTGAAATGCTATGCAACATTTTTGTGTGAATTCCAAAATTCTGCTGATATCAGTAAGCTGGTAATCATGTTCATGTAATGGCTCATAACTTCACAATATTATAAATCTATACTACTTTGTTAAAAAATTTAAAACACACTAAATGCAAATGATTTAAATCTTAAAATAGGCAGAAAAAGTTACGACTGTTAGTGAGCATCCCGCAGCTGCTGAGGCGTTTAGATGGATATGTAAATATGTGCTTCCCGCTGTCCTCACATTAACCAAATAAACACACAACAAAAATGACAGCTGTGAGAAAACAGCAGTTGAGAAAGCATTTGATCATAGCGATGTGGATATGTTTGCATGATCTCTGTAATTCGGCACTCCTGTGAAGTAGGGATGCTCAGGATTTTTGCAGCCGATACAGACTACCGATTTCTTATCATCCGATCCCGATCATTCAAGCTTTACATAAGTGAGAGTAAGTTCTCTGTTGACTGTCATTGTTAACTTTTTTTGTTTATAATTTTTTTTAGATAAAAGTAATACCACAGATGTTGTCTTGCTTACAGTAATGTTGTAATTGTTTTAATTGAGAATTAAATAAGCACAACAAATGTTCATTTTACAATGAACATTTTAATAGGCCTTTAAAAACAGAGCTTCTGCAAAACGCTATCCATATACTTTAGCTTATTAAAGAGCCTACAAGACATTAAAACTGAACATACCCCTGTAATTGCAGGCTGTCAGTTGCAGGCTTAAAAATGCTGATTCATTCATGAATTAAACAAGGTGTTGAAATTAATTTAACTTTGAATGCCACTTCACAAGCCTCAATCGACGCTGAAGCTGACGTTTCACTTCGTAGAGATCAACGGCATAGATTTAATACATTGAACCCCTTAAATGTGAAAGATACTATGACAAAGATACTACTACTTCTGACAACTGATGGCAAACTGATTTTTTCACGAATGTATGACTTGACCTGAGGAAGGACAGACGCAGTTAATCACACACGCTCAGTTTCCCTGTCACTGTCTGCTCTTTGTGTGTGTCAGACGCCTCAGACATTTCTTTTCTTCTGTTTCTTTCAAATAAATGCTGCTATTTTCAACTTTCTATTCATAAAGATAAAATATTAAGCAAACTGTTTTCAACATTGATGATAATAAGAAATGTTTCTTGAGCACCAAAGCAGCATATTAGAATGATTTCTGAAGGATCATGTGACACTGAAGTAATGATGCTGAAAATTATATAATTTTATAATGTATTAAAATAGTGAACAGACTGAGTTTTCATTACATTAGGTCTTAGCATAATTAATTCAATTGTACACATTGTAAAGACACAAACATGGCTGTCAGTACAAAAATTATAGTCTTTATTTGAGGTAACTCTCCATGCTCCCTAGAGCAGTAAGTGTTAAAAAAAAAAAACATTTTTATCACACATCTTCAAAAAAAGAAACCAGGTTTTAAAAGAGGAAGGAAGTTTATTGATTCTCATGTGTAAAAGTAGCATAAAACACCTCTAGGGTGATTAGGATAAATCTAAAAGGATTGAAGGAGGAAGAGAAAGTGTAAATGTGCTATTGACCTGCTCTCCGTCACATTATCTGTGATGCCTAATAGTGTTTCTGAAGACCCTGGTGTTACAATGAAGAAGGACATAAATTCAGGATCTGGCTGTAAAGGTGTCTTGTGGAGGCCTGTCATCTCAGTGTGTGTGATTTATACTCTGTGCCAGGGGCCCATGAAGAGTGACACGCCAGGACTACATATGAATGAAGCCGTCTGCCCTGGTGCAGGGCCGGTCGGTGATGTGATGCCTGCTGTGTGTGTACACGAATAGTTTGTAAGTGACACGAGGGTCACAGGTAATCACAGGGGCTAGTGTCCGAGCCGAACGTGGTTGATGAATGTTTCAGATATGTCTGGGGGACGATGAGAGTGGGATGAGACATTAATGATGAATGACAAAAGTTGTCCTCAAACACCACATCACCTTTCAAAACGTCAAGGTCGAGGCAGTCATGCATTAGAGCATGTTTGGTTTGGCCCCAAGCCACAGATCAATGACAGATTCGCTTCTTTTAGTATTTAAGTTTAAAATAAAAAATAATATTCCTTTAATATTTTTGTGCATTTAGTGGATAATAAATTATTATTAGTTGTAGTAGTAGTATTTTCTCTCTTCTCTTCATACATAAATTAATATTATTTATAGTAGTAGTATTTTCTGTATAGTATTAATAAAAATAGCATTATTATTATTGTGTGTCTACTGGACAAAAGTGAAGCAAACTGCACAATACCATTTAAACTAATACAGCAAATTTAAATCTAATTATGATTTTGTGATACGTTTGAGTCAAGAATCATAACATATGCATCACAATGCATATCATCTTGTGAGGTAGTGGCCAAAATTAGCACATTACCTGCATATTAGGGAAGAATATTACCTAAAATAGAACCAAAATCACAGTTTCTCTGAACTGTCAACAGTAAGAAAAAGTTTAGTTCTATCACAGTTATTATTATGTAAAATGCCTGCTCAGTTGTAAGACAATGATATGACAGCAATTTACACATTTCTATTCTGAAATACAAAAACATATTCTTGGACGCAAGCATCTGCAAATGTGCAAGAATACAAGAGCGATTACTCATGGACGTGTGCTGTTGAACTGTTTCAATGCGGTTCTTAACTTGAGATTCTCCTAAATACAGCTACACTTGATGCCAGCCTTCAATTAAAGATAACGATCACCATTCTGTCAGCAGGACATTGTTTGTGTCACAAAGCTCGGCGTTTCCTCTTTAGGAGCAAACAGCATGGGATGCTTCGATTTTCCTCATCTGTAAATCAATGGCAGCAGGCAGACAGCCGGAAATGTATTGTGCTGTGGAGAAAGTGGGAGACTGGGCAAAATCTCACACAAGGACAAAGCCAATTCATCTGTTTGCAGGCTGCCATTGAGCTTTAGGCAGAAAGGATTTGACATCTACAGAATTAATTGAACAAAACTACAAGACTGCCTTCAAAACAAAAGCAAAAATTATAGGTGAAGTAGTTTCTGTGACAAGTGGAAGCTAGCAGAATTACAAAAATAAAGCACATTTGCTATATTACAACCTTGCAAATGCCTATTTTGCGTGTCACACCTCCCCCAACTCAAACATCACAAACACAACTCGGATGGTGCTTATGAAGGCATGTCTCAACAGGTAAAAGTAGGCTATGTTCGGTAAAAGGTCCAACATATTAGGAATACTTTTAGCTGTGAAAAGGTAGGTAATCAATAAAAATAGTCTAAAACCTAGAACTGTTATGTACTAAAACAGTACGAGTACTCTCCTCTTAAAGGAACACGCCGACTTTTTGGGACTTTAGCTTATTCACCGTATCCCCCAGAGTTAGATAAGTCCATACCTTTTTCATCTCCGTGCGTGCCGTAACTCTGTCTGACACACCCACCGCTAGCCTAGCTTAGCACAAAGACTGGAGGTAAATGGCTCCAGCTAGCATACTGCTCCCAATAAGTGACTAAATAACGCCAACATTTTCCTATTTACTTGTTGTGATTTGTATAGTCACAGCGTGTACAAATAACAAGGTCACATGAGACACAGCCATCTTCTAACCGTATACATACTGGGAACTATATTCTCAGAATGCGAAGCACTGCTACTTCTGTGGAGTGATTTACTCCAACTCTGCTCCTCACCACGGGGCTTCTCAGGTGCTGCGAGCAAATCACTCCGCCCAAGTAGCAGTGCTTCGCCAGACAGAGTTAGGGCACGCTCTGAGATGAAAAAGGTATGTATGGACTTATCTAACTCTGGGGGATACGGAGAATAAGCTAAAGTTCCAAAAAGTCGGCGTGTTCCTTTAAACTAATGAGGCCAGAGTTTCAGTGCGTTCAAGCAGCGCTACAATCACTCAAAAACCATGGTCCATCCCCCAATCCTCCTTCCTCTAGTGACGGCTGCCTTAAATACACATTTTCCTGCTTACTAATTGTAGCGTACCAAAATGCACAAGATGTTTAAGAACAAGAGTTAAAACAAGTCAATAAATACAATAAAAAGGACTGATATTTCCATAAATAGCTAAAATTAGCGCTCCCATACAGTTTGCACTATTTAAAGGTGCTGTATGTAACTTTTTTTATAAAATGAATCCTTTTTTTATTGCCCGTCTGTGAAGGGGTTGTAATCACACATTACAATGATCCACTTTTCGCGTTTTGCTATTACCTCTGAAGGCCAGTATTCCTATTTTTATGTGAAGTCTCCGGGTCGGATTTTCTGCGAAATCCACCGGATGTGACGTGCATGCGCGCTCCCGAGCCTCTCTGTTTTATATATACAGTCTATTGCGACGGCACTGCAGCTAACGACACGGAGTCTAATAACACCAAAAAACGACCTGCCTCCAGCACAACACAGACTCCAACACAAACTCCAAAAAAAAAGAAAAAAAAGAAGAAAAGTATCTGCTGAAGCTCGTCAGGCCAAACGTCAATCGGATCGACTCAGGACGAAAACACGAATCAACATTGGCAGAGCGTTTGAATTATGGAGAGACCTCCGCTTTGTTTTAGGTATAAAAACAGACCCTGAGTTGGCTTTCATCCTTTTGGACAGGTAAGCTAACAATACTTCAAAGCATGTAAAATATATTGTGATTTTGTGCTTTAGTTGGCTCAAGTTAGACATCATTAGTTCGCCAGCTAACGCCGACCATTTGCTAACGTTATCTGATCTGAAAGACTACAGTTGTAACTTTAATGCTTTTCACGAGCACGAGCGCTGTTGTTGCAATCTGAAACATCACCGCTAGAGGCCGCTGGATCCTACATACAGCACCTTTAAGGTGAAGACTTGAAGACTTACTATACATAATTATTGCTGTGGCACGATTAGCCAGCATATAGCACTATAGCAATTGGTTAGCAACACTCAGGCAACCATCCAGAACACTGTTGCAACTGCATAGCAACGTACTAAATTTCCTCACAACACTGTAGCATTTGGTTAGCAACACTCTGGCAACAACTCGGAACTCTGGCAACCACCCAAAACACCTTAGCAACCACATAGAAACATGACAACATACCAATGTCCTAGCAATCAGCCCAAACATTTGAGTTCACTTGCATGTTCTGTAGAAAAAGTAAAACTGTGGTTAAATGTCCTAAAGGGGCTTAAAATGCTTTTGCACATCCATTTCTTTGTTCGCACTTTGTGTGCCGTTCAAAGGTCAGAGAATCTTATTCTGCGTGACTACGATTAGCTCTGATATCACGTATGTCCCTTGCCTTCACAATGCAGTGCATAGTCTCAGAGGAAAGTGAGAAGGAGGATTTCATAGTATGATTTATAAAGGCGAATGTACAGAGTAGGCCACTGATTCACTTTCATTGTACATGTGAAAAGGTACCAGCTATTGCTTTAGCTCCCATTCTACCCAACTGCAGGCTGTCATTTTTTTAAGGGATGCGGATATGTCGTCCTCGATGTCGCAGTATAGTTGATTTGTATTCAGGAGGGGAGCTGGTCTGCATGGTGTTACAAAATGGAATCCAGGTTTTTCATATTGGTACCGGTCCCTCTGGGGCAGCATAAAGCTCCACTAAAGCTAGTTTATTGAAGCCCATTTCCAGATTGGATATTGAACTCCCAGATGCTAATGGCTCTACTGTGGACCCTCTATTTGTTCAAATGCCAAACTCAGTTGAGCCAAGCTTTGAGCAGGTGGGCGTGACCAAAAGAAGCATCCAAAACGTTAACCCTGTCTCACAAAATATCATTTCCTGCAGAGTGGGTCTGCAGGGAAATGTATGTGACAGGCTGTGTTTGGTTATGTTTATTATTTAAATTTCAAATCGAAAGAATGCATAAAGTGATTACTCTCAATGAAGAACATTTCCCATGTATTGTCCGTTTCATTTACCCTTTAATTAATGGCTGTAATTGTTTGTGTAACTTCATTTTAGTATTTTAGGAAATCTAGAAGGTAGAGAATTTATTTCAGAGGCTATATAAGGGGGTGCAGACAAACCATTTATAGCTAAATGAATGGGAGAAATCATTAATGCTCAGTTGGCAACTGTAGGAATTCAAGGGTCAGTTAACAGAGCCAGTTGCCTTTTTGGTAGTTTATTTGCTCTTGAATGTGTTTGTGAATATAATTTTTGCCAGATTATATTGCTGATTTTGTGTGGAAGCACATTCTTTTCTACATGATTTTGTGGAATAGCTGCAACAGTAAGGTATTGAGTCACAATTTAGAGAAAGTTGCAAATGTGAGGTAAAAAGTTAGTCTGGCTATCACCAGACCAAGCTCAAACTTTTAAGATTGAACATTGGTCTGGGGAGTCTGCTATGTATTTTCTACTGCACAAGAGGTGTGATCAACGGACATAGTTCAAATGACTCTGTATGCAATTGGATAGTCCTTCAACCAATCAGACCAACGATCCGGGTGACGCACTTAGCAGAGCAACGCGAAAACTCCTGGCAGGAAATGTGGAACCAAACGTGTTGATCAGAGGTTTGCAGAAGCAGCAATGGAATCAAGCAATTTTTGCAGGTTATGCAAAAAAAAAACATGAAAGTTAGTGGTATTTACTCCCACTCGAGCGATTTGTTAGCTAAAAAGAAGCCATTGAGCATCGTCGAGATGTTAAAAGGAATTGGACAGAGCCGTAACGGCTCTGGAATTGGATTGGATTAAACCCGCCAATAGCGCGCCAAGTGGATAAGCCAGCTTGTGATTGGTTCATGCAAATTTGTAAAGGAAGCAGCAGAGATAAAAGTACAGCTTTCCAGCCTGAGTTGCAGGGCGAAATCAAATCGCCGACAGATCAGGCTGGGTTTACCCAGTCTAGTATAAAGTCACAATTGTAAAAAAATAATCATGACTGAAGTATAAAGTCAGGATTTTGAGGAATAGTCACTACTGTGAAGTATAAAGTTACGATTTTGAGGTCTTAAAAGTCTTAAATGCGAGGTATAAAGTGTCTGTTGTGAGAAATGGTTGTAATTGTGAGGTATAAAATCACAATTAGGGCTGTCACTAACGATTATTTTGGTAATCGAGTAATCAGTCAATTATTATGACGATTATTCGTTAATATTTTTTGTGGTCATAAAAATAGACCCAAGCAAACAATAGCCTTTAAAATGACTTAAAATAATAACAATGAGGCAATAATAATTGGTTCAAATGAAGTATCAAAAGCAAGTTCTCATATGGTTTTATTGAACAACACTGTCAAAATACATAATGTAATATACATAATATAAATAATTAACTTATGTACATTACGTATTATCGCAAATGCCTGCAGAGGGTGCCAGTGCCTTTTGATTGTTGTTGTTGCACTTTACAGCTCAAATCCTTGTTTAATATTGGCCAAACATTTAATATTTGGCCACTTCTTGGTGGGTATAAATGCTACAGCCATTGTAATTTCTCGAAAAAGAATATGTGGACATCAAAACATGCAAAATCAGAGTGAGGCTTTAAACTTATTTTGAAATTGTGATGAATAGTTTGAATATTTAGAATCATTTTGATGTATTCTGTGTTGGCGTAGGTTTATAAATGATTTACCTTACAAATCTGATCAAATAGCACCCATATGGACATTATAAGCCAACCAAACTCTCAGCAGAGATGGAGTTTGAGACGGGCTCCACACGTAAATGATAACAGTTCATGTGGAGCAGCATTTACTGTGAATGAAGCCGCTCTGAGACACAAGTAACCTACACACACGTAAATAAATATAGTGCATATATATTTAATGAATCGCAGTCTTTGTTAATTCACAATAGCACTATGCTACATTTATGAAAAAAAAACAAAAAAAAAAAACATTGTGCAGCTTTAGAAAATGGTCTAATAATGCAGTTAATGGATTCTCATCCGTGGAATGCGCCACTTTTGGTATTTTTCCCATTAATCGGCACGGGTAAATTGCAATCGAGGATTTTTTATAAACGAGTACTTGCTTTTAATCAAGGAATCGTGACAGCCCTAATCGCAGTTGTGAGAAAGTCACAACTGCGAGGTATAAAATCACGATTTTGAGAGATGATCGCAGTTGTGAGGTATAGAGTCGTGATTTTAAATTTGCAATTGTAAGGCATAAAATCACAATTGTTAGAATTATGTGAGGTATAATTTGGTCTTTCAGCATTCAAGTAGAAGTACTTGTGTACTTGCCTACCAAGATGGCTGCCATCCAAGCACAACTGACTTGCTTCAAGGGACATGATTTATTTGCAGCTAATTTATAGGCATCATTTTGTTTATTGATGTTACACAACTTCTAAAACATCCATATACCTGGAGTATAAAAAGATGCATGTTTTATTTCATTAGCATCAGTCAGTAAACAAACCATTAGTATTCTATTGACTGCCCGTTCCTCAACATGCCACTTAATTAAATGTAGATGCATCACAATAACAACTGTCTGACAGCACGACTCAAAAGTGAGTGTTTTGCTTTGCTTGCCAGTTGTTCATTCCATGTGATGGGTCACTGAGGCAAGGACATGAAATGAAAAAGAACAGATTGTAGATGTTTGAAGAGAAGCTCTTGTTTTGTTTTCCTGTGGTCATCCCGTCCACACTGTGGCTCATTAGTAGTCTAATCGCAGTTAAACTGTACGTTCAGCAGATGGGGAGAGCTTAGTGTCTGAAACTCTGCTCACTGCAGTGTTTTGAGTGATATCAGCATGATGAAGGGCATCTCACCCTGAAAGTCCTTTGGGTGTTTCTACATTCCACTTCTTTTAATACCTCTGAAATTTTCAGACCTATTTCTGAATGCTTTATTTAGGTTGGCTGAGATGAGATGGCTAAAGGAGTAGACACTGGAGTTTGCTTCTGGCCTGTGTAATGCATCTCTAACAGATCTCTTCCTCTATTATCATGTTGGAGTAAAGATGCAGTGGAGTAGACAGCGTGCTGTTTTTTTTTTTCCAGGGCCGAAGACTGTTTAGATTGTGTTTGTGCGACGCCTTCTCTTTTATCTCTTTGGAGAAGTCTGTCAACCTTTAGCAGGTGCAGGGTACAGATAGTGCCTGGTACCTGTATGTCACCTTAGTGTAGGGAATTCTGGGAACACAGCCAGATCTTTTGGAGGACTTGCTCTTAAAGAACCCATCCAGATAAATATCAACGTCCTCTCTCTACAAAGAGTGACTTTGTGTTTTTGTGGTAACACAGCAGTTAAAAGAGTATTTAAACACCACATGCTACTTTATGGTTTCATCATCGTGAAACTATGAATTGGATCATTATAAAAAATAGTGTTCAGTCAGGTAAATTATCAACTAATTTTACCATTTTGAGATTATCAGCAGTATTTCATTGCCCTTCTTTCATTTCTAAAACACACGTCTGTGAATAATAAACATGTCAGGTTTTTTAGATGAACTTGAATAAATGTGGGTTTTTGCGATTATTAATTTGTTTTATATATATATTGGCATGATAGGATTGCCATGAGTTTAACATGAGTTCAAAAGAACACCATTTATTTGAAAAGATTGACATTCACATTTTGAACTCCCGCTGCTTTCTCAGATCGGCTTGGGTTGGATTAAAACTTCATGTTCCGATAAGTTTGGAAAATTCTGCACACAGTAAACATCAGAATATACCTTCTCCTGTCAATAAAAATTGCCAAATTTTTTAATCTTATTGCGGACACTCATTTTAGGTGGCGTTTGTTCAACTCATTGACCACAGTACATTGAAAGTAAACATAACCGGAAGTAAGTGAGTTGCTATTTCCAAATGGAAGTGCGCCACGAAGCTCAGTGCAAGTGGTCCATTGAGTCTGCACTCGGTATTATTAAACCTACAGAAAGGCTTCTATTGCGTTGTTATTTATTTTAGTACTGATTTGGTAAAGCTTAGGTCATTTTGGCCATTGGCCATCCAGCTCTATAGATATCATCAGCATGAAAAATAAATAGAGGCTATTCTATAATAGTGCTTCTGGTAGTTATAACACTTCATTTTATAGAGGCATTATATTCAATTCTGCAATACTGTTTTGACCTGACAGAGAGAAAGAACATGAGACGAACCAGGAAGCAACTTTCGGAGAGACGTGGCTCTTTTTTGGATGTCGCCACAAAGACAAGGACTTTCTTTTCAGGTGAGTGTATTCGCAAATTTCCAGAATAAACTTCAAAACAGCCTTAAAGGGACAGTTCACCCAAAAATTAAAATTCTGTCATTGATTACACACCCTCATGTCGTTCCAAACCCTTAAGACTTTAGTTTATCTTCGAAACACAAATGAAGATCTTTTGTCAAAGTGGTAGTTGCATAGCTGTTATCTGTGGGACAGAAAGCTCTCAGATTTCATCAGAAAGATCTTCATTTGTTTTCTGAAGATGAACGAAAGTCTTAAGTGTTTGAACGACATAAGGGTGAGTAATTACTGACAAGCAATTGTGTTTATTATTAGAGTGGTGTTCAAAAAATCTTAAACTACATTTTTCCCCAATTGCCAACTTATATTTTGTTAGTCAAAAATAGGCTAAGAAAAGTACATTTAATTTTAAGATATTCTCTAAAAAGCAGTATTTTCTGATGCAGTTTTGTTTCCCAGGTAAAGTTATTTTGTTTATGTATGTTTAGATATTTTTCACTGGAAAACAAGAAAAAAATTTTGATTTAGAAAATGAATTGCAGTCCAGACAGACACACACAACAATTCTTCCATCCTGCCCCCTTTGCAACCTGAGAGTATTTTTCACTCGATCTGCCAGCTTTACACAGGCTCTTGGCGTCTTGTCTCCTCTTGGTTGCTATCAGCCAGAGGCTCCTGTTGCACTGTCCTTGAGAGTAATGATTGGGAAAGCAATGAAATTAAAGTGCTCCCTCTGAGAGTATGGGCCATATGATACGAGACATTATATAAGATGATTGGGGTCTGGCTGTCCCATAGGCACACAGTCATAATTCATACGCAAGGTCCTGAGTAATGACATTGGTGCCTGGATTGGTGAGTATTAAGTGTGTGTTGTGACCGAGGGGCGGCACACAGCGGTGTATCCGTGCTTGGCTCTACTTGACACAAGAGCTAATAAAAACAAGATTCAAAGTCTAGGTCCTGACACACCATTTCAATCTATCTTTGCCTTCTCTGCTCCTGAACATCAAAGGATTGTTTAAAATGTCTTATTCACGTTTGTCCGCACTGTGGTTTCATTTATTATTTTTTCCTCCTCTGCATTGATTAAGCCAATCAATGAAATGAGTTTTGTGTTGTTCAGTGTAACACCCTCATTGTCTGCTATGCTTTAATGAGCAAAGTAGAAAGTGCCAGAGGCATTTGAGATGAGAAAGTGACTGAACCTGGCTTGCAAAACTCAGCACTCGCTGAAACACAAAAAGCAAACAGGCTGGCCATGAGGCAGTCGGCTAAAGAAAACAAGGCGTCTGCAATCAATTCTAATCAAACATGATACTTATATGAGTGTTAAAAGGGTGAAATCAGCTTCAATCATTGTTGTTGAAACAAAGAACACTTGTCTTAGCCCCTCCATCACCAATGAGTCTCTTTGTTTTTATGGATTTGGATTACATGAGGAGGGGTAGCGGGTGGCTTAGATTCTGGAAAAAGGACAAAGGATCACTCAAGTCTGTTTTAAAAAAACAAAGAAAAATATTCAATATCTGTGACCAGAAAGTCAGCTCGCCTGGACCAGTTTAGATGGATGTGGCTCCCAGATGGACCCCGTAAGAAATGCATATGCACTCAAAAACCTTGAAAAAAACAAAGCCATGAAGCATGTACAATAAAAATACCTGATTGTTAATTTCATAAATTAGATGGTGAATTCTTGGCTTTGCTTAGTTAACCTGCAGTAATCATATAGTTTGTATTATGTGGTTTTCTTACAGAATATATATAAATATATAGAATGATTTATATAAAAAACTTTCTATTCATCAAAGAATCCTGATTAAATGTATTGTGTGTATTACTGTTTCTACAAAAATATTAAGCAGCACAACTTAACTCACTGTGCTATTACTTTTTTAAGTCACTGAAGTCAAGATTTTCTTTAGAAGCTTTAAAAAAGATGTTCTTTTTCGTTCAGATCATTGGAAACTCTGTTTAAATGGTGATATTTAGAGTACGTGCCAATACTCAGGTTTTTGTGATCCATTTAAACACGGCTATTTTTCAGATGTGTGCTAACGCTTGCTTCATCCATCTGTTTAAATTTCACTCAGTCATCCTCCTTTTCTCTTTAGCTTTGGTGGAAATTGTTAGATACCTGAAAAGTTGTACAACATCTATTTTTTGCCTTTGTTCACCCAAAAATGTACATGAACATTCGAGATAACAGACAAGCAGAGCAATCAATTGGAAAAGTGGCTCAAACCTTGAGCTTGACCCTGTCCGTTAACTTCACATTTTGGTTGAAATAGCACCCAAACATTTATTCAGAGATGAAATAAAAGCTGTTACAGAAACGATTTACAACAGAAGCCTTGAGGTTTTATAAACTTTCTTGCCAGATGGATGAGGGAGATGAAAAGTTGAGTTTCAAATGCAACACACTAATGAGCTCCATTGTTGTTACTTAACCACTGCAAAATCTGAGAGAATCTAATTTGCCATTTGTACCATTTGCATGTTTTAATGCATAAGTTTAGCTTAACCACTGCAAAAACAACCACTGACTGATGAAATAACAGTGAAACATGGTTCTAAGCACATAACTGCTTTTTTTCCAGAGAGGAGTTGGAGAGATTTGTGCATAATGGAACCCTGAGCCATCTGATCGCGTGCTTCTCCAGAGATGAGCCCGATGCAGCGGGAACCGTTAACAGACCAACATATGTCCAGCATAACTTGCTTCTCCATGCTAAAAATGTTGCCAGCATCCTTCTTAAAGACAAAGGCTGTCTTTATGTCTGTGGGTGGGTACAAAATACCAGTGTTTACCATTTATTATTGTGGACTGCCACATTTTGTTCACCAGGAATGAAACGATATCTCACGATTTTACAGGGATGCTAAGAACATGGCAAAAGATGTGAATGACACACTACTGGAGATCATAGGAAATGAACTTCAACTCGATAAACTGGATGCTATGAAGATAGCAGCGGGACTTCGTGAGGAGAAGCGCTATCTACAGGACATCTGGAGCTAAGAAAGAACACATAGGTCAGTTTGATTGGGACACTTTTTCCTAGTCATCTCAATGGCAAAAAGTGTCCCAATCAACCTGAATTCACCCTAAAGTACACAAACAAATAGCATCTTATTCACAGAGAGATGGTGCAAGCTCCTTTTTGGCCGTTTTAATTCAAATATGCACCTCAGCTGCCATTGAGTGATAGCTGAACTCATTAACAAACTGCTTTTCAACTGCCTTAACTCTCAAGGCTTTTAGAGAATAATCTGAGGGTGCGGTGAAACGCTTAGATTAGATGGGTTTGGACAAAACGGTTTAACTGTGCCTTTTATGCAATTAATAAAGAGGAGCCCTGCATAACCGTTTCATTCTTTGAGGACAATTTGTGTTGGGTTTAGATACAGCTCAGGTAAAATATGCATAATGCATCAGACTCCGAAGACAGGAGGACGCTAGACATGAGAAACCAAAACATGACAGACTGGATGGGAAAACTGTCAGAAGCTGCCAAATCCAGGATCATCTGCAGCATTTCTGTATTTTCCATTTCCGACAGTTTTTTTTTTTTTTTTTTAAGATTAGAGAGTATAGCATCATCAATTTTCTTCCCAACAAACATTTTGCTATTTAGGTTTGAAATTCATCTCAGGTATCCACAGCATTTATACCAGTCCACAGAGTTGGGGAATATAATGTTGGCCAATATTTTTTCGAATCTGTCAGGGTAAGAAAACATGTTAATTGTCTATATCACAATATCTGTACTTACGTAGACCTAAATAAAATGCGTATAAAAAAAAAAAGTGATGGAGTATTTGGGTATTACCATCACCAACAAATCAAAATGGACAAATATTAATTTTTTTTACAGAATGTTGCAGTGTTTATTATAAATGATTTACCACTGCAAATGTTTTTTAATTTATTTATTTATGTCTATTGTAATTAATCAAAAACGATAACCTCCCCTCCCCCTCTAAATGACGTCTGTTCTCTTCATGACGTGTGTCTCGGTGGAAGGTGGGACTAAATATATTCCACAACTGACTACAAAGTGCCATTCAGATCTGCCTCCATTTAGGGGCCGTTTACACGACACCGTTTTCAACTAAAAACAGAAAACTTCTTATGCGGGTTTCAAAGTGCAAGTTTTTGAAAAAGATACCAACTACAACAACACGAATTTGTGAAAACAGTGACATCATGCATATTACATGTTCAGTGTATAGTAGTGTTTCTTTACAAAGTAACATCGCCAACTACTGGCCTGGCAGCAGAATACAGCTTTTTTAATCGTTTTCGTGGATCCATGTGAATGGGGAGCGTTTTGACAACATTGCTGTTTGTATATTTTATCAGTTTTCTTTCTGTATTCCCTAGTTTGGTGGCATTAATCATTCTTACGACCTTTCTTTACATGAGTCTTAGACCACTTTTGTCTCAAGTGTTATTGTGTAAAGGACTTAAGAGTTTTCGGTCTGTGTTGCTGATATAAACACTGATTGTGCAGGAGGACTCTTGAAGGCGATGATTCGCGTCAACACTCCGGAGGGTCAGCAGGCTAATGAGACCGTGTAATCATGGAAGAATAATTACAGAATTCATCACCTCATGAGGTTATGAAGTTATGAACACAACCCCTTTAGGATCGGTTGTGAATTTAGGGATCCAATGGACTATAAATGTCGTCTCAGAGCGGGAAGAGGGTTTCCGAGCTTTCAGACTGAACTGCGATGAGTTATGATGGCGCTGTGATTTGGGACGGTCATGAATTTATAAGTGTGGCACTTACAATTTAAAACAAGCACTTGAAATTTTATGGGAACAATGAAACTGCACTGAAGCAGTGAACGATGTTTTTCCACAGAAAAAAATACAAACAATTTATGGTAATCATCAGAGGCAGGCAGAGTACACAAATCAAGTACTTGAGTAAAAGTAGATGCCATAATAAAATATTACTCAAGTAAAAGTACTCATTTTCAGTTTTACTTGAGTAAAGATACAAAAGTACTTGATTTTTAATGTACCTAAGTATTAAGAGAAAAAGTACTGATAGATTTACCATGTGTATTAGTTATTTTAGCAAGCACTAGTCAATTGGTCAGAACTAATAAGATTAGTGCAGACATTTAATATGTATTGATCTGCAAATAAGCAAACGTTTTATTTGATTACTAAAACTTGGTACTATACAGTAGCAAAATATCAATTTAAGTTACTGATAATTCAAGTGTGCAAACAAGTGAAATAATATGATATATAGTATTTAAAAAAATTAGGAATTTTTTTAGCTAAATATGTGGCTACAAATACAATATAATGTGAAGACGTCACATGGGGCAAAAATTGATTAACATTTTAAGATGAACACTATGCCAACATAGCTTTATATCATGAAACTACTACAGCAGATGGGAAGAAGCATGGATATTAATTTGCGCTGTACAGACGGTGACACAAAGTGTGCACATCAAGCATTTCAGTGGGCTTAAACAGCTTGCCCTTTTACAGCAGATTTACTTCACAAATAACTGACAGTTGTGACCTAAATGTGATTTTCATTTACAACAATCAGTACTAAAATTAGGCATTATGGGAACTTAATTCAGTCGTGCACACATTCAAGCTCTGACAATATCCAGTTTCTTAGCTCATTTTGATTGGATCATTTGAATCAATGAGTTGGTAACTCAATAACAGCTGCAACCGGATCCCTCCGATTCACAAATGAATCGTTCCGTGTGATTTGTGAACCAATTTAACAGATTCATTGGAAAGAATCAGCTCGTTCACGAATCAGACGTCGTTCTTGAATCTTCAGTTCGAAATAAAGTAATGAAGTAAAAAGTGCGATATAATGTAGTGGAATGTAGTAAAGTAATAGTTTCCCAGAGTAAAAATACTCTGATAAAGAACAGATACTTACAAATGTACTTAAGTACAGTAAAGAAATAAAAATACTTATTTACTGTCCTCCATTGGTAATCATGTTTATAAAAGGTAAAGAATGTTAAGTGGAGAAAATCTGCTCTGCCGACAAGATCCCAGCATTGCACTGGATATACATTTGGTTTTGGAAACTGATAAATTTGTTTATCATACACTGACAGTCAATGGGGCCAGTGTTGACTTTACTGTATAGATAAAAAAAAAGTTTTAAAACTTCAAAATATCTTCTTTTATGATCCACAGAAAGTCATACAGGTTTGGAACGACACAAGGGTGAGTTAATGACAGAATTTTCATTTTTGTGTGAACTATTTCTTTAACTTTGTAAACAGCATTCTGTACAAACTGTAAAAAATGTATAAAAATCAAATCCTCTGTGAAGTTTGATTTTGCTGACCCTGTTAAAAACTGACAAAGACAAAAGAGCGAGAGTATATTGAATCATCAGATTTTTGTCTTTTTTTAATTTCCCTCTTTTCTATCCCATGAGCCTCTCTGCTTGTTTACGAGTATTATTTGCATCTGTTCTGGGGAATAGCTCTCAGGACAGCGCTGCAAGGCACATAAATGAATCCCTTAATGAACGTGCTGCATTAATGATGGGTTTACTTCTAAAGTAGATGCTCTTAATTAAAATGGTTCAAGGTGCCTTTATGACTGGGGTGCATAGAAGTGAAATGGTAATCTGAATAAATCACGAAGGCTACAAACTTGCAGCGTGCTGGTGGATATGATAGATCTCCCTGTTAAGAATGGCTTAAATGAAGCAGAAAGTTGTGTGCTGGAGGTAATGATTATCATTAGAGGAACCTCTGTTCAGCCCACCGCAGTTTCTATCCTAGTACGTCCATGTCCATGATAGTTGACCGTTTCTGGGAAATTATATTGTTTGACATTTTATCACCACTGTAAGTAGAAGGATAATAACATTATCAAGTCTGCCAAGAGTTGAAGAGGGTTTTGACGATCTCTAGACCTACACAAAACTAATTTCAGTAGAGATTTCTCAGTTGTATAGGTCACCCAATAATTATAACTATTATTGTGCTATTTTGTTTAAAAAAAGAGGTCAAAGGTAAAATCCACTAAGAATAGCCGGCAATTTTACAAAGAAAAGGGCTGCAGCTCACCTGTTAATTCCCAGTTATTAATCCGATCATCCTACACATCAAAAATCATTTTAATCATTATTTTTTATCACAAAAATATGAATCATAATATATTCATAAATATTAATTCATATTATTGTTTTAAGAGAATTTTATTTTTTTTACCTCATTACCAAATATTTTAATGCACTGTTTTAAGCATAAATCTAATAAAAAAATCTAGTGAGAGTTATTCTTAAAACAAGTGGTAAGAAAAATAGATATTCTCTAAATCAAGTCTGAACACTTATTCACATGCCAATCATATTATTCACTACTTAACTAAATATATGGTTTTTTTTTAAAGTATGTTTAGATAAATTTACTAGAAAACAAGACAAAATACTGAAAAAAGAGAGTGATTTTTTTCCCTCCACATAAGCTTATAAAATGAATGGTGTTAGCTTTGACTGTTGATGGATAGTTGACTCCATTCCATGAGAAACAAACGGTTTACTGTGTCAATGTGACATTTTCCAGCAGATTGATTCATTTTAAGTCCAGAACACCAACATAAACAACCTAACCAACTGGTCAAAGTTGCTCATCAAAGGCAAATAGCTTGAAAGCAAACATGAGTCCTAAGCCTTTAAAAAACAAAAAAAATCTCAGTAGATGAAATACAGCACATCCATCTCAGGTATTGCAGTGTAAAAAGGGCGATAAGGGAGTCAATTAGTCCTCATAATTACTAAAAGGCCTTCAGTACAAAGCTAATTGATTTTCCATTTAATGAGTGCAGCGGTAATGACCCTGAAATGGTGGTTGTAGGCTTCATATAAAGAAACCAAGAGGACAGAATGTTTTTGTGGGGCTCTGGGTTAATGCTCTCATCATTTGTCTTGTGTTAAATCAGTTTTTTTCACTGAGGAGAGCGGTGTTTAATAATCCAGTAGTTAACTATTGAAATTATTATATGGAAATCTGTGTGTGTGTGACAATTTTAGGTGTAAAACTAATCTCTAGTTATTCAAATAAGCTTTATGTAAAAATGAAAAATCTGTATGTACTCATTTAAAAAAATGAGTGAATGAGTTTGGAATACACAAAAGCCTTTTTATGGTTGTGTTTATTTTAATCTGACTTTTAGGTCTGTTGAGTAAAACCGATTTTTCTAAACATATCATTTGCAATCTCAAGGTAGGTCAAGTCACATAAATAAATGCACTTGTGATACAATCTCCATCTTTCTAATGCTGTAACCTAATTTTCACTTGATACAGAACACCTTTATTGATGTAAAACCAGAGCCGGGGCAACAACGTGCACAAATAACTGGATTTATTGATGTTAGAAAGCTAAGTAGGTATTAGTTAAAGTTTTAGGACACAAACAATTGCATCTTATTGACCTAGCTTTTAAATCTTAAAATTGAATGCATTATAAAAATACGAATTATTCTTATATGTTGATAATCTAGACAAAGAGCGAAGTCATTGTGTTTATAGACACTGCCAGTTGGGGTCAGTAAGGTTTTTAATGTTTTTTAAATGTTTTAAAAGTCTCAAGCTCAAGACTGCATTTATTTGATAATATTAAATTATCTGACATTAAAATAACTGTTTTCTATTTGATTATATTTAAAAATGTAAAAGTATTATTTTACAATATACATGATTCACCAATAATCAAGACCAATCCAGTCCATTTTTTTTATATATTATAATACCAGTGGGCTTAGAAAACATGGGGGTTGTAAATTGTCAAGTGTAGCTGCAGTGCAGTGCAGCTGGTCATGTGGCTTGTATTGAATTGGAACCGGCACCATGTTCAACTCTAATCCACTGGCTCTGCTGCACATGCATGTAAAGAACGCATTACTCCTGTCTCAGCGCTGTGGCACTCCATCAGCGAGACTGTGATTTATGACACAGAGCCTTTCCAGTTGGCTTTAATCCCGCCATTTACTTGCAGGTTTTTGAACAGCCTCAGGTTTTTATCTTATCCGACACATTCAGACCGATCCACGCGAACTGGGACCTAACACCTGACTCAAACATCCTCTGGTTTGACATAAAGTCTGCAGAGACTGGGTCTGAATAATATCAGCATCCTTCCCAATGCATTTAATGTCTTTAATGATATGAATATGAGGAGAGGAAAAACATCCCCATCCGTGGAGAGAGGCCATGGAGTTTCTATTTAGAGATGTGTTTAATTAGTTGTTGACTCTGGGTCTAATGCTCAGAGCATGCGATTAGTACACAGGGTATATATTCTGAATGTACTGAAGATGAACATTACATCATTATGCTTCTGGGGTTCACACAAGTGCAGGAAGCTCCAAATAAATAATTATGCGTTATTGACGGTTTGCAGAGAGCTAGTGTTGGTTTTGTCCCTGGGCGCTCTTCTGGTGTAATTACCAGACCAACTGTTGATGTTTTCAAGAACTCAGAGCATATATATTAACGTATTTATTTCACCAGTGGAATGAATGAATTAATGTTGTTAAAAATGTTTGCTTGGGTTAGGCCGGGTCTGTGAATAACCATATTTGGACTTCTGAAATGAAGTCCATTTAACCCCCTCATGACCTGTTCGGTGGAACATAAAAAAAAAGAAATTAGAAAAACAGTTTTTGCTCATATAATGAAAGTGAATGGGGTTCAACACTGGACCCCATTGACTTTTGTTGTTTGGACAAAAAATTATCTTCAAATCTTCAAACAAGAAAAAATTAATTTCTGAAAATATCTTCTTGTTCAGCAAAAGAAAGTAAGTCAGACTGGTTTGGAACGACTTGAGGATTAGTAAATGATTACAAAATGTTCAGTTTTGGGTGGACAATCCCAGCCTGGTGTCATTGTTAAAAAGGTATTTGTAGATAACATTTACAGGAACAAATATACTTTATACTGAAACATACAATATGGATGTACTGACAGCATCTAAAATGTAAGCAGCATCACGCATTTACAACTATAGAAACAAAATATTTACAAATATTTTATATCATACATATATATTTATAGATTTACCATTTTATGGATATAGTTTAGAAACCTAAAAACCTCAAATAAGAAACAAGTCAAGTCACCTTTATTTCTACAGCGCTTTAGCAGCTTTACAGTGGTCAACAGGAAAATAATGGTCTAATTCTGCTGTAAAGCAGCTCTAAAATAGTGTTATCGTGCAGCTGAAGTCATTCAAAAAACGTGTGAAGATCACCAATTCTGAAATTAGTTCAATTCGGCTATAAAGCAGCTCTGCAGAAAAAAGTGGTGTCATCATTCTGTTCAATTCTTATCCGATAGTTTCAGTGCATAAAAAAATCATTAGCGATAATATGGTCATACTTCTTTGTTCTAGTAAGAACTCTATAGCTGCTACATTTTGGACCAGAGTTTGTTTATTATGCGTGCAGGGCAACCACCCATTAGAGAATTACAGTAATCTAGTCTTGAGGTAGGGTGACCACCTGTCCCGCTTTGCGTTGTACTGCACAGCATTTTCACCCCTTGTCCCGCACGTCGCATATTGAGAAAATGTCCCGCATTTTCATCAGTGGGTTGGTATTTTAATTAGGCCTACCATATTAAGAAAACGTGCATGCGTTCTTTTGCCTTTATAAGAAAGCATTTTATTTATTCTTTTTGCTGCGTAGTTTTTCACCTATTAACAGCCTACTACAACAGTCGTTTTTTAAATCCTATCCAATGATTGAAAAAAAGGAGTAAACAAGGTCACTAGTAGGTTGTGACGGCTGTCAATCAAAATGTGGAGCGGTGATTCGTTCTGTGTTCCCTGTCAGAAAACAAATAGATAATAGCCTAAATAAAATTTTTACAAGGCGGCATAATGGCAACAAAAAAGAGAAAATGTTCTCTTAGTAAAGACTGGGCTAGGACATATACCTGGGTGAGGCCGATCAAGGGGATACCGAAAGAGTGTTTTGCAGTCTATGTAGCCTAAAAGCAGCTTTTCTATTTCACATGGAGGAGAATATGACGTTAGGAGTCACAGCACATGTGAATCACACAAGAAAATGGAACAACAGAAAGAAACGTCCAAGTCAATGGATTCGTTCCTTATATTCAAGGAGGATGGCCAGGTTGATAAAATCACAGCAGCTGAGGTAACCAGTGTTTATCACAGTGTGCAGCATGCGCAATCATACAGATCCTCCGACTGTGGTAGCTAGCCCCGGTCATTTTCCCAGACTCTGAGATCGCAAAGAAAATGTCATGTGGTCGAACGAACTTGCACCTTCCTCTGTGGAAAGCTGTTTAAGAGAATTAAAAACACCGCTGGTTCAGCTCCCAGAGAAAAAAAAAAATCACACAATTTTTTTCTGTGGCTTCCGACGCGTCAAATCACGGCAGCACAAAACTTTTCCCACTGTCACTGAGATACTGGACACCAGCTGGGATTAAAAAGCAAGCTGCTTGATTTTTATGAAGACAGTGACGAATCATCTACTTCAATACACCGCCAGATAACTAAAAAGAGAATGACCTACAGCTTGATATGATTTCTGCTTACACTGCTGATAATGCAAGTGTCAATTATGGCAAACACAATTCTGTTTTCCAAAAGCTAAAAGCAGAAAACTCTGGCATTATAAAGGCAAACTGTATGGCTCACATTGTGCACAACTGTGCAAAATATGCTGGAGACAGACTGGAAATAGACATTGAATCCACAGTCAACAAGATTTTTAGTCACTTCTCATCCTCCTCAAAGCGCACAGAAGAATTGAAAGCCATGTTTTCATTTGTGGAGGAAGATTATCAGGCTTTACTGAGACACGTACCAACAAGATGGTTAAGTATATGGCCTCTTGTCTCAAGGCTACATGATAGCTGGTCTGCAATCAAGGCTTATTTTTTGTCGCTGGGGGAGGAACATTGTCCGAAGATGCTATGGAAACTATTTAAACAGGATCAAGACAGTGAGGGGCATCCTCTTGAGTTACAGGCTTACCTGTCCTTCCTCAATAATGGACTGAAAATGTTCCATGAAGTGGTTCTGCTTTTGGAGGGAGATGGTCGTACTGTCTGTGAGCTGTATGAAATGATGTCCACTCTCAGAACAAAGCTTCAACAGCGACAAGTGGACAGCTTTTTTGGTGTTGAGACCGGTTCTCTCCTCCAACAGTTCACAGACCAAAAGAGAGCAGCAATCAAACAGGATTTTTCCAATTTCTATGAGTCTGCACTCAGCTACCTTGAAAAATGGTACGACTTCTCAGACAACAACTACCACAAGAATGTTGCAGCCTTGGGGCTGAAGAGAGAGTTCACATTCTCCCATCTTTGCGATGTGGTGGAAATCCTTCAGATAAAGGAAAAACTGGTTGTTGCCTGCTGTGGTCATTTGAATTCACATCCTTTCTAAAAAATATGAAACTGTCAATGAACTAATTTCATGTTGTTTTATATTTTATTTGTTCATTATTTATTTTGTTGGATTTTAGTTGGACTTAACTATTTCAAAAATAGTTATCTGCATGATGCCTGCTGACTTTGGGCTCAGTGATATTGAATTTAAATTACATGTAAAATAAAGACATGTTATGTTACATTGTGATGTAATGGTGTTTTCTGGAAGGGACTAAAGAACAAAGTATAAAAAAAAGAAAAAAAAGTATTTTTAATCAGCTGAAAGGCAGAATACAAATGTTTTTATTAAGTTAGATAGACATTATATAACCGTTTCATTTTATGTTTTAGTGTTGGTAACATGTCCCACATTGTCCCACACAAACTTATCGTCCCACATTTGGTTTGTTTGATGGTGGTCACCCTATCTTGAGGTCATGAACGCACAAGCTAACTGTTCTGCATTAGTCATTTAGAGCATAATTTAAAATTTTATGTAATTTAGATATATTGTTAAGATAGAAAAATGTGGCTTTCAGTTACAAATGAAAGATTGGTATTAAAGGGCACACCCAGGTCCACGAAGACTTAAAGAGAAAAAGTAAGATCTAGCAGTTTTTACAGTCTTTCTGTCCCTCCACACAATGCGAAATATCTGGACTGGTCTGGATTGTTTTCCTTAATTTTCAAAGGAGCAACCACGTCCAAAGTGTTGGAATAGAGAGAGTCGATAGTTTCCGTTGCAACATCGAGTTCTTCTAAGCGATCTGGTATTAGAATATTATTTATAAAGCAATCTTCAATGATAGATGTAACACTTTCACCGTATTTGTAACAGGGAGATGGTTTTGCAGCCTTGGCTAAATGGACTATACACAAGACTAGATAATGATCTGAGATGTCATCGCACTGCTGCAGAATTTCAATGTCATCAACATCGATTCCATGTGTCAATATTAAATCTAAAATATGATTACGACAATGAGTGGGTCCTGACATGTGTTGTCTAAATCCAATAGATTTTAGAATGTCTATAAATGTCAACCCCACTGTGTCTTTTTCACTATCTACATGTATATTAAAATCACCAACAATTAGGACTTTATCTGCAGCAAGTTACGAACTCAGACAAAACATCAGCTAATTCTTTGATAAAGTCTGTGTGGTGCCCTTGTGGCCTGTATACAGTAGCCAGTATGTCAAAAGGGATTTATCATTTACAATATATAACATTATTTAAAGCACCATCACTTTAAAAGAATTATACTTGAAACCAGACCTCTGAGTTATACTGAAAATATGACTATAAATTGCAGAAACACCTCCCCCTCATAAATATATATTCTTGAGTAAAGAAAATGCTGTAGCCTACTTGTTCAAAGAAACAGTTCTTTATTTACAATTACATTGCAAACAAGCAAAGTCGGTCCAAAGCACTTAATTCAAGATTGAGGCAGGGTGGGTGACCAATAGTAAAGCATTTATGAAAATATTAAAATGACGAAATGAGATACAAGTTTTCTACCCAACAGCGATGAATACTCATGAGTTCACATTAACTATCCATTTAATGAAGGCAAAAGAGATGCTGTCCACAGAGAAATGTCCAGTGTTTAGGTCCGAAATTTTCGTATGCGTGATTCGGTGGCTCTGAATTGTCAAAACACCATTCAAAATGCTTGCTACGGATGCGAAAAACGCAGATTTTTTTTTTTTTTTATGACGGATGAAAGTTTCGGAGGCAGTGTGCAAGTGTGATTGACATAACGTGAGGTCGTATTTATTCGGATGTGAATTTCGGACTCAGTGTGCAAGGGCCTTTACTGTAAAAAAAAAAGAAGAAGAATAGTGCTTTAGAGTAGGCTACACATTATTTGATATATTTCATAATATATCTTTTAACAATTTTAGTTCTTGGAGAGTCACTGCCAGGCGGGACAAAACATCCCAGTTGTATTCTTAAATTGAACAGCTTTATAGAAAGGGACAGGAAGAAAAAAGAAATGGAGATATTAAACCTTTCTTCTTCTCCATGTGTGATGTGATCATTAGATCCGAGCTTAAGTGCTTCATTGTTGAATCTGGCTATAAAGCGTTTGGTGAAGAATTGTGGAAAATAGCCTCTGGTTAGACTCACTCAGAGCATCGGTTGCGATTAAAGCCATAAGTCCTTATACCGTCTGGGCAGGTGATGATAACACTGTAATTGCTGACGTTCAGAGCTCTGCTTCCTCATTTTGGAATAATATCAGCTCTGCCATCATTCATTGGTCACCATTCAGTCAAAATAAGATGGATTGACCAATCATTCCCTCATGCAAGGACATTGCCATCTCAGCAGATGAGGTCAAATGAAATCATCGGAGGACAGTGAAATGGAGATAGCAGGCCCTGAGCGTGAAAAGGATTTTCTTATTTTTAATCGTGCTCAAGCGCTGCTGGACTTGTCAATGCAAAAGAGCAATGAACTGTAAGCAATCTATATGATGGCCTTCTCAGAAGCACTGGCATGACTAAAGCATATATTGTTATGTGGCTCATATTGATTGACACACTAATTTAGCTTTTTTCCACAGGGTCGGAAAACAGGTAAATTCACTTTCCCTTAGCGGATGGGCTGACCTACATAATCGGAAGTAAAATTTACACCTCAGCGACTCTCTCTTTCTGCAGGTTAATACAATCACTGTTAAAAAAGAAAGAAACATGTAGCTCTGCATAGTGGGCTCTACCTTCATACATTACACTGAAAATATTCTTCATATTATTTGATATTGAGCTTCCATTTCACTGATTTGCTGAAGAAAAACACATATCCACTCAGTGCTCATATGTGTGCTGTTGCTTTAGTATCTGCTACACTGTATAAAACTGTTTGTTGAGAAACTTGGTCAAGGTCAGTAAGGCCTACACTTCTAAAAACAGAGTTTCCAAAAAGGGTGTTTTTGAAGTGATACCATAGAATAACCATTTTTGGTTCCACAAAGAACCTCTCAGTGAACTTTTTTTAATTCTTACATAGTATGTTATTACAATAACTATAACATATAACAATAGCTTTTAGCATCACCACACAGCTAAAACTCAGCAAACATAAAAAATAATCTTATGACAATAAATACATAATTTATTCAATAAAAATTTAGTTCAAGCAGCTGTTTCAGATTAATTTTTACAGCTTTTTAGTGAAATGTTGGCCTAGCATTTGTTTTTATGCATCCTCAAAGCCATTTAGGTAGGACATCCCCAAAATATCATGAGTTTATAAACCATAATATAGCTTAAGTTAAGTTATTCTATAATGCTATGAAATGCAAATTCCTTTAACAAACTGACATATCTGATCATTATTTGTAATCCTGACCTTAGATGTAATCTTCTGACATGAAAGGGTTCAGAAACACTGTATTTATTAATATGGACAAGGATATGTTTGACTTAATTTAATTATACCTGTCAGTAGCAATAAGGAAGTTCCTGCGCCTTAATCATATAGATGGCTGCTCTATAGAAAGATCTAATTATGGTGTTTTGAGCATATTGTGAAGAAGGTTCTTTGTGAATTGATGAGGATTAAATAGACAACTCATCTAATAGTGCTAATTAATATGAACTTCAGGCTTCTTACAGCACAGCGTGAGGGAGGTCTGCAAGGTCAAAGATGAAATAAAGGGCCTTTATTTAACCAAAGTTAAATTGTACATAGAGCGATTGTAGTTTTTATTATTTACAATGCTGTAATTTCAATATATATAAATATAAATTAGTCAATTAAAAAAAAAAAAAGCATATTCTGGGGTGTTTGTGACCAGTTGTGCTCACTGAAATTTCAATTAACATAGATATATATTTTTTAAGTCTAATTATGCCTGCCATAGACAGACCAGGCTTTCATGATCATACAAATAAAGTGTTTTTTTTTTTTAATGTTTTTTAACGCATATAGAATGTACTTCATTACAATAACTGCTAGTGCCGGTGACTAGATATTTTTTAGGGTGAAAGGTGACATTCAATTAAAGTGCAGTTCCAACCAATTCTCTCACGTCTGATTTTCTCCCCCTGGAAATTATTCACACATTTCAAATGCAAGCCTGGAGGAGTCTGAGAGGTTCCACTTCTATTCATTTCCATGGTCCTTTCTTTTTTCCCCTCTTCATGTTTCTGCAAGTCATTAAGCAGGCAGGCCAGACAGAAACTGGGCCACGATGAACTCTGTCTCAAACACCTCATTATGCAGACAGATGTTTGAGAAGAATTTGTCTCTCAGCACTGATAAGAGCTGGATTTATTTTATCAGAGGGAGGCTGTAGAGTGGGTTAGCTGTGACCTGTTGGGTCATAAGTCGACTTTCCATCAGTTCATGCTCTTCAAAACTGAGAGTTTGAGCACTGATCATTTTTACCTTGGATGGTGTTAAACAGTGTTCTGCAAAATTCAGAATAAAAAAAAAATATTAAAAAAAATGGCTGCCTTTCCATTCATGATATTGAACTGGCCACATCAAGCTATTTGAGCATGAAATAAGTCTGCAAAGTTACAAAGCAAAAAGATCACTGAGCACAAAGCACAGGCAAGGACTGGTTGAGTTGCGTTAGTAGTGTGTTGAAACTCAAGGTTATGGTAAGGGGTGACATTTCCGAAACACACTCAAAGTGGTTGACCAATCACAACACACTAGACCAGCCAACCAATCAGAGCATATTTGCTTTTTGGCTGGAGGGGCTTCATAGGCTAGCCTGGAAATCCAGACCCAAATCTGAAAGATTAAGGGTCTGGCATTGAGTAATGAAAATCGCCCAATTCGAGGGGCAGCACCAAGCGTGCATTTGAAAATATTAGCACTTGCATTTGCACACAATTGGATAACACTATGACCAATCACAACAATACACAGGGTGATGTAACCAGAGTCACCAGTGGGTTTTTGCTAAGCCCCATACGCTTAGCTACCATCGGAGCTAACTGGTAGATTATACTCTTGCCGTATCCGGTCGGCAAAACAGCAAAAACATCCTTCTTGCAAAGGAACGATTCGAGTGTTGTCTTCTGTTCCTATTTTAGATAAAAAGCTAAGTCTAACTCGTTCATTGTAGCAGCCAAAGCTGTTTCAAACAACTGGTGTTCATCCATAGCCATCTTGCAATGTTTACTAATGACTTCGACATCCCAGCGCTGTCGTCATCTGTTTAGCTCGCCTTTGGCCCGCCTATATCAGATACACTGATGTGATTGGTGCAGCTCGGCTACAATGGCATAGTTAATGAGCATCATTACTCAATGCCAGAGTGACTCCTGAGCAAATTCAAATTGTGCTCTTGCGAGAACTCTGGATTTCCAGGGTATTCATAGGCTACATTCAGACTGTAAATCCAAATCTGTTTTTTTGTGCATATCAGATTGAAATCGGATCAGAAATGAGCTAATGTGAACAGTAAAAAAAAAAGAAAGAAA
This sequence comes from Rutilus rutilus, assembly GCF_951802725.1. Lineage (NCBI taxonomy): Eukaryota > Metazoa > Chordata > Actinopteri > Cypriniformes > Leuciscidae > Rutilus > Rutilus rutilus. Next base: position 15,884,076 of record NC_140228.1, read on the forward strand.
AAAATCACATGAAATGCGATTTTTACAAAAAATTTGAAATCCTATTCAAAACTCATTTCTGGAAATCCGTTTCAGTCTGACTGCTCTAATTGGATTTCGCATGGTTTATGTGACTTTCTCATGCCACTTAAAACATCAGACATGTTATAGGAAACATGCTGAAAGTTGCTGCCGAAACAATGCTGTGTAGTCCAGCGCGGCGACTACACATTATCATGTTGCAGAGATGGGAAGTAACGAAGTACAAATACTTCATTACTGTACTCAAGTAGATTTTTCCTATATTTTTCCTTTAATTATTTTTGTGACTTTTTACTTTTACTTTAACTTTTTACTTTACTTTTAACACGAATATCGGTACTTTTTACACCTTACATTTTACAAAATTGGCTCGTTACTTTAGTTTCAAATAATTTCAGTGGAGTTACCGTTATTATTTTTCGCGTCATCAATACCAAATTCAATCTGGGAATATACTTTGCACTTAACGCACCACTACAAGACGACAAGACTTGATGGCGGTTAGCACATAGTAAGTAGTATCGGACGGCGACATTATTGAAAATGAAGAAAACGGAGATCCCAGAGTTTCAGCAGACAAGCAGCAAGACATTCCCAGTCATCCTTGGCCTTATCTGAGAGAGATGTTTGAGATAGTAGGCATCAAGAATAACTCCTGGCGAATGTGCTGCAAATTGTGCAAACTGAAACACCACAAACTGCTGGCTTTCAAGAATTCACCATCGAATTTGAAAAAACACACAGGTAACTTAAATGCATCTTTTTGTTGTTATCAAAAGCAATTTGTTGTTTGTTTCAGTAACTTTATTAAGTTTACGTTAATAATCAGTTACATTTGTTCTCCTGCTAGCAATGACAATGCCTTGGTTCGCTAGCATTTAGTTAAAGGGGTGGTTGATTATGATTTCACTTTTTTAACTTTAGTTAGTGTGTAATGCTGCTGTTTGAGCACAAACAACATCTTCTAACAGAATATACCTGGACTTATTTTTCAAAATTAGTAATAACACAATAGCTCTTGACAACAGGGAAAGCTAGTATGTTTGCTAGCATACCGTCAAACACTACAATTTATAAGTTTAATATCATGTTTTGCTCCAAAATCACAATACATGTCAGTCGTGTTTGAAATTACTTCTGTGGTTTCATGTTGCTTCTTAACACAGAGTGAGAATATATAATTTTTATTAAATTCTATCATATAGGCTATGTTGATTAGCATTGCATTAATGGGTTAGTTCACCCAAAAATGAAAATTAGCCCATGATTAACTCACCCTCAAGTCCTTCTAGGTGTATATGACCTTCTTCTTTCAGACAAATACAATCGGAGTTATATTAAAAAATGTCCTGGCTCTACCAAGCTTTATAATGGGAGTGAATGGCTGAAAAAAAAAAAAAAAAACTCCACACGGCTCCAGTGGGTTAATAAAAGCCTTCGGAAGTGAAGCCATGGGTTTTTGTAAGAAAAATACCCATATGTATAACTTTATAATCTAAAATAACTAGCTTCCGCCAGACGACCGTATGCATACTACGCAAGTCGAATTGCGCCACAAGAGTAACCCGTGACACATGTATGATGTAGGAGTATCGTAAGCTTAGACGCCTCTCGCGGTTTAAACAAATAGGGTTGTGCAACAAACTGAAGCTCCTCTTCTAATATAGAAATCCTCCGACATTTCTCTTCAAAATTGCTAATTCGCGACCAGTGTTTTGTTTTGCTCTTTCCTCTGAGCTTCCACGTTCGCCATTACATTGTGCGTCGGGTCAGGGGTTACTCTTCCACCGTAAATCGATACGTACGGCTGTCTGGCCGAAGCTACTGATTATAGTTTATAAAGTTTTAAATATGGGTATTTTCCTTACACAAACACTGAAGGCCTTTAGTAACCACTGCAGAGCCTGTCGAGCACTTTTATGATGGATAGATGCACTTTATGATTATAGATGCACTTTTATGATGGATAGATGCACTTTTATGGGCTTCAAATTTTCTCTAGCCATTCACTGCCATTATAAAGCGCCGGGACATTATTTGATATAGCGTAACTCTGATTGTATTCGCCTGATTGTAATGTCATATACTCCTAGGATGACTTAAGGGTGTGTAAATCATGGGCTAATTTTCCTTTTTGGGTGAACTATCCCTTTAAAGATATAGGCTACATCATTGTTATGAAAATACCTGAGATAGCTTGATGAACACAGATATATTATCGCTATCATCTGTTTGTCTTCATGTCTCATCAGTGAAAACGTCTCTATTTGCATGTTATTATATTCATATAAAGCATTTCCTGAAATGTCATAAGTTTAATACTTCTATGAATCTCACTTGTGGACTTTCTGCGCGAGGGATGAATCTGGGCTTCCAGTATGAATGAAACCGATATGACATGTGAGTGTTTAGCCTCCATATCGCTATCATCTCCCCATTTTGGGTAAAAATATAGAAAAATAAATAATACTAAATTACTTTGTATCGTAGTTACTTGAGTAGTTTTTAAGCAAACTACTTATTTACTCTAACTCTTACGATTCTTTTTCAGTACTTCTACTTGTACTCAAGTAAATTATTACTTAAGTAGCAATACTTTTACTTAAGTACAATTTGTTAGTACTCTTTCCACCACTGGTTACAATGCTCAAAGTTCAAAGCAAAAAATTCTTTATTTTCTTTTAAAGAAATTGCTTTTTAAGGACTACAACAAACGGCTGGTAGGGACTACACAACATTCCTCCCGGGTTAGTGACGACATCAACCCAAGAATTTACATAAACCCCGCCCCCGGAACACGATTTAAAGATTATCAAGACAGAATGCTAATCAATGACTAGAAGATAACTACACATCAGCTACATAAATTCATCAACTAAACATTCAGAAATGTCATGTTGCATTCTACATGTTGTGACTTCTTCTTAAGTCTCTCCATCATTGTCTGAATCCGATTTGAACATAAAAGGCTAAAAGTGTTAGAAATTTTCAGTGCATGTCTGTGTGAGTGCAAGCTCTTGAAGCTCCGCCTCCTGTGCTGGGAGTAGAAGCTCATTTGCATTTAAAGGAACAGACACAAAATGGTGTGTTTTTGTTCACCCTCAAAAAGTGACAATTTTGATATAAAAATATCTGTGTGGTATTTTGAGCTAAAACTTCACATACACATTCTGGGGACATCAAAGACTTATTTTACATCTTGTGAAAAGAGCATTATCCCACCCCTTTAAGTAACCCAAGTATCGTTAAGGTTAGCGAACGTTCAGTTTATTTGAAAATAATTCTAGCTGATACAATATCCGCATGTATAGCTTTATATTAAAAACAAATTCAGTAACTTGACTTAGTGTAACAGTGCTGTAACGTTACTCATGGCCGTTCTTGTTTTCGAGACACTTACGTTAACGTTAATGTAACTTGGTCTTGTCTCAAATCGTATCGACTTTATTTTGGACTAATGTTAATGTCTCAAACCTCTCAGACGTAAGTTAGAGGACTCATGTTTTTTATCTCAAGTTTTTATTATTATTATTATCATCATCATCATCATCATCATCATCATCATCATCAAGACCACTTTACATGTTTTCTTTCAAACTGTGTGTGAGCTGGTTAAGGGATGTGGGGAGCACAACATGTAACTGTTACATTTATATCTTTTCTTAACGGCCCTTGCTTGCACTCCCCTGATCACAGTCAGTCAGTCCCTAGAATCAAGGATGACGGCAATCCAAAGTTCGACTTTACTAGCCATAAAGAATTTGCAAGTTCACACTAAAGAAAAAACAGTAATAGCTGTCATACAGTTGCTATACCAGTTCTTTACCCATTCAGAGGTAGAGGCTGCATTTACAGTGTACTGAAATGTTAAGAAATAATTATGGCAGCTTTGCATAAAAAATGGTTGTCATTCGCAAGGCTACCAAGCCTGTACTTTGTTACTTTTACTTGAGTAAAGAAGTTAAATCAGTACTTCTACTTTTACCAGAGTATTTTTTAACACAAGTATTTGTACTTCTACTTGAGTACGGGAAGTGAGTACTTTTGCCATCTCTGTCATGTTGTAAAATTTAAAAAAGACAACATCTCTATCATCTCTATTGCAAACCCCTCCAATGCTGCGGTTGTTGTTTTTGGCGTATGCCCTACCAACGCAACGTCATTGCCATAGAAGCCAATGCAGATATTCTGGAAAACGAAAGAGCTGCATGGACACACAAATCGTACAATTGTAATATATATTTAATACAAGCTAATTTATTAAATAAATTGAAATAAAATGAACAAATATAGTAAATAAAATTATTACTTTTTAATTTTATTCAAATTACACTTTTAATCCTGTTTGCTACCTCAAAAAAGCATTCTCAATTCATTTCTGAATTACGCACAAGCCTGGTGTCCACCCTTTTTTATATTTAATAGTTTTTTGTTTAATATTTCAAAAACATTTCTTGATAAAGAAATCTGTGCTGATTCTCCCATCAGTCATTCCCTTTGTATCTAGACAGGTTACATTTCTCTGGTGACATGCCTTGCTGGTATAAAACGGTGAAGAACATCACATTATGGATAATTTCAAGACATATAATTACTTCAATCTCACTCAAATGAAAACAATTAAACACGGTTAGCTCTAGAACATTGAACTTCTCAAAAATCATTCAGAAAGACAAATTATGGTTAAACAAAGGCAGCAATTTGAAGCATATGGTCTTTTTCAACCTTATAAAAATGATATGGGTTTTCATATATGATTGATTATCATAGATTGATAAGTGAGCCAATTATACTTGTGTTAAAAATGAAATCTAGGATTGCATGAACCCCCATAATGCATACAGGAATCTCTTTTCCCCTTTCTGTGCCCATTTCTTCTCACTGCATAATGATGGAATGTGATGAAAACAAAACAAACAGCTTTAATTGGTCTGGGACTCGGAGACTCCTTGACTCATACAGACCCTTTTTGTATTTACAGCAAGAACAATAAAGAATGGAGGAAAAAAGATGTTAGAGAGCAGTCTTCAGCAAAGCATTGTGTCTAAGAAGATTTGTAACTTCCACAATGAAATACTGATAACATTGCAAAATCATTTATTGACGGCTATGAAAAGAAAAGTGCACTGTGCACGACTTCTATTCTTTTGCCACAATAAAAACTATTCCTTCCATAACGTTTATCTATAAGACCAGTCTAGACAAGAAAAATAGCATCAATTACCAAAAATTGGTATTTAACATGATATATTTCGTGAACATTAATTAAATATAATATTTTGTATTTATTAAATGATTTCAATGTGGATCAAATGTAACTGGCATCATTTAGGCTAGATGCTATTATAGTTTTTATTAGTATTTTGAATTAGTTTTTATTTTTATATTTTGCATTTTCATTTTAGTTAAAGTTTTAGAAATTTTGTGTTTTTGTCATTTTGGTGAGTTTTTCTAAAATATGCCTATATAGTTTTTATGAATTTTTATTTTAGTTTTAGTTATTTTAGTAAATTAAGTTAAACTAAATGAAAAATAGAAATTGTAAATGCCTTGCAAGTAGCTGAAATAAAATAAGTTTAATATTGTTATTAATAGAGTAATAGTTACTTTATTGTGGCCAGCCTAAGGCACACCTGTGCAATAATCATGCTGTCTATCAGCATCTTGATATGCCACACCTGTGAGGTGGATGGATTATCTCGGCAAAGGAGAAGTGCTCACTAACACAGATTTAGACAGATTTGTGAACAATATTTGAGAGAAACAGGCCTTTTGTGTACATAGAAAAAGTCTTAGATCTTAGAAAAAGAGTTCAGCTCATGAAAAATGGGGCCAAAAACAAGAGTGTTGCGTTTATAATTTTGTTCAGTGTGTGTGTGTATATATATATATATATATATATATATATATATACACAGTACAGGTCAAAAGTTTGGAAACATTACTATTTTTAATGTTTTTGAAAGAAGTTTCTTCTGCTCATCAAGCCTGCATTTATTTGATCAAAAATACAGAAAAAAAGTAATATTGTGATATATTATTACAATTTAAAATAATTGGTTTTCAATTTATTATACTTTAAATGATCATTTATTCCTGTGATGCAAAGCTGAATTTTCAGGATCATTACTCCAGTCTATCACATCCTTTAGAAATCATTCTAATATGATGATTCATTATCAAAGTTGGAAACTTTGTATTTTTTTCATAACCTGTGATACTTTATTAAGATACTTTGACGAATAAAAAGTAAAAAAAAAAAAAATTTTTTTTTTAATTTTCTAATTTTTTAAAAATAGAAATCTTTTGTAACAACAATATACACTACTGGTCAGTAATTTGGGGTCAGTAATTTTTTTTCTTTCTTTTTTTTGAAATAAATCAATACTTTTATTCAGCAAGGATGTTAAATTGATAAAAAGTGATAGTAAAGAAGATTTATATTATTAGAAAATATTTGTTTTTATTTTGAATAAATGCAGTTATTTTTAACCTTTTATTCATCAAATATATTAGGCAGCAGAACTGTTTCCAACACTCATAATAAATCAGAATGATTTCTAAAGGATCATGTGATAGACTGGATGTCACATGTGACACTGAAGACTGGAGTAATGATGCTGAAAATTCAGCTTTGCATCACAGGAATAAATTATTTTTTAAAGTATATTCAAATAGAAAACTATTATTTTAAATTGTAATAATATTTCACAATATTACTGTTTTTTTTTCTGTATTTTTGATCAAATAAACGCAGCCTTGATAAGCATTAGAGACTTATTTCAAAAATATAAAAAAATCGTAATGTTTCCAAACTTTTGACCTGTACTGTGTATATATATATATATATATATATATATATATACACACACACACCCTCTATATATATTATTTCAGTAATTGTTTACGTTATTTAAAGCAATACATTATTTTTTATGGTTTTAGTTTCAGTTAACTATAATAACGCTGGTGAGGTCATGTGTCAATGTATTAATCTGTAAAGTTACAGAACTTTATAATGAACTAGGAAGTTTTTACAGTATATTTTCAGAAAAAGTTCAGAAAATCAGGGAATATTCTCACGATATGAACCTTTTCAATGTTACACTCTCTCTGCTTGCAAATTATATAATGTTCCCTCTTTGCCCAGCCGTTCTTGTCCTTTTGGCAGGTGCTAAGAAGCCTGTCGGCTCAATAAATCCTTTTAGATGTCATTTAGAGGTCAGAACATTAACCTCACCTCACACATTCATGTCTCTGACCCACAATTTGACAAAAAAAAAAAAAAAAAATACTTGGAAATAAATTAGGCTGGACAGCAGAAATGCCACAACACCACCAGTCAAGTAAAGCCATTACAGATTACAGGGTACTTTAATTACTCTCTGTGACCCGCTTTCCATGGGCTATGGGCCACCTTGACCCCAACTGGACTTGAGGCCTTTGGGCAAATAAGACATGTTGACACAACAGAAACTTTTGGAGCAAGTCCACACACAGTAAACAAATATGGAAAGAGATTATGTAAAGCAATATTTGTAAATTTAATATTGTAGGAAAATTCACAGTGACTTACAATTATTTAAGGGAATGCATAATGTAGTTGCTTTAAAATGTGTGTGCTCCACTGTTAAACATTTACATTTAAATCATTCTGTAGAGTTGTACAGCAGTCTTCACTGTGAATCATGTTTGTCTTTGGTCTGGTTTGTTAACAGCTATTTCAGCTGCATTTGGTTCTTTGAGTGCTTAGGAGAAACAGAAATAGCTGGAGTGGCACTTATCATTTATTCTTCGTTTGTAACAGCAATAACTATCCATAACGAGCATCTGTATTTTTCAACGTCTAACCAACCACCTAAAAACACTCTGAAACAAGATTAATCTTATCTACTCCCTTAATCATCACTGATAAATGTGCGTAAGAGACACTTATATGTGGGCTTAATCATTTTAATGACAAAACCTGTTCTCCAGAGTCGTCCAGGCTCTAGTGGCTCATCACTAATTGGATTAATGATTGTTATCTACACCCAAAGTGGACAACAGCAGTTTAATAAATCATCTGGTAATGTACTAAAGCATAGTATTTTTGTTTTGTAGGGGATGAAATGCTTTATCTCCATTAGAGGAAATCAGAGATAACAGTAGAGTAATGATAAATACACAATGGAAGATAATGCAATGGTAACAACTGTTAATTTCAATCAGGGTGTAGGCCATGTCTTATCTGTACAAATCAATCAATCATTCATCACATTAGTGACGCTTACTTTTTCAACAGCTTCTGGAAGTATTTTTTTTCCCCAATTTATTTTCTTGAAAGATATTTTAAAATATTAAACTCTACCATTCAAGTTTATAATGATAGGTAAGATCATCATCGTCGATAGGTCGGTAAGAATGTTTCCCTTTCAAGGGAACTCGAGCTGCGTTTGAGACGCTGTGGGAACGCCCTGCATGATTGCGTCGTGAAGCATGTGTATAATCAGTCCAATGGAAAGACGAGACATCATAGGCAGGTGACGTCATCGACCAGGAAACTAAAGCACCCCTGAAACCAGACCGCGTTAGCTTCTGTGCCTTCAGCAAGCGCTCTCTGTATATCTGTTCTTGTCATATTTATTGTTGTCTGTCAAGTTCAATAAATCATATATAATGGTGAGCAAGCAAGATTTTAAGCGTTGTGTTGTTCCCTGCCCCCGTTACATCACGTTGTTACACGTACATTACAATAAACCAGTGTCTTTCAGAGTGCATAACCCACAAACATCCAACTATAGTAATATTAAGGGTATATCACACTCTGGTTATATGACAATGCCTTGGGCGGAAGAGACGCTTGCGAGCTATCTCTCCCCTGAGTCAGCATCATCACTGAAAGCCCCAACGTTACCCGCCAAGCCTTTAAAAGCTACATCTTCGCTGGTGGGTAAAGCGTATTCGGCAGCAGGTCAAGCCGCGGCATGCTTACACACCATGTCTATTCTCCAAGCATACCAGGCTGACCTGCCGAAGGACATGGACGATTGTGAGGAAGTGAGGAAGTTAGCGCTGACGCAATTCGAGAATTGCGTCGCGCAACAGATCTATCTCTCCGGGCCACCAAGGAGACGGCCAAATCTGTGGGCCGTTCTATGGCAGCCCTGGTGGCCACGGAACATCATCTTTGGTTAAATCTTTCAGATATTAAAAATAGAGATAGGTCTGTTCTTCTGGACGCGCCGCTTTCGCCTACAAGTCTGTTCGGCGACGCTATAAATTTTGTCGTTGATAGGTTTCAAGAAACGAAAAAACAATCTTCGGCGTTCCAGAGGTTTCTTCCTCGCCGGTCCAATGTCCCCGTCTACGAGCTCCTCACAGCACAGAGTGCAACAGAAACAGAGCGTTGCCGCTCGGGCTCCTCCACAATCTGGGGAACCCGGGTGGCGGTCGCAGTCTAAGCCTGTTAGGGGTAGGCAAGATCTGAGGACTGTCATCTCTAAGAGAGCTTGGACTAAGAAGAAGTCCTGACGCCAAGGTTGTCAGGCTTCTGAGGGTCCCCTCTGGGGAGGGACGGTTTCAAGATTTTCGCGTTTTGCTCCTATAGTGTGAGGTGTGCCATGATGTGACAAAGACAGCACACCACACACGAACAGATTTTCAACCAGAGTCTCGACTGTGAACACAGGAAATCTCGCGAGACTTCAGAATAAGCATGGCGGATGATATGCAGGAAGAAATTGCGATGATAGTGTTTGGAATGATTTTCACAGAAAATTCACGTGAAAAAAACCATTGTACCCACCATTATATATAACCTTTTATACAGAAATATATTCATTCTTTATTGTCTTTATTTATTCTTTATTGGATTTATTGTCTCTTTAGAAAAAGTTATTTAATCCCTCTATAGAACCTCACTGAACCCTTAACACTCAGCTTCCTGCAAGTGTGTGTGTGAGAATGACCATGTCTTCCATCATCTCGTTTTCTGATTGGATATTGTTTTGTTTCACGTGATAATCTCCAGAACGTGCGCGCGTTTGTCCTCGGCGTTCCACCCACACATCAGGATTTCTGATCGTAAATATTAAACATGTTGAATATTTACGATTCGCGATTGGGGCGGCTCCGACGTTCTTCCGATCAGGTTCAGACACTCTTAACACACCTCACACCAAGGGAAAATCTGGTAAAATAATCTGTAGAACCATCAAGAAAATCGGGACATAGCTAGGATTGTCGGAAGGGGGGAAATCGGCCCAAAATCAGCCTGATTATCTTTTGGTGTGTACCCAGCATTAGAAGTCAAGGAAACAGAAAGGAAAAACAATGAGAACCAAACTAAAAGGTCCATGAATCACTGCAAGTTACAGTTTCCACTGTTTCTGTATTACAGAGTATCTTTTTCTCTCTGTAATAGTTATTTCTTAAATGTATTTATTTTTTTGTTATCCTTTTCTGCATTCAATTCTGTTCTAAGAAGTTTACATATCTAATGTTTTTACTAATCTTGGCATTGTGTACTGTATTTGTTACTCTTATGACAATTTGCTTTTAAAGTTAAATAAATCTGCTAAATTAATAAATGTAAATGCTACTTTCTGATCAACATTGGAAAATATAATGAGATGAACACCCATGCCACATCATAAAAACTAATGCTTAATGTAGTGTAGAGAACTTAACATTCTCATTGAGGCATCCTTTGTGTTAAGTGATTAAAGTTTGTTAATTGAAAAAAGTTAGCTAATCAGGAGGCAGATTTATGAACATGACCTTTGGGTTGCCCTATAAATGAACATTAGCCACATATTTCAATAAATCACCAGGCAGGGGTTAGAGCACGTCAGATGTGCAAAATGCACGTCTTCAATCTCACTGACACTCTTAAAGAGAACGGCCAAGGAACAAGTAGACATGTTAGCTTTACATTTTTATTCACAATGATTTTGTTTATAAAAGATAAAAAAGATAGATTGATAAAAACCTTATTACAAAGATATTCTTTACTAATTTCTTAGGCTGTTTAAAAGACAATTAATATTCAGTAATATTATTGATTTAGCTGTACAGACACTATTGGATGAAAACTAAATTTAACTGGATAATGACACTAAATTTGCAACATTGGCACTTTTGCTGAATTGAATCAACACTGAACTGACTTGAACTGAATAATAACACTAGAGCTGCTTATATAGCTGAATTTAACTTCCATAATTGATGAACTTTGCAACATTGACACAGTTACTGAACTGAATTTGAACAACACTGAACTAAACTGAGCTGAATAATGGCACTTGTCTTATGTATAACTACTTTAAAGCCAAAATTGAACGCGTTTCATGACTGATACATTTTACAACATTAAGTTATTTTCCCGTTTTATCAATGTGTAATTGCTTTGAAAGAACAACCTAGCTAACAGGGAATGTTCTCAAAACTTTGGCTAAGGTTCTGACAAGGTTCTCTCAAAGTCATGAACAAACATTATTCCAATAACATTCATAAAACATATGTTCAAAAGTGTACGGTCTTCTTTTTAATAATGTTCTCAATGTCAGCACAAAAATAGAATTTTTATATCGGTCAAGGAACATGGACTAAAACATTTTAGTTTAGCATATTTGTCTAACATTTTTTAAATTGTAGTATTAGAAAACATTCAAAACATTCCCAGAATTTTTGAAAAATGATCAAATGGAGGGTTTTATTAATGTTTGTATAACAAAAAAATAAAACTGGACCTTTCAAATGTCAGAAATTGTTTTAGGAATGTTAGTGAAAAGTTTTTAGAACTTATTTATTTATAGCACTTTCCCAGCTAACAAAAAAATGTGACTTGACAACCAACTACCCAACACTAGAAATTACCTTTCATAGTTAAACAACCTCTATGAAGTTCTTGAATGTACGTCTAAGGACAGTTAAGTTTCACATGCAACTCATGAAAGCAAAAGGATATTTCAAGGTCCCTTCAGAAAAGTCCTTGACTCAGTCAAGTTTATGCAGAAGTGTGAGCTATAATTACCATCCTCATGCAGATTCTAAATCGAATCATGTTTGTTGTCAAGCTCTTAATAAGATCCTAATTAAAAATTCCTCCATAGCATAATCTCAGCAGTGGGCTGGTCCGCTCAGGTTCAAATTAGGTTATTTTTTTTAGATGCATGTAGGGCTTTCAAGTACAAAAAGATGAAAAGATTCTGAAAAGAAGATGCTAAATCTAAATCTATCCATCACACAACCTTATGTATGCATGATTTGGCTGTTTAATGAGCCTGTTAAAAAGCAAAGACCATGTTCTCACATGTCTTGTTTTACTATTTGATTGGGGACATTTTCAAAAATGGCATACCTTGGTTTTTAAGCCATGGTTCAATGTTTACGAAGCAGCAGGGGAAAAACAAACAAAGTTTTTTTAGGTAACACTTTATTTTACCGTGTTACATGTGTAAAAAACTTGTAAAAAACAAGTTACATGTGCTTACCGTAGCAATAACAGTAAATTATGCATAATTACATGCAACTAACCCTCAACCAAACCCTAATCCTACACTCTCAGAAAAAAAGGTACAAAAGCTGTCACTGTGGCGGTACCTTTTCAAAAGGTACACATTTGTACCTAAAGAGTGCATTTAAGTCCCTCAAAGGTACATATTGGTACCAAACGTGTACATATTAGTACCTAAATGGTACATATTAGAACCCTGTCCCAGGGTACTGTCGCAGTGACAGCTTTTGTACCTTTTTTTCTGAGAGTGTACCCTAACCCTATAGTAAGTACATGTTGTTAATTAATATTACTCAGTACTTAAATATAAAATTACACTGTAACAATGACACCTTAAAATAAAGTGTAACCTTTTTATTATTATTATTATTATTAAACGGTTATGGAAGCTTGTTTCCGCCACAGACTAAAACATTTTAAAAGATAATTGAGACTTTTTATCTCGCAATTGCGACTTTACATCAGAATTGCGAGATATAAACTCGAAATGACGTGTTATGAAGTCAGAATTGTGAGATATAAACTCACAATTGTGTGTTATAAAGTAAGATTGTGAGATATAAACTCACAATTGCATGTTATAAAGTCAGAATTGCGAGATATAAACTCACAGTTGCATGTTTATGTCATGATTCCTGTCCTGTGTTTCCCTTGTCTTGTGTGGACTTTTGTTATTCCCTGTCCTGTGCCATGTTTTGTAGTCCTTTGTAGTTTTTCTTGTTTATTAGCCTCCCCAGGTGTTTCTGATTATTAACCACACCCCCTTGTTATCTTGTTTAGCTTGTTTGCTTGTGTATATATACTTCTGTGCTTCAGTTGTTGTTTGTCGGTCGTTGTAGCTGTTTCCTGTCCTGAGTTCCGTTTGTTCTATTAAAGTATGCTTGCATATGGATTCTCTCTCCGCTTCGTCCTTGCCTCATCGTAACAGTTATAAAGTAAGATTGAGAGATATAAACACACAATTGCATGTTATAAAGTCAGAATTGCGAGATATAAACTCACAGTTGCGTGTTATAAAGTCAGAATTGCGAGAAAAAAAAAGGTGTTTTTATTTTTCATTCTGTGGCGGAAACAAGCTTTCATAGTTTACTGAACAAACTATGTCTGTCTTTAAATAAGTCTATGATGCTGTATTAATTGGGGGAAGAGATTTGAAGTGTTTACACTTTTGGATGCAAAATATGTAGTAAGATAGTAAAATATTAAGTAAGGTTAGAATTATTGCACTCTCATTCTAATCCACTCCATCTATTTGACGCGCATGTTCCTGGAAAGTTAAACATAGACTCACTTGCTGTCAGGATAATCCTTTATGCAAAATTAAAATGTGAATTTATAACATTTACAGGCAAGTAAGTTGTACACTGAGGAAAACTGACAGTAGCCATTCATGATTCAGTTTGAAGCGCTTAATATAAAGCTCTGAGCATTCGTTAGTATATCAAAGTATAGGATAATCCGGCTAGCTGTGCATTAAACTATTTTAACGCATGACATAGAGTGCATTCAAATTGTTTAATGCACAGCTAGTCATGAATTGTCCCGCTTATACCATGGTAATTTGGTAACATTGGGGAAAGTTACTTTAAAAAGTAATTCATTACAATATTGTGTTACTCCCTTAAAAAGTAACTAATTGCGTTACTTAGTTACTTTTTAGAAAAGTAATGTTACTTTTGCGTTACTTTTTTTCCCACCTGGGCTGGGCTTGGCTTGTTTTTTTATAACAAAAAAGTTATATTTTTGTCCAAATGTAAAGACCCTTTCACACCAAAAGTTTAATAATAAGCCTCAGGCTGAAGCAAATGCAAATTCACGTGTGTACAGAGAGCTCAGCTCAAACAAACCTTTCAGCTGTGCTGCCATTCTGGATAACGGAAGAATAGGATGCAGGAAAAAAAAAAAAGTTTAATACTTTACCAATAAAAACAAAAAATGTTTTGCTTATGGTTTAATTGAATCATCGAAGGTCAGAAGCAAGTACATTGGTCAATAAAGTGAGATTAAATGCATAAAAATGTATGTTTTATGTAACATATTTAGTTATTGGAGGTTTGCATAGTATTCTGATTCTGCATTTCACTGATTGTATTCATTTTGAGGAATATTGAATCTTTTTTTGTGCAAGTGAGATGAGTAAATGGACGCTCACATTTAGTCTAGGACTAAAATAACCATCATGTTCACACACAACGCCTCTGCACTTCGATTTGTCTCAACATGGGGACAGGAGAGTGGTCAGTCAAGTAACTTGCGTTACATCACAGTTACATCACAACTGCTTGCTTGCATTAATGTGCAATCTTGATGCACACTTCAAGGTGAAGCTTTAATTGATTTGACTATAAATGAACAAAAACTAAGTCTCTATGAAGTCAGTTTTAGAAGACCTGATCGAATCATGCATCTGATGTTCCCCGTCTTACGCTTTATAGTTGGCCCATTTCGATCAGGGCTGTTAATCACAGGTCAAATTATGATGCATAAAATTAAGGTTTGATAGCCACTAAGGGACAAAGAGAGTAAATTACATTTAAAACCTGGTAAGTGCATAGAATGACTCTCTGGTGACAGGGTGGTGATCATGTATTCCACAATGACAAAAGCATTTATGGCTGTAATAAACACTGCATTAAAATCCAAGTAAACATTCCTTCTAATATCTGTCAGGATAATCCAAGAGCAAACAATACAGCTAGTTACAGTAGATAATGAGGACTCCTAATGAAAACTGGAATTATATAGGAATTATATCCAGTATTTCCATTGCTCTAAATATTTTTAATCTGGCTGTAGTATCTGGTTTTGCTTGGACTTCACAGCATTGAATTCTTGGACGTTTACATCAAACACCACTGCACTCAACAGCTCTGACTTTTTAATTTGCAATCTATACGAGTTGTAATTTAAAATAGGCACAGGAATAGAAACCAGGCTTGAACCTGAAGTTATTATAATTTAGATACTCTTAGTTAAAAAATAAAATAATCAAATGTAGAGGCTGGTCCTTTGAAATGTACAATAGGCCTATATTCATTTTGGAGAAAAGAAACAGCACAACTTTTTTCAAAACCACAAATTAGAGGAATAAATCTTTCTTTAAGCAAGAATGGGAAATTTAATTTCAGTTTCTCGTTCGCAAAATGGGCAGTGCAATAGCTGAGACTTCAAAGAACACGAAAACACATGAAATGAGTTGAAATTAACATAATGATTCACTTATTAAATGAAGAAATGTATTTTATAGCGAACCTTTGAAGCCAAAATGACAATGTATATTATTTTGCAATGAAATAGCAAGAATCCCGGATACTAAAAAGTACTAAACTAAACAAAGGATTGTAAAGCGCTTTGGGTGTTCAGTAGTACATATGAAAGATGCCTCATTCATTCATTCAAAGATTTCCATTTAGGCTGTGCAGTCAAATTTTTTAAGTTCATGCAGGTCAATGCTGTTTTTGAGTTGGTCTAGACTAATGTAGCAAATTAGCTCTATGAAATATTAATAATCAATAATAACTGGTTATAATTGATTATGAATATTTGGATCAGTTAATATAATTAACTTACTGTCGTAAATTAATATTACAATCAATTAGCCTGTTTGTCCCGTGAACACTCAGGATTAATTGTTTATTAACTCTAAGAACTGTACATTTCCGTGTGACATGAACAAGATTTTATTAACTACTCTAAACACTTAAACTACTCTAACATACACACACATACATGCATACAGTTTACCAAGGGAAAGAGAGCTGAAGCAGAATACAGGAAAGCAAGAAGCTATAGCATTGTTTGAAATTCAGCAGATCAACAGCCTTGATCAAACCATCAGTTTAGTTCTAACACGCCCTTCTTTAAAGGGGTAAGGATACTTAATGTATCAAATAATGAGACTAAGTTTGATACTTGCATGTCTCGCCCATTTGAATTAAACTGTCCTGATGCAATCTGTTGAGGCTCCAGTTGATCTTTGCTGATGTGGTCTTGATGAGAGAGAACCAGTGGTTTTCAGAGTATCTTTCTTTGGTGAATGGAAAGACAAGGCCGCAGCCTGGCACAAGCTTGGTGGGTCCTTAGAGGCTTCTAGTTCAGCATCATCTTCACGTCAGCATTTCAGAAAGGGACTAAGCGAGAGCTAAGAGCTAATCAGTGACTTTAAAGCGTGAAGATGGCAATACCTCTGGAGCTGTGTGAGCCAATGAGAAGATTTTCCTTTGGAGGGAAATTTTATGACCCATTGTCCCTTTGAACATGCAATTTGATTGGATGTTTAACACAAGAATCTTTAAGATGCTTATAATACTAATGCGTCACAAAGTTAGCAGAATGTAATCTAAATTAAAACGGGGATGAAGATTGGAGTTTATAGATACCAAAAATGCCACACATTTGATTTGGTTAACCATATTATCCAAAGTCTGAAATATTAACCCAATAGAGTTTACAAGAATACAAAAGACAACCACATTAAAGGAAAATCATGAGATCGGAAAATTAGATACATGTTTACACATTTCTCAAATGGTTATATATATAGAATTAACAGGGTTTATTTCTCCTTCTCAGTGAGAATTAAGTAAGAGTCACAGCTTTCTGGACATTCTTTTGGATCGTAAAATCCTCTTATTATCAGTCTCTGTGTGTCCTGTAACAAGACACCGCGTTCTGCCAGTGTGTTAGCTTAATTTGGGATGTTCGTTTTTTGGGGAAGTTTCACAGGCATTTGTTGGGAGAGTGAGTTTGCTGGATTATTCATTAAATAAATGAATAATTTGTGTGTGTCTGATTGGTCCAGACGCTACACCAATAATGTTTAATGAAGTCACTAAGGTTTTAAATTTTTTTATTAAACGATGCATTAAATTGATCAAAAGTGACAGTAAATATTTATTTTAAATTAATGCTTTTCTGCACTTTCTATTCATCAAAACATCATAAAAAAAGAAATAATAGTTTCCACAAAAATATCAAGCAGCATAACGGTTTTCAACATTGATAATAATTTTTAAGTTTCTTGAGCAGCAAATCAGCAAGGATCATGTGCCACTGAAGACTGGAGTAATGATTTGGAATAAATTACATTTTAAAATATATTAAAATAGAAAACAGTTTTTTAAAATAGTAATAGTTTTTCAATATTACTGTTTTTACTGTCTTTTTTATCAATAAATGTTGCAATGGTGAGCATGAGATTTCTTTCAAAAACATCTAAATCTAACAGATGCCAAACTTTTGAATGTTAGGATAATACTAAAAACTTTCTAAAATGAATAACGGGCAATAATAAATAATTATAATAATACAAGAAACTATCAGAACTGACCATTTTAATACATTTTGTTTTAATTTTGAATGTATATTTTTTTGTAACACAAACCGTTTAGATCGGTTTCATGCTGAAGAGTCTTTATCAAGAGAGTTATTCACATAAAGTTCCCTCTTAAAATGTAAACAAGTGTAAGTATCAACACCATATGGTACATCAGGGGTATTCAATTAAAGTTCCAAGAGGTCCGGTCTCTGCATTTCCTTCCCAGTGGAGGTCCGGAAATTTTTTTTTTTTCAACAACAGTTAAACATTTCAATCGGGGCAGTTGTATACTTTATAAAAAAAAAATAATAATCCGTAACACTTGCGAATTAAATCAAAAGCAGTGATGTTTAAGAATTTTTACCAATATTTACCAAAAAAAGTTAATATTTCTCCCAACTTGATATTAAGGTTAGATCAGATATTTTATCAGACTATTATTATTATTATTACTATTATACATTTAGAGGCCTACGTGTATGACACATAGAATACCTTGGATCGGAGAAAACATACAAGGGGTGCAGGGGTTACCTTTTAAGAAAATACTATATACTATATGTATACTATGGACCATTTTTTTTTTTTGCTCAAGTAACAAACAACGTACATAATCTAATAATGAAAACTCTCATCATGAGCACAAAACAAAGTTAACTAGTAATTTCAACAATTTTTTTGTCTTCCCTTGCCATCTAAAAATACATTTCCAAATTATAACATTGTTTATTATGAAGTGCTCTTAATATGCTCCTGATTAATAATGCTAAATGTATGGAAAAAAAACAAAAGGTCTAAAAGCGCCATGTGTTAAGTTGGTTTAGTTAAACCGTCAGAGTCATCTTTATGACAGATAAAAATAACTGTACTTTCTGCATTCTTGTTTTCTGCAGCGTTTTAGCAAAAGCATGTATTTTGCTGCTCATCGTGTTTCTGCTTCTATTGTTAAAATTGCCGCACTATCTGCAGCTCTTCATGTGGCGCTTCACGTCTTTAGTGGGAGAGAGAAGCAACGCGCACGGAGCGGAAAAGGGCTTGAATAAAGCGCTATAGATATATAAATATTAGACAATGCAGCGTTGAAAGATCATTACAGGAAACGACCCTAAGCGATTGTGGTGTCTATCGCTCCGTTGTCCTGCTTAATTATGTCCCGTGGTCCGGATTGAACCAAGCCAGGGTCCGGAGCTGGACCACGGTCCACCATTTGAATACTGCTGGTATACATCATGAGCTAATTGATGTAATTAGTTTGCTGTTTTATATCAACTGTTACTCTGTGTAGGGGGCTAGGAGTAAATATTTAGTTCATATGCAGGGATACAGTTCAACAAAGTTTAATGGTGCAATGCTCAAATATTTTATAATCAAAACAGTAACTTTGTTCCCATTTATGCCACAAGCTTGAAACCGGCCCCCCAGGTTGGCATAACCTCCCAGCCAAAAAACAACATATGCAACAAATCTTCCTATTCAGGGCATCATTTCTTTTTTAACTCATTACAAAACTAAATTCCCCTAAAACTAGCTGATGTTGGGGATGTGTTCAACAGCATGCATTTGCTGCATGCTCCACTTACGCAGTGAGGCCGTTCGGCACTGAAAATGAATAGTCTCATCCGTCTTCTGCGCTCAGCAAGCCAACCCAGTAATGGAGGCCCAAGGTGCTGCATGGTTGGCCTCACAATCTGTTTTCATTTGGATGGCATTTTATTATATACGAGATGCATCTCCCCCTGATGTAAAGTATAAGACCTAGACACCTTCAGTGCTGTCAAAACTTCAAATGACAGGATGAGGAAAATGAGGA
Source organism: Rutilus rutilus (assembly GCF_951802725.1). NCBI lineage: Eukaryota > Metazoa > Chordata > Actinopteri > Cypriniformes > Leuciscidae > Rutilus > Rutilus rutilus. Next base: position 15,903,723 of record NC_140228.1, read on the forward strand.
CAAATCGATATAAACAAACACAGGAGCTAAAAATAATGAAACATCCACCTAAACATACACACACAGAGAGAGAGAGAGAATATTCAGTCCATGCAGAAATAAAGATGATGCTCTTTAAAACAAATTATCTGAACGTAGTGCTCATGGCTTCCAGCCAACCAGATCTGCTGTTTCAGAACAAATTCAAACATTCTTTACATTTTTTTCTAGCGCGGTCAATGAAACACAACTCTCTAGTCTATTACCATCCTGGCCGCTGGCCAGAATAAATGAACACAAAGGAGTTTTTCAGATGAAGGAAAGGGGCTGAACATTACCTGATTGAGGAGGCAAACAAATCACATCTCAGTCCAATTCTTTTCCACAGACATTTCTTTGGCTCTTCACTGCCACATGACCAAAACGAAAGCAAGTCAACCTAATGAAGAATGACTGAGGAGTATTGGTCCTGGTGGTACTTGACGTGAGGCTTTGGGTGGGCTTTCATCATGCTGTCTACTCATCAGGGAAAAAATGTCAATCGGATTTGGCTTTCTACCACCTGCTCTCTCTTCTTTCTCAATGAACCCTGTGGTTAGCAGAGTCCTGTAAGCATATTCCTCCTAGCTGCATATATGTGTATAATAAGTCCATTGTTAATCTTCACATAGAATAACGGTTGAGTCAGCTATAGGCTCCCTCAGAAGAGAGAGGTTCTACTGCTGAGAGTGCATCTCAATTTTCTCTGAAAGGTGTCAAATATACTCTCTGGACCATAGATCCAGAAAATATTTTTTTGGTGAGCAAAGAGTTGAATGGTGTGAGAGTGAAAAAGAGAAGTGTGTGACTGTGAAAAAGGGAGAAATAGTTGGGTTGAATTTTAAAGGCATAGATAAGTAAAAAAAAAAAAAAAAAGTCCTTTTTGTTTCAAACATGTGTCTTTCTTCTGCGATATATAACAAATTATTTAAAAGATTCCTAACAAAAAATATTTTCATACTATAACAGGTCATAGTGACAACAGCTCCAAAAAACAGTCACCATGAAATCATAATTCACAATTCTTTTTTTTTCAGGAATATTGCAGTGTTTATTATAACGATTTGTCCACGCACATAATTTTTAAATTCATGTGTCCTCATAATCTTTGATCAAAATAACTTCCTCTTCAAAAGACCTCTTCTCTTCTCAGATCACGTCTTTACTGGCACGAGGGCGGGACAACCTGTCAATCACATGAGATCCACTAATAGCAAATGATCCAACCATCCAATCAATTCCCAATGGACAAAATTAACATCTTAAAGATGTTTTATGTGTAGGCTATCTTCCAGATAAACATGCACATCAAATAGACGCCTCCGCAAAACCTGCCTTTTATTTCAATAATATTACAAGAGAAAATTCTCATGAATGGGAACCCCAAATTGGTTCTATATATGAAGCGCCTGACAGAACCCTTTAAGGTTCTATATAGAACCTTTTCTTCCAACACCGTTAGAAGTAAGGCTACTTCTTTAAAAATATACTTTTAAGATTTGAAGCACACTGCAAGTGCACATTCAATACAATTAAGCAAACTTCTTTATCACAATGGTATATCATAGGCTTCCAGAAGACTAGGAGTACAGTGCAGGAGCTTGGCCATCATAGTTACTATAAGCTGTCATTGTCAGACTTTTCAAATTCTACTTTTGCTCTGACTTGGAGGTTTGAGAACTGCATTGAAATTATAGCTATTCTTTAACAGCATATCTTTTATTCAGTGGTATTACAATTAGTGTGACATCAGCTTGTTTGAATAGATTTGAAGACTACATGCTATTAAGTCTTTTAACTTAACATTAAACAATGATTTCAAGGAAACAGTCCTTTAGAAAAAATCGTATGAACGTAACGCGTTTAATTTCACGTTAAGCATTTTCCTCCCATAGAAAACCATTATAAGAACGGTACATGTGGCTTAATGCATATTAGAATGTCCCCTTATTATTTCGGAAATAACGAGATATGTCGAAATAACGACTTATGTCGAAATAACGAGATATGTCGAAATAACGACTTAATATCTTGAAATAATTTTTTTTTTCTTTTTTTTTTTTTCTTGCGGTTCAGGGCTTCCGTAATTTAACTATGAAAGTCAGGAAAATTCAATTCTCACTCCACTGAAAAAAGGCAAAGTTTATACTGACATTAGAGGAGATTTGTTTCATTATTACTGTCATCATTCATACAAAAAACTATAGATTTCCCAGACAGAGGGCAGAACTTATATTTCAAACCATTTATCTTGCTGTTTCCCCCCCCCCAAGACTCACTCTGACAAAAACATTTGTGTACTTAAAACAATATTTGATCTTCTGTAATCCTGTAAAGTTCTTAAGGTTAAACGCTGTGTTTACCGGAATCAGGACCATGTTGACAAATTATAATTTGCTTGATGATAATAAAGATAAATACCTGCAGAGGAGGTTAATGGGGCTCCGTGTGTCCTGAACGATATTGCAGTTTTTTTTTTTTTATGGTTTTGCATCTTATGATCTCCATCTCCTTTAATGAATGCAGAGTGAAGTCATTCGTCAAAAGTGGATGTCTGATGGATCATCAGGGGTTTATCTATGAGCAAGGTGCCATAGCTGAGAATATTAACAACCACGCTTGCCTCGCAACACTGCACAGTGACCTTCATTTGCATGTTCTTTGAGGGGCATTCTGGGCAACATTCAACCGATTCAGTGTCTTGCTATGTTTTCTTTCTTAACTCTTAGTAAGTTTAATGTAGTGATTCTTTGAAGAGTGCGAGCAATCAATAACTCATCCTAAAGCTCATTTTATACACTCATGGATTTAATTGGAAGGTTAAAGAGAAAACATTTATCCAGGGAAATGATATCAGTCTCTGTATTACACTCAGGTTTAGATTAATTTTATTATTGGTCGGGGGACAAAGTGGAAAATGAAAATTGATTTGAGAGATAGAACATATCAGAGAATGCTTAGTATTACAGAAGTGTCAAAGTCATTCCCTAACATGATCAATATATCTTGGTTCAGGTTATTCAAATGTAGAGATAGTGCTCTGCCTAGATTCTACAAATGATATTAGCAATCAGATGATGCTCTTAGAATATAATCAATATTGAAAATTGTATGCATGTCCAAACTAAAGAAACTAGTCAGAAAAATAAATATGCATATGTCGTTGTGCAAGGACGCCATAAAGTAGGTCTTAACAAATGAGTCATGGAATCATTCATTCAACCAAATTGTTCAAACAAATGCTGATTTATACAGGAACTAAACAAAACTCTGTTTATGAATGGGCATTGAATAATTCCAAATATTTCCAAAAATGTAAAAAAAAAAAATCACTGAGAATAATAATCACTGAGGAATAAAACACTGCTGCTGTGACTGCTTACAACTTCTCAGAAACAGCCCAAAATCTCATTGCTAATGAATACTGTAACCTGTTGATACAGGTGCTTAAACATGCAGTGCGAATAAAAGCCTTGATGATCAATTCTGTAATTCTTTTATACACTAAACCAGACTGCATATGGTACAAACATTTTTTTATGTAGATGAGTTTGCTGTTTGGCAGACAAAAAAATCGGCGTTGTCTTGCGGCACGTCAGCGATAATTAAAGTGTGCATTAATTTAACAGCGTTTAGTCATACCATATGCAACGTTTTTTTAGAACCGTTATTCTTGAGGGATGAGCCAGATGCTTCATCACTTCAGTTCTTTCACTCTTCATCTCTTTCATGTTTAAGGTTCTTAATTTGCTTTTGAGCACCAATCCCTGAAATGCCATAATGCAGACTATCAGTACATTCACTGATTAAACTGTATTGTTATGTCTTTAAAAGATGGCACGGGGCTCATTTGAAACATCACAAATGAATTTCTAAAGCCCTTCTTATATTTTCAAGAACTGTTAATGCATGCTTTTCAGTATATAACCACCATTTAAAATGTAAAGCCAAAACTCTGAGCAGAAACGAATACACATTGAATTAATCTGTAAAGGTGTTTAGAGCACCCAGAGGTGTATTGATGTTAAAAGCAGTGGATATGAGCCCTGCTGATGACAGGATGCATTTCTCACATGGAGGGTAATGTAAGTGATGCACTCCAACACCAGCCACTACCTTGTCAGCAGTGATATTCCTCCTGCCTCCACTTTCAGTTTTATTTACGGTTAGACACCCACATCTCTAACAATTCAGACGTGAGTCTATGCAACCACTAATTATGCTGTATTCACTAAGGTGTAATTCAAAGCAGATCTAATTTTAACAAATATAACTAAACTAATTGCTTATTCAGTAAAGAAATACCTGCATGATATTACATCAGATGAAATTCAGTAGTGGCTACAGACAGTCCTTGCATGCATAACTCCATACTTTTTAAGGCTGACAATTCAATTAATATTAATATAAGTTTCATGTATGTAAATACTTAAATTAAATAATAAAAGTATAATATATAAATAATTATGTTAGCACTTGAAAACCATAATGAATCCGGTTTCATTTGTGTGGCAATCAATGTAACAAGCATCTTCCAAGTTTACACTCTTCACTTACAAAATTCAATACTGAGCCTTGTTTGTTTTTTTGTCTGCAGATCCTACATGATTAAAATGGGCATTTTAAATTAGGTCACATCTGGAACAGACAAAAGAGCCACATAGCCTGACCCATCTCGGTTTTTGTTGAACAACGCCTTGTTTTGCACAGCATGCCTGGACCATGCAATATTTATATCTCACTTGACAGGTAACTTTCAGCACATCTACTGAGGCAATCATCTCAATGAATTAGGCTGAAAATAAATGGCATCATAGAGAATAGCCTCACAATGGGATTTAAAATGTGGCTGATTTTCTCTGACAATCTTCTGAATGGGGAGGGTTACTGTGTTTCGTACAGTATAGCACAGAAATGTTAATTCTCTCTGGAGATTGCTCATATAAGGTGAGTCTTGTCATTGTATTCTGAGCTCAGTGGAATGGATAGTATAGTTCCATATGAATTTACAATAAAAAAATAAAAAATAAATTCCCAACAGTGTTACATCACAAACCCCATGTCTATGACTGGACGGTATAGCCGGTTTTGAACAACCTTAAACATGGATAAGAGATGACTATTTTAGATATAGAAATCTATAGATTGTTTAATGCTATCAAGTGCTGAACAAGCATTTGCAGATTTAGTAGCAGAGCATTTTTTTTTTGTTCCAGACATCTGAGATGCACCTACTGATTGCCTGAAGGAAAAGATAAAATAAGTATAAATATCTACCATCAGATGAAAATTATTTTGTGTGAATTTTGGCTTAGAGGACAAAAAATGTACGCCTAAGAGAAACGTAATCTATATGAAAATTTGAACAATATTTATGAGTAATGGGTAAAGAAGGGTTTTCAAACTGATAAGGGGTCTGCAGAAATGTTAAGAGAAACAAAAATGCAAAATAAGAATTATATTAATAAATAAATGAATAAATATTGAGAAGCAAGGCATTTGACATTATGGTTACATTCTACTTTCTAATCACTAGACGAAAATCTTGAGATTAAATTCTTTTGTTATTTTATTGCAAAAAAGGTCATTTCAACTTTGAAATACGTTTTACATATTTATATATTTTACACAGTATAAATTTAGATGAAAATATATTTCTGCCTTTATATTTTAGTAAGTTGGTTTTGTTGCAAGGGGATCATTATATTTAGGTGTCCGTGGCATCCAATAAAAAAACTCTGAATTAATGTACATTGTTAGCAACTGAATCAATAAGACACAATCTACAAATTAATAAGGAGGTTAAGTCAATTATTTCACAAAGAGCAACAGTTGAATGTTGCTAAAAAGATTAAATATAGAGGTTGTGTCTGAAGTGTATTTGAAATTGCGTGTATTATGTCTAACAACCATCACAGCAGGTTGTTCACGAAAACGTCCAGGGTTATGCGTGTATCCCCGGTTCCCTGAGAAAGGGAACGAGATGCTGCGTGTGAGGCACGTGCACAAACATGCCATACAATGGCTGACGCAGTGCAATGACGTCGCAAGGTGTGCCTCAGCTTATAAGAAGGGTGGGGGGTGGGAGGGGAGTGGGAGACTAGAAGAAAGGAAGGAGGAGTAAAAGAATGAAAAGGGGGCAGGCTTAAACTACATCCCTGCTCAACCACTCTTCTTTTTTCAGCACCTAGATCTGTGTGTGACTTGATTAATTTCACCCCCGGTTCCTCAGAAGGAGAGCTAGCTTTCGCTACACTCCCCTTTTGCTTTTCTCCCCAAGAACTTGTTCCTGGAAAGGGCACAGATGATCTAGTTGGGGCTGAAGGGAATGAAAAAAGGGGGCGAGAGCTTGGGCCTCAGCCCTGCTCAAACGTTCTTCTCTTTCTTCACCACACCCTCAGCTCCTTGATCTGTCTACGGCTTTCTCCTATTGCGCCACCTTTGTCCCCCACTCCTTGGAGGGGAAGGCCGGGCATCCGCACTCGTCTTCTGCTCTTCTCCCCAGGAACTCGTTTCTGGAAAGGGTATAGATGACTTAGGAGGGACCTGAACCCGGTGGGAGATATACAACCCAAAGGTAGCTGACAGCGTTCTCGCCTCTCTAAACCAGCCCACCAACGTCTCAACAGTAGATCCAAACAGCCCTGATGGAGAGACAGGGGCATCAAGGAGGACAGCTTTATTGGACTCCTTGATCCCTGACAAATTAAGCAAGAGATGTCTCTTCGTCACTAACATAGCAGCCATTGACCGGCCAATAGAGCGGGTTGCCTGCTTGGTGTCTGGGATCTGGTCATACGCAGTTCAGAGACCGCCTCAGGAGATAAATTGAAAAGACCTGCCTGGTAAGCTTGCAGTAATGCCACAGTGTATAGAGCTACACCAGTCTTCCCTGCTGCCGCATACGCTCTGCCCACCAACCTCAATGTCGCCTGATGTGGTTTAGAGGGCAAATCGGGAGCATTCAGTGATGAGGATGTCCCTGAGAAAAGGTAATACACTAAATTCCTTTCCAACCAAGGCATCCACCAATAACCCTGCTCGCTCAGCCCCTCTACATTCGAATAACTCGAAGCCGAATGGACCACCCGGACAGTGTATGGATGTCTCCACGCACCTGACATCTCAGTGTGCAGGTCTGGGAGAAAGGGAAGGCTTACCGGAGCTGCACACTTCACACTGCACACATATCGTTCATCTTCAGCGGCTTGACTCACTTCACTCGTAAAATAAGAAATCATCGCAATGAATGCATCCTGCCCCCTCGGGTGCATAGAACGTCCAGACAAAAAATACAGCTCGTGACCATCACCAGGCATAAAGGAACACAGAGCGCTTGAATTGTCTGCTCGACATTATTCTGCTTACCTTACCTTGTTCTTTCTTCACACAACCGCTATCTTCACACAGCTCTCAAATAAGTGGCTTCTGGAAGACAAAGAAGCTGATGGCGTGTTCTCAGGCACCCTTCTTATATGCTGAGGCACACCTTGCGATGTCTTCGCACAGCGTCAGCCATTGTATGGTGTGCTTGTACACATGCCTCAGACACCGGGTCCCGCGAGGGCACGTCCCCATAGCGTCAGCAGCTGACGCAGCATAGAAGTTTCCTTGAAAGGGAACTAGGTCATGAACAGAACACAACGTGAACATTTAATGCAAGATATGTGTTAAGCAAGATGTAAGACTAGTGATGAAAGCTGTGTGCCTCACTTGAATTGTCAGCACTCTTTTTTAGAGAGATCAACATCAGAGGTGACACACTTACAAACTCAACGTCTGAAGCCCAGAGGCATGATGGATTACTCGTTAGTTTTGTTTTGAAATTTTCCCTCTGAGAAATGACACTGAAACTGAGACACAGGTGGTCTCTTTCACTGATTTACGACAACAACTTGTGGTACTGTCTCATCCACCTTCTGTAAGTGTGTTGTTTTAAGTTTTATATTGGGATTCAAATTCCTATTTTGACGATTCTTCACAAACAATTTATCCAAAGATTATTTAGAAGAAATTAAGCAGATCTTTAAAGCAACGATTCTGTCATCGCCAAATCTAAAACATATCGGATTCATAAATAACTTATCGGTTTTGTGAATTAGGCAAACTGATTCACTGAAAAGATCCAAAGTGCAGAGTCATATGGGCCACTTTTATCATTTTTAGTCATTTTGGAGGCCTCTGGGACCAATGACTTTCATTATATTGAAAAAATGATACAGGATATTCTCCAAAATATTGCATATTGCATATTCTCTTCTTGTTCCACAGAAGAAAGGAAGGCATACAGGTTTGGAATGACATGAAGAAGAGTAAATGATGACAATTTTAATTTTCAGGCAACTGTCTCTTTAAGCACTGACTTAGATGACTCTCAACGGCAACTGAAAGAAAAGAACATCTCAAAAAACGTCTATTGATAACATTCCAGAGAAAGGAAATGGCTGAACCCTCAATGAGCTCATAGATGCTGCTTCAGCCTGCCAAAGTGTCAGCAGAGGCAGAACACAACTGTTCTGATTCACCTTTTTAAAAGCCAAATAGATGAGGGGGAAATGGACACTGCAGCTGGTAATCAAAAATGTCAGTTCTTTAAATGGGATTGGCACATAGGTTGGGTTGGAGGTGGGAGGAAGCTTCGGGATTTGGACCAAGGCTTCCTGCAGCTGAATCCCAGGCTTGTTTAGCCACCTGTGGGTCCAGATGTCTGATGAGGAGGACTGTGGGGACTAACATCATCTGTCTATCTCTGGCTCAGAGACACCTTTATCTGTTTTAGTATTCGCCTCACGTACCTCAGCAATGACTGTTTTACTCTATGAGAATGACTCATTCCCATTCTGCAGATTCATTTGAAATCAGATCTTTATGAAGACATATGAGGCCAAAAATATGAGGCCACTAGCAAAAGTCATTTTTCTAATTTAATGCATTTGTCCCATTTTTTTTCAAACTTGTGGAGTTCTCTATTACCAATTTCTTCTTAATTTCTTCTATATAATCTCAAACTGTCTTGGATAAATGATAAATATGAACATAAAAAAATGCATTCAATTAGAAGAAAAATATTCTAAACAATCTTAAGATTCCTTGAATGATAAATTACATATTTTGTAGTGGGAAAAATGCATTAAATTAGAAAAAGAAAATCTTCAATACAATCTTAAGATTCCTTGGTTAAATGATACAAAAGAGTTAGATGATCCAAAGAGCATCTTTAGCTTTAATGGAAGCAAGAACATCTGTACAAAGAGTCACATGATCAACCTAGAAATCATAAATATTTCTTATTTATTTTGTCATAACATGCCTTTGTTTTAAATATCTCAATATCCTAAAACATTCTTTATTTCAAGATATCAAATCCCAGATTGTGGTCTCAGATGTTTCTGTATCTTAAAACAAAACTGGCGCCGTTACAGTCATCATCAAGACAAAAAATGCTGAGTATTTTCTCTGCAAATCTTTCAATAACATCATAATATAAACCGCATATGGTTCTGTCCATTTTTCTATTATATCAGCGGCCCTGCTGACTGAGTGACAACGCTGCTTATTGTGTCAAGAATATTTAAAGTGAAGTCGGCAGCGAGGGAACCGTACACTGCGGCTGAAATCTCTCCTTCATCTCCTTGTGTTGAGAATTCTATTTGACAAATCCCATCGCACAAACACACTAAGCCTCACACCACGCACTTCACAGCGTGTCTGTGTTTTCGAGAAATTGCTTTGTGCTTCCCAGCAGGTGACAACAATAGTGGTGGCATCAGCAACCACACACATTGCTAAGAACTGTGGAAAAATCATTTTCATGGCCTCACCTCAACACCGGTCAAGGCTGGGAAAGAGGCAGGGATTGTGTGCTATATGATAGAGGGGCAGAAAACTTGTTAAAGGCAACATGAAATCAAAATGAACTCTATTAGCCTTCTTGATAAATGTTTCTGGTCTTATTCTGCATGAATCATCAGTGAATGTTATTACGTCAAGGCAAGTCAGTTCACTTCACGGCCATCTTGGATCTTGAATTGGAACTTATGTTCCAATAATCTGTCAACGAAATGATTATGCAACGCATTCTCATCCTAGGGCGTCATATACTGACACTTTTGACATTTCGTCTACATCCAACGCACATGGCACCCTTTAGCGTCAATATGAGATGCAGATAGCTTTGTTCGGTTATGGGTAGGGTTAGGGTTAGACCGCTAGGAGGCGCCTTCTGGCCCATATCTATCTGCGTCTCATATTGACGCTAAAGGGTGCCATGTGCGTTGGATGTAGACGAAATGTCAAAAGCGTCAGTATATGACGCCTTGGGATGAGCGATATTCAGTTTCACTTGGAAGCACAACACATTATGACAGTGTTGTTGCAAATGTAAGAAAACTTAAAGTATGTCTGACAAGACAACGTATGATCTGAAAACAGGCATGACACTTGGGGAATGTGAGCGAGGACAACAACTAAAAGAAATGAACAATAAAAAGACAAAAATGTCAGATAATGCTCATTTTATTTTTCCTGTAAAGACAGTGAGGTTTTAAGGACCAAAATCATCGTCATCAATGAAGCAGTGAGAATTGCTACAATGAAATTGCCCAAACGGAGAGAAATCAGCTTCCAGGTGGATTAGCTGATGGACAATTTGCTGACCTGGACCTACACCGAGTTAAAGGAGAGTAGCAAAGGGTAGCGAAGACAAATGTAGCAAGCGTGGTTGCTGAACTACAGTAGAAACCATCATGGAGAGGATCAGAAGGTCATGAAAGGCATGAGAGATGGAGTGTCAGAGTCAAGATGGCTAATCTCACTGATATAAGGCGCTTTTGCAGAGGGAGCTAACATCCATTTCCCATGAGCCCTGCGCACAGGCTATGGACTGTAAATTGCTAGAGTATTCAGTACAGCAAGTGAATTATTCCTCTTTGACAGCAATCATCAACAGCCTGGCATTGACACCGCTTCAGGGAAGAACCCTTGCTGAATTAAGGAAAAGTGAAGCACTGCAGTGAACGATACCAAAGGGATAGCTCACCTAAAGATTAAAATTCTGTCATAATTTACTCACCCTCATGTCATTCTAAACCCATAAGACTTTCATTCATCTTCGAGACACAAATTAAGATATTTTTAATAAAATCGGAGAGATTTCTGTTCGGTTGAGCGATTGAGATTCTGTTTATCATATTTGAGTGCTCTAAGGTTTATGTTCACCGATCAACATACATGTCTATTCAGGAGACTTGGATTAAAACGCTTGATCATGTGGATTTATTTTACAATCTCTTCATGAACGTTTTGAAGAGTCAGAGTTTCGGGTGAATAGACTTTCAATGGAGGTACAGATATCTCTCAGATTTCATTAAAAGTATCTTCATCTGCGTTCTTGAAGATAAAAGGAAAGTCTTAAGGATGATGACAGAATTTTCATTTATGGGTGAACTATCCCTTTAAGCTGTTATTCACAATAATATTCTTCTCAGTTGGGTTGTGAACCAGTCCGATGTGTGAACAAATCTTTCAGTCTAATTCATTTCAGAGTCATAAAAAAAGAAAGAAAGAGATTTGTTCATGAGTTTTAAGTCGGATGTCGAGGTTAGGATTGAACAGGATATTCTTTAAAAAAAAAAACTCATTTTGTGTTCCACAAAATTTTAACCTAACCTTTAACTTTGCAGTGTACTACATGAGAAGACAATACAACAATGTTAAAGATTTTGTGTGACATTGAAAAATTCATCTGTGCGACACTGGAATGTGTGAAGGCAATAATTATTTTGCTGCCACATAACTTGCATAACTTCTATTATGCAGACAAGTGTACACTCGCAAAGGGAAGGAGTAAATTAACTACTGTAATTTTTTTGGTCATTTTTTGTTCCCCGCAGCAGCTTTTATAATAGAGGTTGTAACCTCTAATTAAAGCGAGGTGAATACATGAAAAGGCAGAGTGAATTAAATCTATGTAGGTTTTTCAAGAACAGGGTGTAAATGGATGTAAACAAAAGTACTGAATAAATGGGCGGCAGTTCGTGCTGAGTTTCTACACTGTTTGCTACAGAAATCACAGCGAGTTCTTGTTCTTGTCTCATGCTTTATCATACCACATAAAGAGACAGAAATCGGAGCTATTGGCTTTGAGTGAAAGAATGAGAGCACACACTAAGCTTTTTGTGCAGTCCTAAGCCCATTTGTTTTACTGTGATTTTTTTCTTTGATATGATTTCCATGAAGCTCACCAATTTTTCAAAAGAGATGTGCGATCACACATCTCGAGAAGGTTAAAAACTCTGGCCTTTATCTTGTCTTTCATTTATAAGCTTTTTCATTGAGATTTTACTAGAGTCAAAATGATAACTTACCTGGTAAATATTTGAAGACAAACTGTGCTTTGGAGAAAGTGTTTTATAACACCGCAGCAGTGCATCTGAGAGAACTGAGGTGGAGGAACTGTAAGAGAAAGCCAGGTTTTTATTTATTTATTAGATGATAGTGCATTTAATTATGGATTGATAACAAGAAAGATGAAAAATATGTCATCAATATTTACATAAATTAAAATATAAATAAGTGAAGTGCACGTTCAATATGTAGCAAACATAAGCAGTTATGCTTTTTATCATTAATCCAAAGAAATCATAAGAAGATTAGACGAAATTAAAGCAGATCTTTTAAAGGAACAGTTCACCCAGAAATTACAATTCTGTCATCATTTAAGGAACTAAATCAGTTTGATAATAAATGAAACGTCACATTCTGAGTGTTTTTTCCCCATTTAAAATTGTTACTTATTATTTATCCAAGGAATCTTAGACAGACAGATAGATAGATATAAGTTTTATATTGTTACCAAACTGTGTTGAGTACTATGGTTTCCCAGCATGCATTGCAGTATAAATAAATAATGTGAACTACTACTTTACTGTTCACTGTATAACAGTTTACTGCATTATTTACACTGGTGATTGATGATTATTTTTGTGCATGTCAAAATGCTGTTTAAATGTATTCATACACAGAGACACACACAATACCATATTCTAATAGGGGAAGGAAAAGAAAAAAGAGAAACAGAAAAATATAAATTTTGCAAGGAAGAACAACAAAGTCATAACCTTCCAAAATACCTGTAATGCAATTTATTTTTATTTCCACACTTTCCCTTTATAGAGCAGTTAATGTTGAAATTGTTGAAGGATAATCAACACAAATGCCAAATAATGCACAACCAGGTGTAAATATGAAGCATGTTTTGTGAGTTAAAATGATTTTATTAGGGGTCAAGCACCGAAGGTGCGGAGGCACGTATTGTATCTATTGGCGTTCTTCTTCTTCTTCTTCTTCCTTCTTCTTCTTCTTCTGCTCTGGAAGTCTATGGCAGCCCATAGAACCGCTTGCGGGAAAGTTATGAAATTTGGCACACTGATAGAGGACAGTCTGAACTGTCACCATAGCAAATTTGGAGTCTCCAACTCAGTCCCTCTAGCGTCACCAACTGTCCAAAGTTTCACTCATGTTTATGGTAATAACTTTTGAATCATAAGGGCTAGAAAAATTATTCTTTTTCTTATGATTCCATAGATCAAGCCGATTCGAACTTGCACCCAACTTTCCCCTTCCCACCCCTTTCGAACTCCTCCTAGGCCATTGCAAACTTGGTACATTTCATGCTACATGGCTACATGCTGCGTTTCGGCGCAGCGCCACCTACTGGTCCGGAGATACGAAAAATGGCTATTTTTGCTTATAACTTCTGAACGGTTTGCCCAAAAATGTTAGATTCTTGTTAGATTCAGGGCGTCATGCTGAGTCGACTGATATTCAATTTTTCCCAGATTGGTCATTTTGGCTGTCGGCCATTTTGAATTATGTGCTAAAATGCTGTATTTTATGAACGCATGAACGGATTGTTACGAAACTCGGTATGGGTCATCACCACGATGCCTTGAAGGAGCCTGAGAAGTTTCGAGAAGCCTGAGAAGTTTCGCTAGTGGTAAAAATAAAATTTCAAATGCTTATAACTCTGGGTGTGGTTGTCTTATTTTCATGGGAGTCATCTCATTAGGCCCCTGAATCCTTGCCGAGTCCAACGATACCAAACATGCTAGGTTTCGCCTTACGGTTTGTGTAGCGTTGTGATTTAACGCTTAAAAAACATTTGCCAATATCTTCGAAACCATTAGACCGATCAAGACGAAACCACCGTAGGAAAAACGGAAACTCAGGTCGCTGGCTACAAACTATTACCCAAATGCGAAAATATTGATAGTAAGGGGTAGTAAAATCCAATCAAAGTCAGGTGTCAGTAATTGTTTACGTGTTTTTTTTTCATATAAATGTCTATAACTCTGAAGCGAATTGAGATATTTTCACCAAAATTGACACACAGATGTATGGGCTCACTCTGAGGACACATAAAAATAGTGGGATTGAGCCTCTTGTTGGCGCTATAATAGAACAAAACATGAAATTCTCATTGACTTCAATACAGTACTGATATAAAATGCTATACTTTTTGAACGCATTAGCATATAGTTATGAAACTTGGTATGAGTCATCGGCACCATGCCTTGAAGGTACTCAAAAAGTTTCAGGGAAGCGCCACCATGTGTTGAAAAAGTTATAACAAAATTTCCAAAAATGCTAATAACTTTTGAATAAATCTGCCTATTGTAATGCCACTGGTCTGAGGCTATGTTTACACGGAAACGATCAAAAGTGGCGTTGCGTTATCACCTTTTATTCTGCGTTTAGACGAGCGTTATGGGGGGGGGGATCTGCGTGCATATGGTGATGCAAAAGTGTGTGAAATTCGATGTAGTATGCACTCCAGGCGGCTTGCCACACAACAACACCAAGTCTGTGCGCCTGCGTACAAACTTCCTTCTACTACAGACTTTTGCGTTTTTACCCTTTAGATGGGAACGGTGGAGCGTTTTTAAGATTTCCACTCTGGAGGGTGGTTTCACTTTGTTGTGGTTTTAAGCCCCAAAAACGCCGTTGCCGTCTAAACGAAAGGCACATCTGATCAAATATTTGTATGTTTTCACCCGCGAGCGTTCTCGTGTAAACAGGGCCTTAAGGTTTGTCATTGTCACCAGACTCTGATCACATCACATCAATTTTGTAACTACACCACCTATTGGTCGAAAGTGAAAATCCATTAAATCATATTTTTAGTTTAATGTGTATGATTTTTTCAGCCATTTTGCCTGAATTCATCTTTAAATGTCTTTAATTGCTCCTTGCTGCAGTTGGTCTGACACTCCCAGCCATGTTGGCATGTCTTATCGTCTTCTTTGCGCTTGGCCCCGATAATGGCGGCTTGCAGCTATATTTTAGTGATTGTTTTTGTAATGTGAAATGCTTTAGCATTAATAAGCCTAACTCAGGCTGAGAGCCAGGGTTGCTAGGTCTGCACAATAAAAACCTTCCCAATTGCTTCAAACCCGCTGACTAGAAAAACTACCCGTGGCAATTGTAAAACTAGCCCAATTCTGCAGGAAAACCGTGGACTTGGCAACACTGCTGAGAGCGGTGGTAAGGCAGTCATTGACTGAAGCAGTGTCCGTATCTGAATGTAATGATTCCCCCACAGGCTACAGTGCTTTTAGCTGAGCACCAGCATTGATTTCAACAGCCGCTCAATGCATTCAAATCAGATTTTCACTGCTTGTGCTGTAACAAGTTAAATGTAAAAAAATATATTTTAACATTCAACAATCTTCTTTATAGCATTTCAGAAATAATCAAGACTCAAACATGCAGCTCTGTAATTTTTTTCTTAATTAACAAGCTTGTTGTAAAACATGCTTTCAGAAATATGCTCTGGTCATGATCAGGAACTTACTTTATTATAACTTTTTATTATAACTGTTATTTACACAATGGTATACTTTAAAAGATGCCTAACAGCCTAAAAAAAGTTAAAGTAAAAGAGTTTTAACAAGTTAATTTTTAGATTTTTTAATCGTCTTTTAAAATTGACATTTAGAAAAGAAAAAAAAACAGATTTAGAACGTCACTTCATGGAGGATGATGTCACAAAGGACGTGACTTTAATTATTTCCTCTGGTAAAAATTGTGAGTTTAATACTTTGTCCAATGTATTAAGACACATTATGAAATATGAAAATGCTCCATAGGAATGATCCAAATAGTGAATTATATGCTGCATCATATGTTTTTGTCAGTGCATCTTTGCAGACCCCCTTTGATTTGAACCCCTGAGAATTGAATTTAATATTTAAAAAAAATGAAGAAGACATTCGCATGGTCACGGTTTTCTGATGACGGTTAATGGTCACATGACATGCAGGTAGACAAATTGTAAGTGTTAGAAAGTAGTTTTGGTAACCCTGTGCCAGTTGAATATAAAGACATACGTGTTATATGTTTCCCATGTCTTGTCAGGAGTTTTGCTGTATTTCCTGTTTCTAATCCCACATTTGTAGTTTGTTTGTTGATTAGGGGTGGTGTGGCGCAATGGATAAGACACATGCCTTTGGTGTGAGAGACCCGGGTTCGAATCCACTGTGAGACACCAATGTGTCCCTGAGCAAGACACTTAACCCCTAGTTGCTCCAGAGGCGTGCGACCTCTGACATATATAGCAATTGTAAGTCGCTTTGGATAAAAGCGTCAGCTAAATGAATAAATGTAATGTAATGTAAATGATTAGACTGATGTTCCCAGCCTCCCAGGTGTGTCTTGTTAGCTTGTAGCCCTTGTGTTGAGTTTCCCTTGTTCCTTGTCAGTGGATGTTTGTTGTCGATGTAGATGGTATGCATCATGGTTCCCTGTGCTCTTTTGTTATTGGTTCAGTTTATGTTTGTTTGTTATTTAAATAAAATCCCCATTATATTTAGATCCACTATGCCTGCCATCTCTTCAGCTCCTGCTATGTTACAATTTGTGATGACATAGACATTATTTCAAGTAAAACACCTAGCATCTTAAAGCAGAGATAACCTTTGAGTTTAATCTAAGCCCTGTCTGTGAAACCAGGCCAATTTGTGTTTCGTGTGGGTGGTTTGTCGAACCAGGTGGCTTTACATCAAGCCTCATGTCAATATGAGGTGAGCGCTGGGTCAGAGAGACACATTAGTCATTTCAGACCATGTTTACAGACTAGAAAAGTCTTAAATGAAGTAATTCAGGCATGCCGTTATTAACAAATGAATAGTACATATTTACCAAAACACCCTAAGAGCCTGCAGGACCAGACTAGTGCGTTACGCAACCATGAGTCAGAGTAAACTGTGATTAATCCTCAGGGGAACCTGTGATTTCAACACCTCTAATTCACACAAACATGTATCTCCTCAAAAAAAAGGCATGCAGCTACTGTGGTGTTTATGCCCAATTAGAGCAGCATAGACTCACTGGAAAACCATGCCTCTACCTACGTTTTTGCAAAACTCCAAAAACGTAGCCTATACACTGCCTATCCACTGAAATGAACACTAAGGCAATAAAACACCATTAACTTTTATTCCTTTTCACACAAATTATGGTCACAGACCTTTTTTTTTTCTTTTTTTTTCAATACGTAATACAATAGCTTTAATAGAACTTTAAAAAGAGTTTGGGATAAACCTCCTAACTCCAGTGAATCCTCATAAGGCCAATTCACACGGCACCGACAGATACAGTCACTAGATTACAGCGTATCACTTATCAGACATTCTAATTATGATTCAGCATATAGTCAAAAACAAGCACCGACAGAGGCCAACAGACTCTGACTGATCAGGCCAATCACTGATGAAGTGTCTGTCGGTGTGATTGGTTGACTACCAAATTGAAATATCAAACTCAAATCGGAAGTGACCATCCCTATGCCCTACACACTCCGAAGGGCAGAGCCCTGGAAGTGAGGACTTTGGATAGAGCTGGCACTTTGGAGACGTTTGGAACGCACTTGGCGAAGGCATAAACAGATTTCCTTACTCTAACTTCACATGGAATGTTACCACGACAAAACTAGGTGGCGACAACAGAAATATCTTATTATTGCTGTTAATATAATACAAATAAGTGTACTTTATAATGACGTTTTTAAAATAGGCTATGCTTCATGTGTGCGTGTTCCCGATCTGCTCTTAACTTTAATAAGCTATAAGATCATGTGATAAGCATTACATTTTTTTTTACCTATGAATAAATTGATTGATAAAACTATTGATAAAACTAAATATGATTTAGCCTACATGATGAAAATGTGTCTATATATCACAACAAAACAACCTGAATTATTCTATTTATTAAGTTAACTCCAACTCTTCCGCCATATCTAGGCCTACATTTAAAATGAATCGTGAGGATTTGCCACCCTGGGTCACATGACCATAAACAATTAAATTACTTCCTTGAAGTGACCATCTCATGTCCCCTTATCCCTTCGCTAACGCACTTGTGCCCTTCGTGAAGAGATTCAGTTGTTTACTTTCCTAAAAATTGCATCCCCTTCCCTTCAAGGGTGCAACGCTGTTTGTAATTCGACCTAAATTCGTGGTGGCAGATCGAGGCTTCGTGTATGATGTGTGTCGAGACTTCGAAACAATCCGACACCCGTCTCCACGGGGACTCCTAGTGGTCAGAACAGTGTAAATGTAATTCAACTTGATTTCGTTTTTGTTCCTTGAACAGGTTCAGAGCCCTGGTTACAGATGTGGCAGATTAATAAAGATCGTATTTTCAAGCGGTTCATTGCACTATCTACAAAACACTTTTAGCAAAGTGCATGATTTGTAAACTAATACATTTTGATTCATCACTTAATCAGCTCCATCTATGACCATCTTGTCAGAGTTACTCGATTAGCTCACCTGATACAGCGTTGCAGTTTCGATGCGGAGAGCTGAGGTCCGTGAAACATGACATAACACTCCACAAGGGCTCACACAGGGAGCTAAAACGGTATGGTTAATTGCTAATTAAAAAAATAAAATAAATAAATCTCACTATCTGTTAGTAGTAGTAGTAGTAGTAGCCTTTATTGTCACTTAGTTACAAGTACCAGCGAAATTAGCCATCACGTAGGGCAGTGGTTCCCAATTCCAGTCCTCGTGACCCACTGCTCTGCACATTTTGTAGGTCTCTCTTATCTGACACACTCAGTTCAGTTCATGGAGTCTCTCCTAATGAGCTGATGATCTGGTTCAGGTGTGTTAAATAAGGGAGACATACAAAATGTGCAGAGCAGTGGGTCACGGGGACTGGAATTGGGAACCACTGACGTAGGGGACCAGTAGGCCTATGTTAAAGGGATACTCCACTTTTTTTTGGAAATAGGCTCATTTTACAACTCCCACAGAGTTAAACAGTTGAGTTTTACCGTTTTCGAATCCATTCAGCCGAACTCCGGGTCTGGCGGTAGCACTTTTAGCATAGCTTAGCATAGATCATTGAATCGGACAAGACGGAAAATGAAAAGTACCATGGGTGCAGCAGGCGTAATGATATGACGCAGTGCCTGAAAATAGTCCCCGGCTCGGTAACTTCCAACGTGACCGGGACTAAGTTTGTCTAACCTATTAGACTAACCTATTTTCAGGCGTTGCATCATATCATTACGCCTGCTGCACTCATGGTACGGCAGCAAAGTTTCTTGATTATTACGCAGGAATGAGAGTATAGTTCCTAGCCATATCAGCCTAGAAAATCGCAACTTTTAATTTTCCGTCGGCTTAGTACATGATGTAACTACAGAAGAGTCAAGTTTTAAATAGGAAAAATATCGAAACTCTTTGGTCATTTTTTTGAGAGAGATGCTAATGGTCTTGTCCGATTCAATGATCTATGCTAAGCTATGCTAAAAGTGGTACCGCCAGACCCGGAGATCGGCTGAATGGATTCGAAAATATTAAAACTCAACTGTTTAACTCTGGGGGAGTTGTAAAATGAGCCTATTTCCAAAAAAAGTGGAGTATCCCTTTAATTTCAAACGTGATAGAGCATTAACCTATTAACGCTACTCGCATGCATTTAATTTCAAAACTGCGGTGATACAGTATGTAGGCCTACAACCAACGTAATAAAACGTTGCCACACGCACGTTCATCTGTTTTAGAGAAAATAGAACGTGTTTTTAGCTCCACACACTGGAAATTTCACTTTGAAAGTGTCGCGAAATCTATGTGATTGTGTGAATATCCTTTAACATTGTGGCCACAAGCATGGTTCCCAACCAAAGCTGGGCTGACTAAATATGTGAATTGAAGCAACAACTCATGTAACATTTCACTGATCGAACACAGTGACTTATATGAAGCAATTTTAATTTATGCACATAAAACAAGCAAACAAAGTTTTACAAGTAGAAAAGAATTAGTAGAAATTGAAAAAGTGTATTCCCAAGCACATCTCCATGATTGATGGATGGTTAAGTTATAAGTAAATTCATTGAAATATTTTAAAAATGAAAGAAAATAGAGCTGAAAAAGCAGTTTTTGTGCTGAAAGCTTTTTTTTTTTTTGCTTTTTTTTTTACAGATAATACTCATTTCCTCATGAAATCTTGAACCACTAAACATCTAAACAAATAGAAACATGTTGATAATATTCAAATGTTCAATGTTGTACATAAAAAGGTCCTGTAATGTTTCACATTCTCTCTTTTTTGCAGACCTTACACCACAAAGACAAATGTTAATAATATGACAATTCATGTCTTGTTTTGGTGACTGAACAGGGTTACTTTAAAATACTTTTTTTCAGAATAGACTCATTTTTAAAAGCTACACTGACATATGTGTCATGAAAAGTGTATTGTACAACAAACACACGTAGATTCCCACCACTGCTAAGCGCTCAACTAACAAGTGCTCCTATAATGAGAGATACATGAACACATTTTTCAGACACCTTGGTATCTACATATGGATGGTGTGTTGCAAAACCCCATTTTAGGGCAGGCAGATGCACTGGAGACCACCGTAGGTCCTCAGTGAGGCACAGGGGCTTCTGATTCGGCACAGGAGACAAAGCAGTCCGAGAAGGCTCCACCCATTTAGGACACAGGCCCCGCCCACAAACACTGGAATGCGACCAACCATGCAAAAAGCAACGATAAAGAAAAACACATTAAATGAGAATCATGCAATCGTCCACGTGCCATCTCTGCAGCGAGAGTTTATCGGCGTCACGGTTGAATCAAATCGCCTGCTTTATTTGTTCATCATTGTTCAATTTCATTTAGTGATGTCCACACAATTGGAGAGCATGATGTCCTTGTTAACTCTGAAAATGGTTCTGTACAGCTTTATTGACATTTGATGATGGTTCCAGTTAAAATGTCTTTATTTATCCAGGCAACCCACAAAGAAAAATCACTAGGTGCTGAAGGTGATGTGAGGAAGATGACTGGAATCACAGATCCATTTTTAAAAGTCGTCATATGTGTTGACGTCGGTGAAGTATGCGTTGGTATATGTTTTTCCTGCTAGCTGAGGGTTGAAATACTTATTTCTTTCCTCCAGGATCAAGTTATTCTTATTGAAAGCCTGTGAACGAAAGAAAAAGGTGTTTCAGTAACAGAGATAACAGAAAGGTTTTTTTTTTTTTTTTTTTTTTGCATGGATGAAAAGTCAGACTGAATTGGGTTGTGGATCTAGGCAAAGAAGAAATCAAATCACAAATCACTTGAAATATTCAAAAGAAATCTTGCTTTGAGACGGAATGATGGTCAAACCATGAAAAGGGTTTAACAAAAGACTGATCCACTTGGCTGACTATATATTACTAACTGGAAATATCGGCCAAGGAAGTTAGTATCATTCACAGAAAAATAAGAGCAGTAAAAACGTCACAGCATCAAGACAACATGGAAATGGTTGAGTGAACAAACATTTTTTTTACAAAACCAGAAATGGATTTTTGCTGTTTCTGCCACCCATATGCTCAACATGGGTTCAATGTAGCTCTGTATCAGCAATTTAAAGAAGACAATTTTTAAACACAATAGTTTTTATTAGATAAGCATTTAAAATGACTGAAATTTCATTTTTTGGTTTATTCAGTTTTTAAAAGACAACAGTTTTAATGTATAAAATAGAAAAGTGACTTAAGGTGACAAGGTTTTATATTAAAAGGTTAAATATAAAATAAAATATGTGCAAAAAAAAAAAAAAAACTTGTTTTGATAAATGAAATAAAGAAAAACAACTTTCTGTAAGCTGACAAGGTTCATAAATATTACAAGATTAAATTGAAAACAAATATAAAAAAATATGAATAAGAGGTTTCTTTTCAAATGGTTATTAAAATAACAAAATACAAAAAAATATTTAAAGATAATGATGAAAAGATATGTATTCAGTCTTTTGTTAAACCACAAAGTCTCCTACATAGCCTAATTAGAGAACAATTAAAAGCAAATGTTACAAAGCTGTAACTAAAACCGAGCTCAGCGGGGTGGCAATAACAAGCAAGCAAAATAATAATTTAGAAGAAAAGACTAATCCGATTTACAAGGTAGAGAATAAAAGAGATGGGGGGAAAAAAACGCATGCAACAAAATGGTAGTAGACAGCCATAATCACGACACCAAAATTACACTGCCTTCTCACAAGCCTGAGTATCTGCTCTGTGGGATGATGGGAAATGCTGGTGACGTATGCAGACAGAACGAATGGGCGAGCACACCTGCCACGTACACGAGGGTCAGGGGAAGGAGAAGGGATTCGCGAGAGGTCTGAGGGTCAGAGGAGAGGATGGTAATGCCGGTCAAGAGTTAGTAGAAAATCTCCAGGCCTCGCGCTACACCAGTGTTAGAAGACAAAGGCTGGCAAATGTGGTGCTCGTCCAAAGGCAAGAGAACGGAAACGTCAGGCTGAAAAGAGGAATGGAGCACAATCATCCTCAGGGCAGCAGGAGGCGGAAAGAAGGCCTGCACTGTCGTTTATGGTATTTTTTTGTGAAGCTATCATTAAAGTCAACATGAAACGGCCCTCGCAACCCATTTGACTTCCTTAATGTGACAAATTTCAATGTGAAACAGTGATTACCATGACAGGAGTAATGCTGTTTCATACCAGAATGGTCTATTTAGCTCCAAAAACACGAAAACTTTTAAACTCACTCTTAACTCTTTCCCCGCCAGCGTTTTGGAAAAATGTTGCCAGCCACCGCCTGCATTTTTGATCATTTTCACAAAATTCTGGCTCCCAGAATATTTTGTTGTATGAATATCTGAACATGCAATATGTCATACGAAAGAACTGCTTTTGAACAAATTTTTTGAATATGGATAAGTTTAATAAAAAAAAAAGCAACATTTTGAGCAAAAAGACTACATCCAGATCGGATTCAGAACGATCAAAACATAAATCCCTATATCTCGTCCTGGGTTGACATTTCATCCATTAGGCAGTTTTGATTTATATGCTGTTTAATGATGATGAACGCGTTATTTTACATGTTTTATCTGCTTACATATGATATTGTTTGTTTCTGCTGCTTTTCGGCCTGTATTTTGATCAGGAGATTCAGTACTCTTTCAGAAGATCTATAATAGCGCCCCCTAACGTATAACAGTGAACATACGGAAAGCCGGCGTTTTCTCACAAATGACGAAAATTTCTGTCAATGGCAGGGAAACAGTTAAAAGCATCATGACGTTGGTAAATGTATTGCTATTTCCTATTACTAAAGTAACCTTTTATTACATAAAAGAATAGTTCATCCAAAAAAGAAAATGTTGTCATCATTTACTCTCATCATTCTCTTAGAATTTTTTATCCATCCATTGAAAGCTTTTCCTTGACCATCCATCAAACCAGCTTTTTGGCTATTAGTTAACATTATTTTCAATTTTTAACATGGTCTAGGTGGCGTTAGCCATTTCTCAGAAGTATTTTCAAATCATCTTGATGAAATATTATAAAGACGTTTTTTCTTTGGAATAACATATTGATGAATCATGCACAGTAACATGTATTAAGAAAGTAAATAAGGGCAATTTTAATGTCATGTAGCCTTTAAAGATCCTGTATGGGAAAATATATTCCATACTTACAGTAACAAACTGACAGCATTCAGAAGAAGAGAAAAACAATACGACAAGTAAGTTGTGCATGACAATAATATTGTGTAGCCTTGAAGTTTCATTCATTCTTGTCATCAGTAGAGATGAAGCTGAGCTGGTGACTTTCTACAGTCTCAGGACAGTAAAAAAAAGAAGTAATTTGCTATATTACCCCTCTGGGCTCGGGATATTGTGTAAATGATGCTATTCTATTGCAATATATTCATCTTATGAAATATGCAACTTCACAGAAGTGTCTGAACAAGCAATAACTGAAGAGCACTTTCTATAATTAGTCATGAGTCTTGTATTCAAGTCTAATGAAGCATTAACTGTCCTTCTGACTAAATGTGAAAAATGATGGTGAGCTTTATTTTTGCTGTGCTTATGAAAACATTATCCATGTGTCTAAATCTCAGTGTGTTGCATAATGCATTATGTAATAACCCTAAATTTAAGAAAAGAGTACCCAAAGAAAAAACAATATTTCAGGGTTAGAGTAGCCTACTAACAACAATAACATTCTCAGAGAACTACTGACATGAGCTGCATATTGGTTTCTGATTTCATTTGAGACAATCTTACACAAACACTGAGTACACAAACTGAATCAAAACTTTTCAGATTACTTATGAGAAAGCAGTGTATGAATGCATGAATTGATTTAGACGCAAGACAGAGTCGCACACACTCACACATACAGACCACATACTGGATCCATCGTCTTATCTCTAGAAATGAACAACATTTCCGGATAGTATGAGTGAATAACACCCACCTTAATGGCTTCAACTGAGTCGTACTTGTCCAGTTTGTTGATGTGGTTGGTGATGCTGGTGTTGAGGGGGGCGGCAGAGATGGGATGGATGACTGTGGCATCATGGGACTGCTGCTGGTATCTCTGACAGTAAGTGTACACCAGTAGGGTCACCAGACAGCCGAGTATAGAGCTGCTCAGGCCCACGGCGATCATGTGGAACACGTTGAAGTCTGGCAAGAGAAGCAAAACAGTTAATGGCTAAATGATCTGACGCAAGCAAGATGGCTGTGGATTCAAGCACTGATCCTAAATAATTAATAATAATAATAATAATTCGTTACATTTATATTGCGCTTTTTCTGAGACCTCAAAGCACTTTACATAAATGGGGGAATCTCCTCGACCACCACCAATGTGCAGCATCCATATTGCGCCAGAACGCCCACCACACACCAGCTTACTGGTGGAGAGGAGACAGTGATGAAGCCAATCAGTGTATGGGGATGATTAGGAGGCCATGATGGACAGAGGCCAAGGGGCAAATTTGGCCAGGATGCCGGGGTTACACCCCTACTCTTTTTCGAAGGACATCCTGGGATTTTTAATGACCACAGAGAGTCAGGACCTCGGTTTAACGTCTCATCCGAAGGACGGTGCTCTTTTGGCAGTATAGTGTCCCCGTCACTATACTGGGGCATTAGGACCCACACAGACCACAGGGTGAGCACCCCCTGCTGGCCTCACTAACACCTCTTCCAGCAGCAACCTGGTTTTCTCAGGAGGTCTCCCATCCAGGTACTAACCAGGCTCAGCCCTGCTTAGCTTCAGTGGGCAACCAGTCTTGGGCTACAGGGTGATATGGCTGCTGGTGAAAAAAGCCAAGTTGATATCAATCATCCATTACCTGAGCCAATTAAACATTATAGTAAATTACAGTCAGTAATGTTGCCCTGTGAATCTGCATGAACAGCCAATAATTGCTATAAATGGGACTATTACAAACCATTCCAAAAGTGCATTTGTTTAATGGTTCCCAAAAAAGCACTGAGTCACATTGTCTCTGCAATCAGTGTGTTGAACATCATATTTGCTGCACACTGGATGAATTGCAGCTAGAATTATGTTCTCTGGAATACTGGATTCTGATTGGTCAACTGTGACAGTGAGCAGTCAGATGTTTTTGTATAATAAACATTGAACCTTATGTTTCACTTCTGTTCATGGAAACATCACTGCTTCTTTCATTTTAATATACACTACTGTTCACTATGTTTTTAGAAAGAAGTCTCACCAAGGCTGCTTTTATTTGACAGTAAAAACAAGTCATATTGTGAAATATTATTACAATCACAAAAACTGTATTTAATACATTTTAAAATGTAATTTATCACAATATAAATATAATCAAAGTCTTCAGTGTCACATGATCCTTCAGAAATCATTCTAATATGCTGATTTGGAGCTCAAAAAACATTTATTATTATCAATGTTGAAAACTGTTTAATTTTCTTTTGTGATTTATTTATATATTTGTGATACCCAAAGTTCAAAAGAACAGCATTTATTTGAAATAGAAATCTTTTGTAACATGATAAATGTCATAACCTGCTGAAGAAAAGTATTTATATCTTTCAAAAAAGAAAAAGAAAATCCACAAAAAATGGCTTTTTATTAGCGGAAGCTTTCAGCTGATCTAAGCTAAGCTTTGCTAACTTAAATCAATATTTCATGTCCATATATTTATAGTGTATTAAATGGGATAATGTACAGTCAAACCCCAGCAGAGTGATAACAAGGCTGCTTATACACTACTTATGAGTCTGCATACACTGCTTACCTCCACACCATCTTTCCTCCTGACTTGAACGTGCAACAGACGTTTCTGAGAAAAAAAATCAAGGGAGATGGGAAATGAATCCGTCAGGCTGATAAATGAGATCTTTAGAAGTTGAACATTATAGCAAGCAAATTCCAAACTCAACCCATTATCGTGAAATTCAAAGAGCTGAATAAGGGAAGTGGCACCTGCGACACATTTTTATGATCAGTAATGGAAGTAATGAGGTATAAAACTTTTCTAATGAGCTGTAATGGAATGTTACTCTGTGAAAGATACAAGGACTCTGCAGGGCAGACAATATTTACACAAGATTTACAGAATAGTCTTAAAAATTCACTCCCTGTGCTACGATGTAAGCGAAAGCGAGGTAATAACTCCCCTGACGATCATATGTTTAGCTTTTTCCATCTCTACAAAATGGTTGATCACATAATAACTCATCATTTTCAAGACCCTTGTCATCCGAGCAGGAAGTACAGTTATTAAGATAAGATGTTCCTTCTTTCAATTTGCTACCTCATATTTGAGTTTGTAAAACTTGTGGTTGGACTTCTCTCTCACAGCAGAACTATCTCAGGTATCGAGTGTATGTGTATGAATGCAAATGCTACATGAAACATATCACTGTAATGCATTTGTTCGATCGTGCCACTTAGACAAGGCAGGGGATGAGAGGCTAATTATCCTTGCACTGCAGAAATCAATGGTTTGGTGTGTCTCGCATTACTTCTTGTCAATAAGGGAAGATCCTTGTTTGTCCAGGGGTCGATATGGCAAGTGTTTGGGTGTGTGTATGTGTGTGTGCCCACCTGGGATGAAGTTGGAGATGGGCAGACAGGCACGTGTTTCACTGCTGTTGCCAGAGCACTGGTTGCCGGTGGGAAACAGGACGTCACAGTGTCGAAGGCGAACTTGAGACCCCGATGAGTCACAGGGGGACCATTCGGACCAATCAGACCAGCTCTCTGCAAATGATGACAAAAAGTCCAAATCAGATGCAAAGTTATGTAGAGGGGACGGAATGTGAAGCGCCCATCTTAATTAGTATCGTCAAAGCAATTATGTGTTAAGATTGACATTTATTGATTTTCGTTTCATTTTTGCTTCATCTGAAGAGTCTCTAAATTGTAATGTGGACAATTTTCTGTAAAGCTGCTTTGAAATGATGAGTTTTGCGAAAAGCGCTATACAAATAAATGTGAACTGAATTGAATTTATTTTGACTATTTAAAATAAAAAGGTTTTTATAGGAAAACAATTGGGCAAAGTGATTTTAATTAAAAAGTATGTGTAATGTGAAAAAGTAAATCAAGAAAGTCAGGACATATATTGGCTTCATTTTTAATTAGAAGGTGACTTTAATGGTGACAATTTTCTTAAATGTGACAAAACCCTGCACATCTTAAAGGTTCATGAAACACTGAACTACATTTTCTGAGATTTTAAGAGAGGTGCTGTGCAGTTATTTGTGCTTTACAACTGTCACAGGATAGGTGTGTAGTTGTGTAATATAAGGTGAGCTAACAAAACCCACATTTGTTCATTTTGGTGCGTGCAATGGTGAATAGCATTGTGCATTTGTGGGAAACTTTTGCATTACATTTTAAAATGTAATTTATCACAATATAAATATAATCAAAGTCTTCAGTGTCACGTGGTCCTTCAGAAATAATTCTAATATGCTGATTTGGAGCTCCAGAAACATTTATTATTATAATTTATATATAAAGTTTTGTCTACAACATTTTGCTGAGCAATGGTAAATGTGACCTTAAAACCAAGAAACCAGGGGCCAGATTAACAGTCTGTAGCAGCACAAACCTTTATTTAAAAAACTACCGTCAAGGTTTACTACAACGAAAAGGCATGGGCACAGTTATTTTTGTGGCTGACCTTTTTGCACATGCATTTGTAGGAGTTTCCCTGTCAGATTGCTAAATTTATGAGCAGGGAGTATTTAAATGAATCATGTAAGGTGATTTACAAAGGATTGCAGTAGTCAAATCAGTGGTATTTGCACCATTATTTACCGCACCCAAAAAGCATGTCTGATTTTGCGCCTGACATGACAATGAATTTATGCATTTTCAGTAGATCACCCACAAAACTTTCCACTCACATCAAGCGCTTCTATTATGCCGGCTTCAGGCTACACACATTTTTTTTGTCTGTTACGACAGTCACTGTGTCAGATTATGCAATTTTGACTCCTAAATTCTTGTCTTGTCGTGGACAAGAAACATGTCAGACTACACGTTGCTTCCCGACCAATCATCGCTAGCCGTCTAGACGTGTGATGTCATCAAGAAGGCGGAACTAGTGACTGACTTCACAAGACTGTAATTTATGTTTTTTTACTCTGTTGTGGTAGTCCCTCAATGAAACATCATATAGGTAGGAGTATTGTTGCCATAGCTCCACGAACCTTTCCTCCATTGTATAATTCCACCTAGCAGCACCGATACAATCATCTATCTTTCATTTCGCCATGTTTGATATACGGAAGAGCTTCTTGGCTCTATTGGTGGAAAATGAAACATGCTAGTCTTTCTGTCGTGAAGCGTCGCAGATGTGGCGTCGGTTGTTGTCCACTAAGACACATTATTTGAGATGCGTCCCGACGGCCATTGTCGTTTACGAATCACCACAACACCCTACGTCAAACGGATCGTGGCAAACTCAGGCTGATATCAGACAGTCTGAATCCGGCATTAGATTGCAGAAGCACGCAAATTTGCCCTGTTAAGTAAATTTGGCCCCAGACAAAAAAATTTCTAGCAGGAAAGGCTTAAAATTGAGTCATGTGGTTATCGTACAAGAGAACTGATTATCTATTTGGCCCAAATCCATACATTGGAGCATAAAAAGGTTGAAATTCAGCTTAGGAGAACTTCCACACTTCTGATTAGCATTCCCCTCATTTATCCCGTCCCCCGTCTCCCGACTTGCACTGTACAGCTACACGCGAGCGTGTAATGAATGGTGTGACAGATAGACCTGAACGCAGCTAATAAAAGGTCACTCCGTAACCTCACTACACTTCTAGCTAATGGATGGACTGACATTTGAATACAAGCTCTCTTCTCCCATTCACCTTTCCGTGGATCAATGTGCAGGTTTGACTCCGCCATCAATCGCCTTATCTTACCCTCCTCTATTGCACTCCCTGCTGTGAGCTTATGCATATAATCTTCGTATCGCAAGCTCGGCTTTACCATTTGCTTTTCTATGATGTGTGACATTTTGATTTCCTCTTCTTTCATTCCCCCACGGACCGCTTTAGACACGAGACATGACGAAAGGAAAGCAGGTACAAGACAAAGGCTTCCTATCCGGAAAAAGCCATGTAATTTCCTGTTGGAGTCAAGGTGTGACTGTGTGTATGTGTGTGTGTGAGTTCACGTAGGTTGAGTTCATGCACGTGATAAAGTGTGTGTGTGTACCAGGGCAGGGTTGGATGTTACAGAGAGCCTCTTCAGTATGCAAACCCAGGCAGATGTCACCTCCGTAGGCAGGTGGAGGGTTGTTACAGGTGCGTGTGCGCATGTAGTGTCCTCCTCCGCATGTCACTGAGCATTTAGACCAAGGTGACCAGCACGACCAGCTCCCATCCACTGAAAGATAAGGAAAAGAGGACACTCAAATTACTACAGCACTCGTGTCATGAATAATTTCTGGGCCTAGCGTCTGACATTTATTTCAGTAATAGTGAAAATATCTGCAAAAACAAGCCATTCAGAAAGCATCATATTTGTAATATCAGCACCCATTCAATGCTCAGCAATTTAGTGAGGTTGTTACTCATTCCACAATCATAGCATAGCTCATTTACATATAAAACAATGTTAACAGAACACTGGCCTGTCAAAAAAGGTGAGAAAGTTGTAGAAAATAATCAGGCAGAAATAGCCTAAGCTGACAGACCATCTTAAACCAGCTAAGACAAGACAGTCATGTTAGGCTGGTTTTAGCTGGGGGTTTTTGATCATGAAACAATGATTATATGTGTCTTTGAACCATTTAATTTAAATAGATCCAGGACATTTATGCATCTAGTACCACGATATGAATGAATGACATCACCTTCTCTGGTACAATCACTACAATGGTGTCAAAACAAGCTAAATCCAGATGCTGAGAGTGCTGAGAAACGATGAAAAGAGAGGCTGTTCACACAATCTGCTCCGGAGCCCTGCCTCTCCCTGGCGCTCTCACACTGACCCCTGCTCTAATTAATGAGGCTAAACGAACCATCAATTCACTCCCTCCCCTCTTCAGCGAGTGCCAAGCTCAGGGTCATCAACCTCGACAACTGGGGGAACAGAGAACAACTCACAAAACACTACCACTGCCTTGGTGCTAATTAAGGGAAAACAAGCATATACTGAGTCTCATTTTACATTAGCATTAGCCCTGACAGGTTTGT
Organism: Rutilus rutilus; assembly: GCF_951802725.1. Classification (NCBI taxonomy): domain Eukaryota; kingdom Metazoa; phylum Chordata; class Actinopteri; order Cypriniformes; family Leuciscidae; genus Rutilus; species Rutilus rutilus. The sequence continues at coordinate 15,934,797 of NC_140228.1, forward strand.
AGAAGAGGGGCGAGAGCTTATGTCACTGACATGAGTAGATTTCGGCTATGTTTAGTATGGAACATTAGCTTACTGAGTACTGTATACTTCACAGTATAATGCCTATGCTATTAAAAAAAAAAACCTGAATGCTAAATGGTATTAAGTATAAGCAACAAATCCAATTTTGTATTAAAATGTCTTAAAGGGTTAGTTCACCCTACAGATGAAAATTCTGTCATCATTTATTCACCCTCATGTCGTTCTAAAGCCATAAGACTTTGGTTAATCTATGAAACAAAAATTAAGATATTTTTAATTAAACCTGAGAGGTTTTCTGTCCCTCCAGGTAATCAAACTTAGAGGATCCAAAAAGGTCATTAAGGTATGGTAAAATGAATCTATATGAATCGATTGGTTTAATCAAAGTCTTGTGAAGAAGAGACACGATCACTTTTATAACGGTGGCTGTTTCAGAGGAACAAGAGTGGGATCCAGATGCAGCAAACATTTATTCAGACAAACATAATAAAAGTAAATCCAGGCAAAACTGATAAATGCAGACACGGGCAAGGAAGGCAAACAAAACTGACAACAAGCGCACACATAACATCCATAGAAGGACAACACCAGACAAAGTACATGAGAAATACTTGGGTAATATATATACACTCAAGGGGAGATTGGCAAACAAGACACACCTGGGAACAACCAGGAACTTATCAACAAGAAAAACTACAAAGGACTACAAAACATGGCACAGAACAGGAGGGAAGTCCACACAAGACAAGAGGAACACAAGACAGGAATCATGACAGCTTTATATGATGAACATATTTCATTTAGGCTAGTGTGTGTGTCACATTGCTGTTTACAAGCTGTTTAAACCACATTGGTTTGAGCTTCTGTGTTTACAATGTGTGATGTGCTCTATGTACAAAAAGCTCTTTTTGTTGTTGTTTCACCTGACCATAGAACGTTTGAAAAGTAACAGACACTACTGGAACTTTAAACGGGACAAGTTCTATGGTCAGATAAAAAATTTTTAAAAAAAGAAGCTTTTTTGGCAGCAAACACTTAAGATGGATTTGGTGCACACAGGGATAAAAACAGGGATTTGCTGTGGGCCAAATTTTCTGCCAGAGGTCCTGGACATCTTGTTCAGATACATCGAACAAATAACAACAGATAAAAAATCAAAACCTGACAGCCTGTGCTAGAAATCTTATAACGGACCATGTTTGGATCTTCAACAGGACAGTGATCCAAAAACAAACATCAAAATCAAAACAAAAATGGGTCACTGAGCACAAAACCAAGCATCTGCAATGGCCATCCCAGACCCCAGACCTGAACCCTATAGAAAATGAGTGGGCTGAACTGAAGAGAAGAAGCGCCAACATGGAAATCTGAAGGATCTGGAGAGATTCTGTATGGAGGAATGGTCTCTGATCTCTTGTCAGGTGTTCTCCAAACTCATCAGGCATTATAGGAGAAGACTCAGAGCTGATATCTTGGAAAAAGGAGGGTGCAAAAAGTATTTAATAAAAGGGGGCAAATAATTGTTCCTAACGTGTTTTGGAGAAAAACATTTATTTCTTAAAGGAGAACTCCGGTCAATTTTAACATTGAGCTCATTTTTTTGTACATTTGGAGTGCTGTCAGTACAGAGAACAACGACAAAAATCGGTGTTGCCTACGTGTTATCCTCTTTTTAAAATTTGCACCCTGTTGACTTCAATGGGGCAAGTTTTAAACCTGCTTTTAGCCTCTTAACATCCTTGATGTGTCATTACAAGTGCACAGGTCATGTGAGTGATTCCTTCGGAGTGAACGCGGGTGAATCTGACTGCAGTAGATGTGAAAGATATTAATAAAAATGATGTTTATTCAGCCAGCGCACATACCTGTATTTACATCCTGTTTTCGGTCGAAGTCCACAGTAGTCGATTGTCGAGTTCACGCGCGTGATCATAGGTACTAAACCTATGCGCGTGAACTCGACAATCGATTACTGTGGACTTCGACCGAAAACAGGATGTAAATACAGGTATGTGCGCTGGCTGAATAAACATCATTTTTTATATATTTCTTTCACATCTACTGCAGTCAGATTCACCCGCGTTCACTCCGAAGGAATCACTCACATGACCTGTGCACTTGTAATGACACATCAAGGATGTTAAGAGGCTAAAAGCAGGTTTAAAACTTGCCCCATTGAAGTCAACAGGGTGCAAATTTTAAAAAGAGGATAACAAGTGTAGGCAGCACCGATTTTTGTCGTTGTTCTCTGTACTGACAGCACTCCAAATGTACAAAAAAATGAGCTCAATGTTAAAATTGACCGGAGTTCTCCTTTAATGTGACCTGAAAGTCATTAAAAATGTATAATATAAAGTAAAAAAAATGGATTCTTGTCACAAAATACTGGTATTGGTGATAACCATGATATCTAATTTTTTTTATATTTATCTCATGTTAATACTACACGTATGATCATATTGTAAATATTTCATAAATGGGAAGAAGAAGACAACTATGCCGGGTGTAACTTGTATGTCAGAGGAGACGACAGGCGAAAGCAAAACACTTTCCCCACATATTAAAAAAATAGTGTTGGGAGATTTTTGGATTTGGTCAAAAAAGTCTGCAGGAAGTGCCAATCAACAGTACGTTTTTTTGGTATGCTTTTGGAGTTACTCTCTTTCCGCCACCCTGTTCTCGTACTTAGAGTGTGATTCATTGGTCAAAAAAGAGAAAACACAAAATAAAGTTAAAGATGAATTTACCTGATATCTTTATTTTATTTTCTTCCTGAATTTATATAGATATTGCTATAATATTGTTATTGTGAATTAAAAGGTCAAAGGTCAAGTGTACTTCTTGTCTGTTGCCTTTGACGTCACACCTCAGGATAGTTGCTAGTAAATATTCTGTGACTCACTGTATTTCACATATTTAGTGAAAAAATAGAAAAGGTAACTTTTTTTAAAGGTACAAGTAAACAAAACATTGCATTTTACCATCTGTTATAATTTCTCTATTGCGAAAAATGACAGATAAGCTCACGTCGGCCGCAGTGTGACTGATCATCTCATTTCACCTTTGTGGCCTGCGACAAGAAAAGATTCATTCGTTTCAGAGCCGCAACAACCGCAACCACGAGACCTCTGTCTGCCTCTCTCAAAACAAAATAATGCATTTCAAAGGTCTGACTTTGAACAAGCCAAGATTTAGCTAGGCAGAAGGAACCAATAAAAGACACAGTGAGAATATTGGTTACAGACAAGCTCCGGTTCAAAGACGCTTATGAAGGTGTAGAGCAATATGATGTGTTCTTTTCCAAGCTAGATGAAAGTCATCTGTACTAATCTGTCGTCGTCTGTACAAAGCAGCTATTGAATCTAAGTTCTACTAAGACGTTTCATTGGAAATAGACAAGGACTGAATTAACTTAGAGAAGTGCAGAGCACAGTTACTAATCGACAGTGCGCTCAGAGTTTGCTGTATATTTTTTTTACCTGCCAATTTTGTGAAATTTGTGCAGCGATTCCTGATATGTTGCCAATTACTCCTGTAGAGAAAACCATCAATAAGGCTAATAAGGTCTCAAAACCTCTGCAGGTCTCTGTTAATGAAGCTGTCCTGCTGGTCTGGCTATTGTCACTTTACAGGAAATATGTGATTTCCTGTTAGAAAACAGCTGCCGTAAAATTAAGACTGAGGAGCAATTAGTTTTCCACCATATCATGAAGAGAGACTGCAAGACTCTAAATAAACTACTATGCCCTGCTTTGATGGTATAGGGGTGACATTCATCTCCAAAAACAGGCTATTGATTAATTAGGATCAGAAAACAAATTCTGCATTTCCCGATTGTGTCTTGCTCACCGTTAGGTATCATAAAATACCCAAGAAGCACATTTCCATTTAGACAGCATATTTCCAACACACATAACGATGAGTACTCATTTAATTAGATTGCTTCCCCCTCCTTCAACTTTAGAGAGGGTGTACACCATTGTCACAAGCCTTTTAATGACTGAATCCTGCCTTCCCGTCGCTGCCGGTGTAATTAGCCTGAAATGTGATTACACACAACGATGCCACAGAGATTTCTCTCCATTTCCGCCGGCAAATTGGGGTCCTCACACCTTAAAACAGGGAGATCGTCCTTCATGCGTACAAATACTGTATGAGAAAGTGGGCTATATCTTTTCTTTATTGTTTGTAGATGTCTGAAATTCTTCTTTATTCCCTGCACACCAGAAACAGACTGAATGTCTCTACATTCTTAAAAATAAATGCATGTTCTTTCTTAAAATAGCCTTTTTTTATGTGTGTGTGTGAAGAACATTTTAAAAATCTAAAGAACATTTTTCTACTATAAACCATGTTTTTGTAATGGAACGATTGCATGGATGATAAAGGTTCTACACGGAACCCCAGATGCCAATAAAGAACCTTTATTTTTTAAAGTGCATGAAATATATTAACATTTGAAGAAAGAATGGATAGGTTTTTATTACATTTGTGTTGTTTGATGGTTTTCAAAGTAAACTTAGAGTATGAATGTGTCTTTCTTTTGCTGGTGCTCAGCCAGATGATGTTAACCTCTTTCAGAAGATTTTCTACTAAGCCAAACTATGTTATAACTGACTACCCTATCATATAACCAGTACACAAACGAACAACACATTTCTGTCCTAATTTTGAACTTATTTTAACAACAAAAGAAAATTAACTAATCACAAGCTGGTTTTGATGAAATGTTTTTTTTACATTCACATACACACTTTTTTTCATACAACTGGAGAAAAGCTGACAGAATTACACCACCATTAACATTTTTGGGGTCCATAAGATTTAAAGAAAATAATACTTTTATTCAGCAAGGATGCATTAAATTGAAGAAAAGTGTTCACATCACATATTGTATCACAGGTTTCCACAAAAATATTAAGCAGCTCAACTGTTTTCAACATTGATAATAAGAAGAAATCCACTTATTAGAATGATTTCTGAAGGATCATGTGATATTGAAGACTGGAGTAATGGCTTTGCCATCACATGAGTAAATATATATTTTTAAATACATTAAAATAGAAAACTTGTATTTAAATTGTAAGAATATTTCACAAAATTACTCTAACCCTGCAAACCCTATAACGCTCAAAATAATTAATTGGCGTGAGTAGGACAAACTTAAATTAAACTAATTAGTTCAGTCAAATTAACTTTCATGAGTATTTAGCACTTTCTTTTTCTTTCAAGTTCACAGAACTGATATATCTTAAGTAAACTGAACCGTTTCATTGTTTTGAGTTTTATGAAATTATTTCTTTTAATTTAGACGAACTTAAGTTTAACTGAAACGGCTGGGATGTCTATTTCCCAGCATGCTTTGCTGATGGCACTCTCGAAAGGGAGAGTAAATGCAAAAATGAAGTGTAATATAATGTTTTTTTGTGTGCAAGATTAATGTTAAGTGGGAGATTTAGTAGTGATTAATGTTTTGTTATGCTAATTTAGAAGAATTTCTGTTAATGTTGGTTTTAGGATAGTTACCATCATGGTGACAAGTGGTACACGCAGTTTGATTTGAGAGCAAATAAAACCTTTATATTGCTGTACTCATACAGCAAGTGCTTCTGTATAACATACTATTGTAAACAGCTAAATTTATACTTATAAAAGTGTTCACATTGAGATTACATGAAAGTTTTAAGTTAAATGTATGAATTCATGTACTAAAACATTTCAAGTTAAGAACAATTAAAATGTACAAGTAAAAAAAAAAAACAACCCTGCTAGTTCTGCTTACTTAAACTTTGAATTTCTTAACTTAAAAAAAATTGAGGCAACTAACTGCTGTTTTACTGTATTTTTGGTGAGACTTCTTTCAAAAACACACACACATAAAAAAAAACTTACAGACCCCAAACATTTGAAAAGTAGTGCACAGCAAAAATTACAGTTATAAAATTCAAATATATGACATTTATAAATATCTTTTTATTTCAGACAACTGACAGTGACAACTCCAATGCTTGGAGAAGCTGTGTATGATGTAAAGGTGACTGAAAAGGTGTATATACGAGGTGTATATACGACTAACCTGGGCATGGTGTAGTATTGCACTCCTGAAACTCCTGGGCAGTCCCGAGGCAGGTGATTCCTCCATATTTGGGTTTGGGGTTGGAGCAGGTGCGTTTGCGATTTCGGATACCTGCGCTGCAGTCCCGACTACATTGGCTCCAAGGGCCCCAGACGGACCAACCTCCATTTACTGTCAATCCAGTGATACGTCCAGAACGCAACAAATCTCCTAAAACAAGAATAAAACACACACACACACACACACACACACAACAAACAGTTAGCATTCACCTCATTAGACATGGGAATTCAACCCAGACAGGGTTTCCAATTTCAGAATTTTTATTAACTTTTTAATCCATTATTTCAACAAATGTAAAACATTTGAATCCATATTTCAAAAGATTATCTCGGAAAGCAAAATGAATTCTCTCTTTCATGGTTATTGAAGCCATTCACAACTATGAGATTATCATGCATGTGTGTTAAAGAACATTTATCTTATCATACAGAGTGTTTTTGCTGCAGAGTATCTGTCTGCACTGTGACCTCTGTGTTTGTACCTCTGACCTTGAGGGAGATTGAACTGTGACAGTCCCTCTGAGCCACAGCCATTTATCCATTCTGAGCAGGCAGTAGCGCTACATGGGTCGACCTATAATCTCTCCAGCACCAGAGCGCACAGCTCTCTCAAAGGTAATAGACTACTTCATAATCTACTCACACCTCAAAGCGGGGCGCCCGGCTCTGATGGCTAATGGCAGGGGAACACAGGTGTCAGTGCATGCTAGACCCGCAGGTAAACAAACCTTCCTGCGTTCAATGACTTTAACCAAGAAATGACTGACTACATTGATTTTACCAAAGTATAAAGTCATATTGTGGAATTGGATTTAAACTTTGCTCTGCTTTGCTGGTTGTTAAGATGCAAAGCATAGAAGACAAATTGTGATTAAATACTCTGAAATAGTCAGTGCTAAAGTATCCGCTCTGAACTTTCCCGACCCAGATTCTGTGATGTGTTAGACAATGAGATCAGTGGTACATCTGCTGAGTGAGATGGGTGGTATTATATCCCGCACAATCAAGAAAATGAATAGCTCTTGTGGATTAGGAGTGTGGCTTTTACACTATTCCCCAGAGCTGTCGTAAACTGTCTAGCAGTCACCAGCGCTTATTAAAAGTTAGGGGGTGGGCAATTAGAATCGAATCCCTGATGGGTCTGCATGGTGGGTGGTTAACGCCTATGCAAATACATATAATTACCGTGATATACAGTGTTCCAGTATCGCAAGAGGTAACTGAGAAACCAATGGTCAACTGAACAGTGTGGGGAGCTCATAAATAGTGAAGGCCAAAAGTCTGAGACCACTGTTAATTAAAAAAAAAAAATTTTTTTATATCTTATGTAATACGTTCTATATCTTATGTAATAATTCTTATCTTTAAAAACGACTAGATGGAGAAAAAAAAAAACTGTGCAAGATGTGTAAGAGTTTGAGGTTGGTAAGATTGTTTTAATGCTTTTAATGCTAATGAAAAAAGACATCACCAAAACTGCTTTTATTGACAAAAAATTGTAACACTGCAAAATATTATTACAGTTTTCTATTTTAATATATTTTAAAATGAAATGTATTCATGTGATGGAAGTTTTAGAAGTATAATATAAAATTAATATGTTATATAATTTAATCATTTTAAAAAGACAAATAATAGGCTATTAATTAGTTGTTTATATTTTTTTATATTAGTTTTTAGTTATTTAATTATAAATTATACTATTGTAACCATTTAATCTAATCTATTTTTTTTATTAATTCTCTTAATTTGTACTAACTAAAAAGTGTAATTTTTAAAAATATAAATTAAATTATTTGTCATTTTAAGAATAATTTATATTAAATTACACATTCAATTCATTTGAATTAAATATAATTGTTTTTCAATGAATTATTAAATAAAGTTTGTTAAATAACAATTTGAGATAAAGACTGAACTGAAAAATGAGCATGAATTTCAGGATGCCTTTGGCTCGTGTCTGTTTTGCTTTAACAACAAGAGATGCAAAAACTGGTCAAGTTTGTGTAAAACCTGATGATCTCCAACACAATATCAAAATCTTCCATGGTTTTAGTTCCCAAACTATAAGTTTACATTCAGTTTTATATGTAATTTTGAACCCCAGATTATCAGATGTGACTTTTGGGCCTGACTGTAAAAGGTTGAGACCAGAATCACTGACAGTGAGATTTTCTATTTTGTATCCAAGGACATGTGTGTGTAATGCAGCACGGAGAAATTTGCCAGCTGAGATCCTAAGGTCTGCAGAATCTCACACTGAGTGGGATTCTAACTGATGGCAGATCTGTGGGGAACCGACAGTAAATAGCCTTGGAGATGTCAGGTGGTTCTCAGAGAAAAGGAGGAGGAAAGAAAGAAAAAAGACTGATAGACAGAGATGGAGAGAGAGAGCCGTCCTTGCAGCACGGTATTTAGATGAGAAAATAGTGCTAAAGTCACATGCTAAAATGATGTGCTATTGTTTCAGAGACAAATGAAGGCATCACTCATAGCCAAATTACAAACCCGGGCCATCATCAGTTACAGCCTCTGGCTTATGCTCTAGAAAAAACTCAAGGTTTTAAGATAAGTAGTCTGACTGTTAGGCAGCATTTTCACTCCATCCACTGCCATTACTCCAGCAAACAAATAGACATAATGGTGCATGTATTGATTTTTATTGTACTGAAGGTTAAGCGTTAAACGCTTGCACTTTCTAAAAGAAAAATGGCGCTGTATTGTAAAGGTAAAGAATTCTTTTAGGCTTCTTATGTTTCAAAACGGCAAAACCCAGAGGTCTCTAGATGGGCAGAGCATCTTAAAAACAGGACGGGATGCTCAAAAAACAGAAACCCTCAAAAGTTTGGGTTTTAATGTCCATTATGCTCACCAAAACTGCATTTAGTTGATCAAAAAGAGTAAAAACATTAATATTGTAAAATATTACAGTTTATTTTCTATTTTAATTTATTTTAAAATGTAATTTATTCTTGTCATGGCAAAGCTGAATTTTCAGCATCATTACTCCAGTCTTCAGTGTCACATGATCCTTCAGAAATCATTCTAATATGCTGATTTGCTGCTCAAGAAACATTTTATATTAATATCAATGTTAAAAAACAGTTGTGATGCTCAATTTTTCAAATCATGATACTTTTTCTTCAGGAATCTTTGATAAATTGTAGGTTCAAAATAACATGATTTTTATGAAATAGAAACATTATAAATGTCTTTAATGAACCTTTGGTTAATCTAATGCATCCTTGCTTAAAAAAAATAGTTTGAATGGTCATTTACCTGTCTCAACGTGTATGGCTGTAGCAGTGGCATTTTAAAAGTGGTGAATTTAAAGATTTTTTTTTCAACTATATGTAAACTGTCTGGCAGATATTTGTCAGATGACTAGTTGACCGCCAACCATCTGTACCTTTAATAATCTCAGAGGACAGAACGTTCAAACTTATAAATGCTGGAAAAATGAACTGATGACCATCAAGGTTTAAACAAATGCGGCCAACAGTTTGTCAATGAAAGTGATGTTGTTATCTGACAATGTATTATATTTTTTATTCAGGTTAATCTATTCATTCTAATGAAGTAAACTGACCGCAGATCACTAAGCAAAGCTCCTGAACCGGTGTGTAAATAACGACCAGCTGCCGCGGACACTGATAATTTCTTTAATTTGCTCCAAAAAAGGCAGAGAAATCAAGGAACCTTATCTGCACAAAGCCAATTTAAATTGGCCTAATAAAGAACTGACATCAAATGTATTTCCAGTCTGAAAATGTCTGCCAGGGCTGATACTACTGATCTTAATTCTTTCATAATGTTGATATTAAGCAGAGAAAGAGGCTTAGACCTCAAAGGCTTGACAAAATAGAAACGTACACATGATTTCTACTTGAAAAAGCCAAGGTGACATCCAGAGACCTGCTAACTCAGTTAATCTACAGCTGAATGTCCATGTACATTAACATTAATGTAAATTAACATAATACACACTATTTGTTTAAAAAATTGCTAATAGGATTAAAAAAAGAGTTAACATTTCACATTTTAGTGTCACAACACAATTACAATTAATAAACGCAAAGATGTTGATATATATATATATATATATATAAATTAAATGAAATATGTATAAATTTCATCTTAAATAGGGCTGACGAGTAGCCTGGGTGCCAGCCCGAACCCCGCCCACAACATTTTTTGGTCGGGAAGTTCGGTCTGGACTCGCTCCGTTGAGGAGCTATTATGCCCGAACAAAAATTGTTCGGACCAATCAAATTGTCAGGGCGGGCTTTATACGATGATGGACAGATGAGCAACGGTAACGTAATCATCCACGTCACCAAAGAGCGCTTGATTTGAATTCGTTTACAACAAAGACGACTGCTGCTGGAGAATTGAGATTTCACGAGTTCACATTTACAAATAAGTCAGATAGAATAAATGCGTATATAAGATTTCACACAAATAAGTCGATAGAATAAATGCGTATATGACGTGCTGTCCGAGGAGAGGGCTGTGGGCTCGGTAGCCATACTCCCCCGTATTCCTGGTTGTGAGAGAACAAGACAAGAGTGAGGATTCGGGGTGGTGGAGGGATGCTGAAAAACTGTCAAGGAGTGTTAGGTAAGTTGACAGAGTGAATATGCTTCCTCATGCTGATATAGGGTAACGTTAGACATGGTATTGTTTGATGACAAGTTGATATTGGATTGATTATTTGTACGTGCTCCTCCCGAACTTTGTTTATGAAACATCATGTGTAGATTCCGCCATCGCGTCTGTTATAGAAGATATCGGCAGCGCATTCATTTTAAAAGAGGAACAGAGAGCCGCGACATTTTTTTGTTATTATTATTTCTTTTTTATTAAATGCTTGTAGAAGCCGCGACATTTTGTTGGTTGAAAATATGAATGAAGAACATGCGTCATTTACTCCGTTGCTCTGATTGGTTGTAGGTCTATCCAATTGAGTGCAGAGGTTTTTTTTTTCCTGGTTCGGTTGAGACACACCCCATAATCAAATCTCTATGGAGCAGTATCAGACTCACATTCTGACTAGAATCTGAGTATGACGACGTCAGGCTAGCTGACGAGTGAAGGTGTTAATTTTATTAATTACTTATAGAAAAAATAATGCAACAAAGCAATATCACCTGAGTATCAAGAGTGCTGTTTTTGCCTCGAGCATGAGTGCAATATTAGTGCGATATTGATTTTATACAGCAGATCAATAAATAAGAAGTTAATATTGTGTTATATTTTAGACACAATGATGTCTGTTTTTGCTGATTTTGCCAAGTGAAAATATAACCTATAAATCCACTGCAGAACTGTTGTACGTCTCCGTCGCTTCAAACCTGTGTGACTTTCTTTCTTTTGTGAAACATAAAAGATATTTTGAAGAATGTTGGTAACCAAACTGTTTTGATTACCATTGACTTCCATTGTAAGAAGACAAAAAAAAAGAGATAATTTCTCAAATTATCTTCTTGTATGTTCCACAGAATTAAGAAAGTCATACAGGTGTGAAACGAGATAAGGGTGAGAAAATGATGACATCATTTTCATTTTTGGGCGAACTATCCCTTTAATACCCATTTAAAATCCATTAATCTCGTGGCATTATTTAATTGTAATTGCAGTGTAAATGCATTCATGCCACCTCTGAGCTGCAATAAACAGCCAAATTGAATGTGCGATTAATTCGATTAATTACCAGCACATCATGTAATGAATTCGATTAAAAATTGTAATCGCTTGACAGCCCTAATCAACATGTTTATATTTTTTGAAGCCCTTCTAAAATACATTTTAGAACAAAAGTTTGATGAATCACAATTCATGAATGACGAAATAATACACACAAATTTGTGCATATATGCGCGATTAGTGAACGAGTTTAGAACCCTTGATGTAACCACATACATTCATTCCACCACTTTCGATTTTTCCACATGAACTCTACGCAATGAGATGCTCTGCTTTATCACACTCTTCACACAGGCATGGGGCTTAAAGATTCAAATCGATATGGGCCAGCCGAGACGTGAGGCTAAATCTTGGCCAAGTGGCAGCCCATTCGTTTCAGAAGTCATCTTCCCTTGTGGCTTCACTGACATCAACACACATCTTTAGTGTGGAGGTGATTATGGGACTAGGCCTCCTCTGTACGATATGCAGTAAGTTAACAACTGTCCAAAAGCCCTTAGAAGAAACATCTGTCATGACTGGCCATGCAGCGTTATAGCTGGGTGCTTCAAGCTAAATAATGGTTGAAATGCAGAAATTAATCATGGATTTGCTGGGCACTTAATATTTATGTTTTATACTGATGCAGCACTTATGAATCATACGGTGCTAGAGCCCTAAACATTACCTATGCATTTGTGTATGTATGTATGCATTTATATATATATGTATGTGTGTGTGTGTGTGTGTGTGTGTAAAGAATTATCTCATGCTCATTTTTGCATTTAAGTGCAACAAAAAGACTTCCACAAATTGGCAAATGAAATGTTGCTGTGTTGTTCTTTATGGCTCTGAATGTTCTTTCTTTTGTCATTTTAGCTCATTCGCTCGTAAAACAAAATGGAAATTAGTTAGATGGAAAATGCCAAAAAATAGCTCTGGCCATTAGTTTTGTGTGCGGCATCTCTTAGTACACGTCTGTTGAAGATCAGAGCTTCACTGTAGAATATGAGAGTCTATAAACATCACTCGCAAAACAAAATTTACTGTTACAGGGTTTTCACTGCATTTCCGTTATATGCCATTGTGCCACTTTGACTCTCATAACTCGTCAGTTAACAGCTTGTTTACAAACCACAGCTAGTTCACAGATGTGCAACCCAATGCAGCTGCACACATGCTGGGAGGAAAATAAATTCAATAAAGTACATGTAAGAAGCCCCCCAACCACTGAGAGAAATAACATTCTCTAGACTTAACTAGCATGTTCCTCATGTCTCTCGGAGGCTGATGCAGCCAAGAGCACTTGTGTCGGGTAAGACGACACTCCAATATCTGATGTAGTGAGCCCACATAGATGAGAAAGAGAGAGAAAGAGTGAAAGAAAGAGAGAAGCACTAGAGCACATCATGGTGTCTTTCCGCAGATGGACAAATAGATCAAGTGTCTTGCCTCAAATTCACTGCTGGCTCACTTCATCAAAGACACAGGGAGAAAAAGCAAGATGAGAGCGGAGAAAAGGAAAAGGGTGAGTGACAAATGAAGGCTCGCAGGGAAGAGAGACGGAATGAGATCTCACCATCCGTGGAGCATCCAGTGGATCCGTCGCTGGAGCAGTACCTCATCTCAATCCGCTGTCTCCCTACTTCCAGCAGGTTGGGCTCCGGCACTCTCGCCTTACAGGTGTACCTGAAGCGCTGCTCGTAGTGACCGCCATTGTCCGAGATGTTCACTGGCGTCCATGGTGTCCAGGGAGTGGTCTTCTTTAGATCCGGGCAAGGGAGGGTATTACAGGACTGGAATTCCTGAACAAAACGACAAAATAAATTAGATAATTGTATTTAATTAGGGGTGTAACAATATATCGTGTCACAGTATATCACAATATAAAAATGCAACAATATTTATCGTGGATTCGTGGATAGTGACAATATGTATCGTGGATAGTTCACCCAAAATATAAATTACTGTGTGAGAAAAAAGTTTTCAGAGTTTTAGTGTCAGTACTACATTAAACTACTATAACGTTGAATATAATGTATAATAATGCATTGGGGGAATATTTGTGGGTCCTGATAATGCCAAATGTGTTACCAGTAAAAAGTGGCCTACATTAGTTTAAATATATCTAGTCAGTGAAAGAGTGTATGCATATTCGTCTAAAATAATTCTGTATTTTCAGCTTCAGAATCATGAATATTTTTATTCTGGTGTTACCATTGTCCTGTGCATTGGGTTATCAGCACCAAGTCCAAACCTATTCATTTACACCCACAATTAAATATCAAATTTAGCATTTTAATCAACTAGTACATTTTTTGGTAACCTTTTATCATGTCTTGGAGTATCGCAATAATATCGTATCATGAGTTCAGTATCGTTATATTTATCGAATCGTGACATGAGGGTATCGTTACACCCCTATATTTATTACAACTGTATTTCATATTTTATGTATTTATAAAGTATAAAATAAATATTATATAATGTATTTAAAATTAAATATATATTTTCAAATATGTTATATATGTGTATCATATTTCAATAGTATTTAATACTTTATGTATTTATAAATCATGACTATATATTATATAATTTTATGTTTTTATTTTATATAAAATATATCATTATAGTATAGAAGTATATATATATATATATATATATATATATATATATATATATATATATAAGTATAAATAATGTATACTATGTATATATATAAATAGTGTATATATATATATATATATAGTGTGTATGTATGTAGCATTTATGCTGAGAATGTCGCTTTGGTGATTTGTTGCCATTTTGCAGGCGCCTATGAAATATTTCCATCGCACTCTTTGCTGAACATGGCAAGTCGCAAACAAGTCAGGCAGAAAAGGTCATTGCTCAAGTTTAATTTATGGCCTGCAAGGAGAAAAAAAAACTGAAATATGAGGGAATAAATAATGGAGTACATCCTACACAAGCTAAAATGACATTTCGATTGGAATGGAACCTAGAATGACTGACAAAAAGACAAAAATTGTCACTACTAGCATTGGACAGTTAAAATGAGTTTCGGCTGCGCTGTCTGTTCTAACGTCTCGTCCTTGTTTCTGCGGGGACAAATCTAACCTCTTAAATTCCTGATTGTTTTATTGCATTTCTATAATTGATACGACATCTACACTGCCTGTATCCTTGATCTGTACCGGCAGTTGTGAGCTTTCAATCCTTCGATTTATGATAACGTAGGGCGTCTTCTGATACCAATGTCTAGCACTTGAGGCACTCAGATTCATATCCTGACACCTTAATAAATCGTCCTGAAACAAGGAGCTATAGATTTCCTGTAAATCATATGTGTTCATTTGGTGGAGTGGGGAGCTGTGTCCATTCTCACAGCATGTATTTATGCTTAATAGACCTTGAATGACTGCCAGACCTTGGCAAAATAAGATAAAAGTCCTTTTTGTTCATCCGTCAATCTGTCAGACGGAGGGAGAGCTGATGTGAAGCGTTCAGACGTCTGTCTCACCTGCCCTCCCTCCACTCGCCTCTTTTCACCTCCGTTCTCCCATGGATGAAGTGCAGATAGACAAGGTTAAAGATATGGAAAAGTTTCGGCATTGTTTATAGTGCGCTCTGACCACCTGCTTTTGTTTTCACACTTTCTTTGTTAATATTTAATGATGGTAAATATTCTGCAATCAAATCAGCTGACTCGACGCTTTTTACCTCAGTGAGCATCAACACATCAGCTAGAAATGTTCTGCCATGCAGAGATTTTTGCAGTATGTTTTCTCAGAGACAAAAGAGGGTTGGGTGTTAGTGTTGTATTTGTGAGAGTACGCATAGCGAAATGTTAACGGTAGACTGCACTCTCTCAGAGCACAAAAGCAAAACGAGGTACTCAATAATTACAAGGTACCATTATCCACGTCTGGATGCCTCCACAAATGAACAAACTAAAACTACAAGCTGTGATACATTTAAATAGTTATGTAAACATGCCATTCAAATATTATAGAACCATTTCTTTAGTTTCAGTTTTTTATCACTGTGAGAGATAAATATGGCATGTTACTACAGTAGGTGGTTGCTGGGGTCATTTGGGTGGTTGCTAGGGTGCTTCTATTTTTGTTGCTTGTTAGGAGAACATTAAGTCTGGTCAATAAATTATAGTACAAGTACAAGTCTTTAAATTAGGTATAATGTAAGGAGTATAAAGAAAGAATATACTAAACACACAAACACACACGAACGCACGCACACAATCACACAAACACGCACACACACACACACACACACGGTTTCATGTTTTATGGCGACTTTCCACAAACCGTATGTTTACATTTTCAAAAAAGTAAATTTTGTGTGATTTAGGCTATAAGCTGTTTTCTTCATGGGGACAAATTATAATTTTTTCCACAAGGTCAAAAATTACTGGTAACTATCTTTGTGGGGACATTTGGTCCTCACAATGTAGGGTTTACCAGGACCACGCACACACACATATTAGACTATATACAAAAATATAAATATATATTTTTGTTTTTTACATTTGAACCTTGAGTCTGCAATAAAAGTATGATGATGATGATATATAAAAATATACCAATGTATATAAAATATTTATAAAGTGTATATTTTTGGAGAATGTGGATTACAATAGATTATAATTCAGTATTATCGGCGAGGAAATTGTCTGATCTTAAAAGTCTGATCGCTTAGAAAAGTAATATCACACCTTCCCTCAACAACCCGTGAAAAAACAAATATGTTGATAGACTTTCTGGTTTCCAATGAAACACCTTCTAAGCAGCCATCAGAAAATTCATAAACTTCCATTCGCTACAAAGCATGACTGCAAAAATCTCTTTTTCGAGGGAATTAAGTGAAAGTGATAATGCAGCAGAACGCACTCAAACACATCGGCCTGCGGTGCTGATGCTACATTGGATTCAATGAGGTCGATGTTCTCACCAGCTGGGCGAATGCCTACATGTGTGCAGCACATTATAATGGTGATTTAACACTGAAGTACGCAGCCTGATGCTTGTGCACCGGACCTCCCGTGATGTCTGAAATGTGAAAACATGACACGACCTAAACCGAGCAAAATCAATCACGTTTCCTCGTTGATAATGATGTTACGTGTGTATAATACAGCCTCTCGGATGGTTTGCTCTCTTTCCAACTCCTTTTTTCCGCTCCATCATTACTCATCCTGCTCACGTTTCTCATTTCTATAATTCTCCATCCATCTCACTTTATCGGGCTCTTCCTTTCCCTAATTCTCTATTGTTCCGTTCTTGTTTTTCCCGCCGACAATCTATTCATTATCCTCCTCCTCTCTCCATCTTTTTCAGACTTCGCACTCCTCAAGTATATTTTTCATCCTCAGAATTACTGTCTTACATACAGTTCTTGTCCGTCACTAATGCATTATGGGTAGCGAAGGCAGGGATTAGGGGATGCCCTGTATGAAGCTCTGCCAGTCCCCGTTCAATCTCTAGGCATGTGCTGACTAATGAGTAATCCCACCCGCGCTCTCTGGAGCTTTCTAACATCATTACATCCACTTTGCACACACACACAATCCTCAATCCTTTGTGTCCACACAAAAAAATGCAGCGTATCAGCAAGTGTGTGTGTGTGTTGGAACGTAATTGGCCATTCTTCGGCTCCCAACTTTGACAATATATGCCCCCGACTCCACAGAGATAGCAGCCTTTGGTATGTTTTGTTCTGAAAGCAACAAACTTCAATCCATTACAGGTGACGGTGATTGCATTCATTACCAGCGGTTCACCTGAGACACGTCAGCCGGCCGTTCCACAATGGACCACTAAGACAAATAGTCTCAATTATTAGTACAGAAAAGCCCACAATCAGTCAGGCAAGACTACGGAGCATGATACACTCAGTCAGGGGGTGTAATGAAAAATGCTGTCATTTGGGAATGTTCAAATTCCCTGGAGAAAACTTGTCTCTCTACGACCACAGCGTCGGTTAAATTAATACCCACGCTGCACAGTCACCGTAGAGAAATGGGATGCAGAGATTTTATGGGTCGTGGATGGTTTTATGTAGTAGTTTGAAATATATTCAGAAGAAATTAATAAACTCAAGAACTCTCTGAGGACCGCCCAAATGGGATCATAAGAGATAAAACTTCTGAGGCCCTGAACTAAACACTTGCACGCAAGGTACACAACGGCCTTGACAAAAAATAAAAACTTTTTTGCTTGTGCAATCTATTATACAGCGTGTGTACTTTTTGAGTGCATTTTGACTGCATCAGAATAATTGCGCTAATGACCATGCTATTTATTTGGACAAACCATCCAAAAAGAGGCCTTGGAGAAACGAGAACAAATAATCAAACTACAAGCAATGGCACAAATAAATAAATAAATACAATAGAACAAAGATACAAATGAAATAATCAGTGCTTTTCAAGTTTTTCAGGTACAGAAATTGAATAAAGTAATCAAATTTAAAAACAACACTGCATATAATCTTCACTGTACAAATTTAATAAAGGTTAATCCTTATTAAAGTTAATAAAAGATTTATTCAGTGAAGAGCAGTGAGTGATTTCTTTGTCTTTCTTTGTAGACAGGAATATTAGGCTGCTGTCACTTTAAGACTAATGCACAGATCCAATATACTGATACACAGATCCAATATACTGATACACATGCGTTGTCTTTCTCTACTGTTTATGTTCACTTTAAGCCATAACCGACTGTTTACTAGGATACTCTCCAAGGTGGGCATTTTGAGATAAATTGTGCGCCAATTTTGTGTATCCTTCGCTTGAATGCATAAATTGGCAAGGCTTGAAAACGCACGCAAATGATATTCCTTTACTTTCGTGACCATGCAACACTGGCCCGGTCGCAACAGTGACAGTTCCTTCAACTGTTTGGAACATCTTTCACGCTTAAAGGCGCACTTGATGAATGACATGATGGCTGCATCCAAAATCGAATACTTCCCTGTTATATAGTAGGCAAAAACAGTGAGTGAAAAAGAAGTATGGTTGAATTCACAGTATTCATAAAGAGTAGGCAAAAAGTACTACTACTTCCGGCGAGATTCTGAAGTGTGCATAAGATGGACACTAAGGTTACCATGGTACCATGAGGCCACAGGAGAGGATTTGTGAATGGCAGAGAAGCGACGTAACTGCCACCGGTAAGTCACATGATAATGACAACATGGCGCATGTAGTACTACTATATAGGACGTACTTTTTAGTGGTCATGAAGTAATTACTTATTCAAAATAATTGTTATTATATAAATATAAACCTACATTTGTATTCATTTATAATGCATTATGATATAAAATACATAAGACATATCTGTGATGAGCAGTCGATTGAAAAAATACTGCAGATACCCAGTTGCAACACTCTTGACTGGTGGATTCAAAGTGGATAGAAGAAAAAAAATAGTATTGTTAACAGTTGAAATGTGTTGGCTGACATTATGTACACTTTGAGAAGAGTATATTTTTGGTATAAGACACCTTCTTATTTTTTTCCATTATACAAAACATTCCTAATTAACACTAGAAAAGAGAGAAAAAAAGTTAATCTTTACACTGAACAGTGTACTTCACAGATTCAAGCCTGTCACATGCAGATTTCAGCTGTGTTGATTCTGAAAATACACTTGCCCTAAGACAAAGTGATGGTAATATCTGAGTCTTATTATCATAGCATAATTACACTGAACATATGAAGGATCTCACAAACAGACAACCAATTAAGGGTTTCCAGGTACTCATTATTAATTTTCTGTCTACTCTGACATCTGGCAACATTCTTGTGAGCTTTATCACTATCATTAGAGAGAGGTTACAACCACTGTGACAAACGATCTCCGTGTAAAATTACCAGCTGAATGACACATCATGTTTTTATTGTGTCTGACAAAACAACCACCAACTAGTATTTCAAAGGAATTTTTTTCATAAAACGATTAACAGCTGTTTGCACGTATAGCCCTTGCCAAAGTCTGGCAATCATCAGTAAAAGAAAATAATATGAAGCTTACTTTTTAAAGCATCTGTTCTCAGTATTACCTCTAGAGCATGTATAGATAAAACAGATATGTAACTTCGTGTTCACAGGGCACAAAAATAGCACAAAAATCCAAATCAGGCAACGCACCACCCTGGTACCCACACACATCCAAAATTATATACATCAACATGATGTCGCTGCCCTTGCAGTCTCTGTGGCATTCCTATGATGCTTTGGTGTGTTGGCGTTTTTGGTCGTCTACATGATGATAGATCTGAGGCAGCTGACCTTGAGGCTAAACATGCACACAATATGACAGAGCTTTACCATTAAGATTCACAGGAACGTCTGAACTGTCTCTTAAGCCATTGTGTATAGTGCCATTGATCAAGTGGCGAAGATCAAAAAAGGTTGACTATGTTGACTATAAGGTGTTACTATTCCTTAAAAACTGTTTAAATGAAGTATTCAAGGCTGTGCCAGATTCTTTAAATCATTCAAACCACTTCCACGAATGGCATGGAAAGTGGAACCGTGGTCATGTGAGCTGGACTTATTCTAAACTAGCAACGAGTGAGTGACTGGTTTAAAAGTGGAGTAAGAATATCACAGCTTGCTCATGGCCTGGAAAATCCCAGCTTACTCTAGGAAGGCTAACACACGCGGCAAGTTCCTCCCAGCTTTCCAAAGGAGGATATGTATTTTAGGATTGTAAGATGCTCTTGACTGTTAGAGCATGCACTATCGTTCAAAGGTTTGGGGATGGTAAGATTTTTGTAAGTTATGTCTTTTATGCTCACTAAGCCTGCATTTATTTGATTGAAAATAAAGTAATATTGTGAAAAATGATTACAATTTAAAATAACTGTTTTGTGTTTCAATATATTTTAAAATATAATTTATTCCTCTGACGATAAAGCTGAATTTTCAGCATCATTACTCACATGATCCTTCAGAAAATATTTGAATATGCTGATTTGGTGCTTAAGAAACATTTCTTCTTATTATATTGAAAGTTCAAAAGAACAGCATTTATTAGAATTCTTTTTCAACAATGTAAAAGTATTTACTGTCACTTTTAAGTAATTTAATGCATCCTTGCTGAATAAAAGTATTCTGTCCAAAAAAGTTTAACCCCAAACTTCCGAATAGTAGTGTTGGTGTAGATGTAGTCCTCCGTAGAAAAAAGCTTGCAATAGGTGCAACTTGTGCACTGTTTTAAACCCCAGACAGCAACATAGTGTCGGCCCAGATCCGCCCCACATTTGGTACATGTGGATTCCACACGGCCCAGATGTGGGCCGGATCTGGGCTGACACCATGTTGCTGTCCGGATACTAACCATGCAATTGAAATATATGATACAAATGATAAAGATATTCTGCGCACCATAGGGTAGTTTATAAAGCTTATGCTCTTACTTCTTGTAATATTGTAGCAATGGAACCTATTTATAAGCACTGAACACACACTTTCCATTTCCCGAGGTGCTCAGTTCAAGGTCTCATAAACAAGCTGAATAGTAAAATGAATGTGACATACAATGCTGCATCCAGGACATTCGTTTCCGTTCTCGCACGTTCGTCGTCGCGACTGGATCCCACCGCCACATGGAACTGTGCAGCGTTCCCATGGAGACCATGCTGACCAATAGACATGCGGGGGGCAGGGCAGGTGCTCGTTGCAATATCTAAGAAAGATTAAAACAAACATCTCAGCATGCAAATAAAGATTTTTTTTCACAAACCCATTTTCACCCATTCTGATTATGCATAAAAACAATGGCCTTGATAATAGAATATGAATCCTCTGATGCCCAAATTATTAGATCACAAATAGTTTCACTTCAACATAGCAATATAATAATTTCCTATCTTTTTTCCACCAAAATGTAACTTAGCAACTACATGTCAGCTGTCAGTCACTATAGCATAGCAGACTGCTTAATATCTGCCAACATACTCTGAATTAGTTGATATATACAGTAGATGTAAATTAATGAGCATGACAGTAGTTGATATGTAGTTGCAAAGTTATGTAGGAACTGCAAACATGCAATAATGACTGGCTAGCAGATGTGTAGGTCTCCAAGGGCAGGAAATGCCTAGGTTAACCTTAGTGTAATGAGCAATGATGGAACTGTGTCTTATCTAAATGAGGTCTGCAGGCAGAGCGAGAGGAGGTTTTCTGGGCCTGTCTGTCCACTTGCAAACCTAGACACGTGGGTTGTACGAGTAATTGTAATTGAACGGTAGTTGTAATTGATATAAAGCATGATGATTGGACACACACAGTCAATCATTCCAGCTCTCAAGTGGTCTCACTGCAATCAGTGGATCTTTAAAAGCTTCCTTTTGAAGATATGGTCATAATCAGAACAAAATGACCTCAAACATCCTGAGCCTGTGATGACTCCAAAAAAGAAAAAAATGAATACAGATGTTGTTCTGTGCATTGTGCATTATTTTAAGAAATTCATGAAAATATTGCATTGTTAAACAGAAATCAGAAACCAGCAAACCTTATATAAGCCTTATATACATCCTTGTTGATCCTGGAACAACATTTCAATCAACCTATCAGATTCGAGGAACCGGTTTACAGTTAATGTCAAGTTTAGACTTACTACAAGGGTTAGGGGCTTCTACACCATTCTTAATAACTTATATAACTTATAAAGTTAAGGGGGTAGGGTTAGGTTTAGGGGTAGGGATAGGGTTAGGACTAAAGATGTTGATCCAGGAACATGTCTTACTTTGCAAAATCGCGGCAACCCTATGACAGTGGTTCCCAAACTGGGGTACGTGAGGTGATAAAGGGGGTATGTGTATGAGTTTTGCAGTTCATTTAATTGAAATTAAACCTACCCCACCTTAAAATAACATTAAAACCAAGCATGTATGTCTAACAAGCAAAATGCCATAAAAGGTCAAGACATGACATCCAATTAAATTACATTATATTTGCGGTCAAAACTGACAGCATCCACACAAGTAGCATGTATATGATAGGTTATGTGCAGAGTACGCAGCCATAGCAAATCGTACATCACTACCAATCTCGACAATGTACCTTTGTAAAAGTGGGGATTTTGCACTTGGATGAAGAACAAATGGCTTAAAGACAGACTGTGCGTAGAGAGCTACTTAAGACTCAAACTATCAATACAACAAAAATACCCTGTAGGAGTATTTAAATTAAGTCATTGTCATTCTTTTCACTACAAAACACCTCCTTTCAATGTAAATTATGCTTGTCGTAGATTGCACCTTATTAAAAGTGCAACCGCTTTCAACAAAGATGTCTGATGATCTGTGCATATATGCACATTAGAAAATAAGACAATATAATCAGATTCAAATAAGAAATAGAAAAAGCATTTAAAAGTAGGAAGGAGTACACATTCCCATTGGAAAACGATTGATCACGGCAACTTGTTGTGAATGATGTAGCGGGCAATAAAAAAGTCGAGACATTCATATAAGAAAGATTTATAGCCAAAGGAAACCCACTGCCAATTTGCATATGCAAATAGTGTTCATTCAAATCGGATTTGCTAAGTTTAACAAGTTTGCCCCTGCTCTGGCACAAAAAAAGGAGAAAGAAACAAACGATCAAAAGAAAAAGAAAAAAGTGGTAATTAATAGCACATTTGAGATGGTGTATGAAAAGAATGAAGGAGCCTGTAAAAAACACATTCATTTATCAAATGGATTTCAGGCAGAACAAAGTATTGGAGTGTTACAACAACAGTTCTTTGCCTTCAGGCGTTCCTTCTTGTTTTGGAGAGTTTCTGAGCACAAATGGATGGAAGTAGCTGGTTCTGCGTTTACAGTCACCCAGTGCCGGGATAGACACAGTATATGGCTTTGGACCAGGGCTGGATTATAAACCGGGCCACTGTCAGGGATCTCTAAATTCTCAGGTTGCATAACCCGAGACTGACAAAAATGTCATTTATTTCTGAGATGGCAAAGCTGAATTTCGCCAGCATTAGCAAGCAGTACAAAGAATACAATTAAAATAAAAAAAAAATTAAAATGGGACCTATTTTAATTATATTTATTTATTATTCATTTCAGATCATTTTACCAAAAGCAATCAGTCATGGGAATCCATTAGAGAAGTAGTGATATCTGATTCATGCATGAATCCCTTCAGAGTCAGAATGATGATAGAATATGCATATTTGACTTTAGTATTACTTTAACTAATACCATTACTTTCATTTTACTTTAACTCTCTCTTTTTCTCTAACCCTCATGGAGGACATCTCATGGTGACCGAGCCACAGCGGAGTGCTGAAGACTTTGCCATCTGGCAGCAGTCCGGTGAACAGGGAATAAAGTGTGACTGTACATATGAGCTGAATAACTCTGAACAGATGCCCAATGGCTGAGCAGGACACAAAGAAAAAAGTTCCCCACAGTACTAACAAGTGAATCCAAACTTCTTTCAATATCAGATAAAAGACCCCAAACTATAGAGAATTTGCAGCAGTCCAAATGGAACAAAAACAGGAATGTTGCTTTCTTCTTTTGGTCCTAAGCAGCGACCTGCTAAAGGGAATGACAAAGCACATTTGAGCCATTAATTCAGCTCCCTTCAGCCTTAAATGAAAACTGAGGGCCTGACGCGCTCCCCGGATATGTTTTCACAGCCATTATGCACCGTTGGGCTGGCCGAGGTGTTGTATTAAAGTGGATGGGTGGTGTGAAAAACTTGCAAGGGCTTGTAGACTAGCTAGTCTGGATCCAAACTCAAAGCTTGCACCAGAACTTTTTCTGCTGATTATTCACAGCCTTTATGCTCAGACACCTAAGGGCATCAAGTGCCCCGGCGCCTTGGATAAAGAGTGTAAGCGGGGGGCAGGAGATGGAAAATGCAAGAAGTGGCAAAAATCCTCTGCTTCACAGTCACCTGCAGAAAAAAATACCAATCTGCAGCCTTCTTCGTGCTTTATGGCCATGTCTGTGTTTCTATGGCGACTCAAAAGCAAGCGGCAAGCGGCATGCATGTTCTGTCCCGAAAATGTTATTGTTCAGCAGTTGCTCTAGCTCTTTCACAGGTCAAAACACTTAAATGAAACAAATGGGGATCAACTTTGTCTCAGACGTTGCTCCTAAAATGAACATTTTGAAATAAACAAGATTTTTTCATTTTTTTTCATGAGCTTGGGTGAATTCCATAACTTTTTCCAATGAGATTGCAGACTTTAGTTTCTTGGCAAACCCAAGCTCAGTTTGTCATATTTTCCAAATCTCTCTAAAATAAAAAAGATGAATATTAAAATAATGTATTTATTTTTAATCATGCATAACTTAGGCATTCTTAGGTATTCAGAAATCCTTTTAATATGCTGACTGATCAAGAAACTTCTCTTATAATTATCAATGTCGAAAACAGTTGTGCTGCTTAATATTTTTTGTGGAATCTTTGATTGATAGAAAGGAAAAAAAATTGTAACAGTAAAAATCTTTACTGTCATTTTTGGTCATTTTAATATATCCTTGCTGAAAAAAAGAATGCTGTACATTTTCAAAAGTGTTGAATTTCTAATTCTCAAATCTAATTTCTAATTAGATTAACTAAGTCATGTTCATCATTTTGCATATATTTGGGGCTATGCAGTTCATGCTATGTTTCTAATATTTTAATGTTTTTCATTTTAAGGTTACTAATTTCAATTGATTTTAAGAATCAAACTAAAAGGTTTACCATACAAAAGTAAACAAAACTGTTCTGTTTCGTTTACCAATTTGTTTGATATTGTTGGTCACCACTTGGGTCCTGAAACAAAACCAGTTGATAACCACTGTCTAGGAGAAACAACTTAGATATTAGAGATAATTTCCATTTCCTCGTGTTTTTATTTCCCGTCAGAGGATCTGCCGAGTTTAAGGGAATTAGCACAATAATGTTTTCAATGTGGGATAAAAATGTTTGAAGAAAAAAGTGCGAGTCGGGGGAAGTTGGCACCTCCAATGGAGAGACCATAACGGTTTTAAACAGACGCCTCTTTCGTCTTCTCTTCATCCCTCCACTTCAGGTCTAATTTTTCAGCTGCAATGCACGGTTGCTTAGAAACCTCACACATTCTCAGGGCAGCGTAGTTTAAACATAATTCTGCCATGATTAGACGGCGCTGCATCATACCTACAGTGTTTGAGTGTGTGTGTGGAGTCTGTGGTTGCAGTCCCTGTAATTAACAAGCCTTAGCATGTTTATTTTTAATTGGGTGTCAGTCACGCAAATTATGGGGCAGATAAAGAAGAACCTCTTTCACTCCTCCATTCAAACATTTGGTTTGTGTGCTGATAGTTATGCACTAACAAGCTTTCTACAGATGAACCTTGCATAATAGGATGAGTGAAAAAAAGCAATGAAATGAGCTGCCTATAATCATTCATTATTGTCAACTGCCACGAAATGACAGCAGCAACTGCACATGCAGCAGGTGAGAATGAAAGGAACAAACAAAAGAAGCGTCATGCCCTATCAAACAGGCACGTGCCCCCTCACATTTCTGAGCTAAGTGGATTTTGAATGTAAATTCCCCAAAAAACAAAAAAACAAACATAAAATGATTCTGCATATGCAATGAGCTATCTTGCTTTTCCTTTACCTCTCTTCACGGTTCTGGCCCACACAAACGCGTCCTCCATGGCGGGGAGTGGGATTGCTGCAGGAACGCTGTCGAACTTGGAATCCGATCCCGCAGCTGGTGCTGCAAGGAGCCCAGGCCGTCCATGGCGTCCATGCCCCGTTTCTGAGAATGGATACGTTACAGCAGTAATCACTAATCAAACGCTGGCACAGCTGGCTGCTACAATCTGACCTTTAGTTTGTTAACTGAGGATCTTAGTTAAGGCCATTCTAAGCCTGTTTACAATGAAGCACTGCGAAATGGAAACAAAAAAAACTATTTAGCTCAGAATCACACAGCAACTTTGGTTTCTCAGATACAGCTCTTTTATGGTATGGTATTGCACTTCAGAGTAAGGACTAAAACAGGAAATTGTCAAATAAAATAAATAGTTAAAGTCACAATGTGATTTTTAAAATCACATTGCGATAAACTTTCCAATTTAGAGAAAACATCATATTTTAAATGAAAATGACAATAAATCAAGTCACAAAATTGAGGGAAATAATAGATATAAAAGTCACATTGTGAGATGTAGACCTGTTCCACAGATAGAGCTTAGATTAAGTCAGGGTTAGGCCTTAGTTTAATGAGAACATTTAAGTAGCTTTTATAAACATGACTTAGAAAAAAAATAAGACAAAACAATGGCACTGACATATTTTAAGATATGTCAGTACAAGTTGCTTTCAATTAAAACAGCTCAAACATGAATTTTAGTCTGTGAAACCGGGGGGTAAAGTAACAAATATGAGATACAAAGTTCGTCACTGTTGGACAGAAACCTCCTTATTTTGTCATTTGAATTTTTTTCTATATATCCTTACTGTTGGTCACCCTTTACGTCTGTCAGTGGGTTTTACAAATATTTAACCAGTGAAAAGTATTAAAAAGAGCTTTTGACTAAACCTCATAACTTCATTGGATCTCCAAACTGTCAGTAAACCTCTTAACTTCCACTCACTTCTTTCTGCTTGTTTGCAATACAATTGTAAATAAAGAACTGGTTCTTTGAATAAGTACAGTCGACGAATACATAGCCAAACACCCACATAGCTACAATACATGTAATAACCTGTAAGTTGATGAAACGTAATGTGGTGGACTTACTGCGTCCGATGTGGTTGTTTTAATGACAAACAAAACACATTCTCTGATATTCACTAGTCAAAAACCTCTTAGGTCCATTTGAGTTTGATTTGGTAAAATGTTAATAATCTAATGACACATCCAAGTGTCTGACCACATATAAAGCCACAATATAAATTTTGATAATGCTGTGTTTAATTTTTAAACAAATACAGTGTTTTTCCATTTCCTGAAAAGTAGCGTTTTAGGAGATACGTTTCCGCCCAACAGCGATGAGCTGTACATTTGAGATACTAAGTCGAAATTATGTGATAGTCACAATTGTGATATATGAAATTACATCTGTAACATTTACAATAACAATAACCAGAATTCAAGTTGTAATCACAAGACAAAAAGTCCCGTTGTGATATATAAAGTTGCAATTACAAGAATCAAAGTTGCAATTGAGAGATATAAAATCAGAAATGTGAAATGACAAATTGACAATTACAAGAAATCAAGTCGCAATTGCGAGATATAAAATCACATTACAATAAACTTCCAATTGAGGGAATTAAATCCGCAATTGCAAGATATAAAAGCCACATTGTGAGATGTAAAATAACAAATATAATTGTGAGATATTGTCGAAATAAAGTAAAAATGGTGAGACATAAGGTTGCAAGTGTCATATGAAGAGAAATAAAGTTGAATCTATAAGATATAAAGTTATATTGTGACATAAAATTGCAATTACCACAAAATAATGTTGTGAATATCCTGTTATTTTTTTTACTTTGAAGAGGAAACAAGCTTCCATATAAACAAGCTTAAAGGTGTGTTATGTTATGCTTAAACATATATCTGTTATGCTTAAAGTGTAACTTCCTGTTTGTGCTTTTGTATGTACATTTGTAGGACGTTATATACCTGGAGCAGTTTGCCACCTCAACACTGATTCCTTGGCACGGCTGCCCTCCACACTGAGGGCTCGGGCTGTCACATGCTCGAGTCCGACACTGGCATGAACCAACACTTCCGCCATCGCTATGACTACAAGCTTTCCATCCTGACCAGGCTCCAAAATGACCATCCACAGTCACATTCCTCACCTAGCCATATACGCACACACATACATAACACACACACACAAGAAAGAAAGCACATAAATAGTAAATGGGCACAGAAACAAGTAAACAAAATCTGAATGAAAATAAATGATTACTGCAGAATGTGCAGATAAGGTCACATTTCCCAGTTATTAGATAAATCCAAACTAAAATATACTGTAGCTTTCAGCATATTAGATTTGTGATAGCTGAAAATATCACAGGCTCCCATTTGAAAAATGAGCACACTTTACAATAAGCAAATATTTTCATTTGAGGCATTATATGAGAATGCAGTAATGAATAGCTAATGTAATTTTGTTATTGCACTCTGGTTATTAACATCTGAGGTATCAGATACAGGACAACATATTTTGTGAACAAAAGGAGAAGGTAATGTTGTCTAACGCATAAGACACGATGAGTTCTGTGGAAAAGATAGTCGTTGCATTATGAATAGAGAAGAATAAATGAACCTCTGTGTGGAGAGAAATTGTCTGTGCTCTTTGTGTACCGAACGCATAAGAGAGTCACATTTCCAATGCGGTGGAAAAGTAAAAACAAACCTCATTTTCAAAGACCTCATTTTTCCTTTAAATATAGATGGGGTTTCTGCCAATTTTAAGACGGGGATGATACAGTGAGATGACGTTTTTTTTTTTTTCCAGAGAAAACAAATGTGGTTCTTTGTTTATTTCCATACTGTGTCAGCCTCCAGATGGGCAATGTGAATTAAGTATATCTCCATCTAGACTTAATGTGCTGAAGTCTGAAGACATTTTAGACCTTTCACTCAACCGCAGACACCTGGACACAATCACACCCCGTGGACAAATATACAAGATTCCTTGCTATACAGTCTCCAAAAGGACTAGGTCAGATGAGTGGGATGCCCTATAAGCGTGAGTGATACAAGCACAAAAACAGTTGTTTCTCATGGTTGAATTTCATTTGATTAACAACACCTAAGTAAATGGTTTTTGTGGTGGTTGTTTTTTGATAGGCCAAAAAATTGTAGGTCAAAGGACAATGGCATCACTATGCAATCATATGCAGTCATTTTATCTTTTTGAATCATGAATAGTATATATCAAATTTCATATTGAATATCGCATTTGACAACCTGAACTAATCTGGCTAAGTCAACAGATGGTTGAATTATCTGATATCTTTTAGAAACGTACTAACTTTGACACAAGATTAACATTTTAAAACAAAACTACATCAAACTAGCCTGACTACTTCAGACTTCCGCTCAATTTCAGTTCGCTTCTGTACTCAGTCTGAGATATCGACCTGTCTTTCAGTTTTCCTCCGGCCTCAAAACAGCCGGCCAATCAACGAACAGAGGGCGGGATGAGAGCCGTGACGTAGACGCTGATTGTACCGTGGATGCGTAGTTTTACTTCACATAATCTGCAAAAGTCGTTCACAGACATGTTCAGTCCGGTATTTCGCTCGATGGTTTTGTTTTCGCATCATACATGTGTTTACAGTTGAAGTTCATTGCGGCTGAGTCGGCGCATAACACACTTCTTAACCAAACGTTATGTGATTGGCTTACGGGTAACCAATGATTTAAAAAAAGAAAACGCTTTTCTATTACGCCCTTCCAGACCAGGCTAACATCAAACGGCCATAGTTTTAAACTTAAAACCTTTTTTTTAATTATGTAACCAGAATTTCATTGTTTTTTTTTCCCAGATATATATATATTTTTTTACTTTTATAACACGATATTAGGGCAGTTACAGTCCAACCAAAAACTAAATGAAACTAAATGAAATGAAACAAAAAAGGTTTATTATAGTCATTTTGTGTACTGTATAAGTCAATTTTATTGGGAAATAAAATGACACCAAAAACTGCTATCATGTGATTCTCCAATATTTTGCAGGCAAGATTCAAACCTGCATCTTCCACAAGAACATAATGGCTTAACCTTTTTAGGGCACATTTTAGATTTTTATTTTCAACAACAAAGGAAATCTGGACCTCAAAATGTGTAACCAATATGTTTAAACAACATGTGTGAAAGTAAATCAATACTAAATCTTGCATTCTAGTGACTCTGAGAGTGAAGCCTCCCACACTTTTGCACTTCCCTGTGCGTGTTAAACAATTCCATGCTGCTTTCTCCAGGCAGTGTGGGAGGCAACTTGCTATTACACAAAATGTCATTTCTCAGCTACAGCTACAAGGTCTCTTACCTAAAGACCCTGTGAGAAAAAAATGCCTGACATAGTATATGGTATGCGTGTCTACAGATGTGTGTGTGTGTGTGTGGATCGTGTTTTCAGAGCTGTGGTATCTCATAGAAGGCTGCATGTAAACTTTAGAACATGAAACCACGTGAAGAAAAAGTGTCCAAATATTTTCAGAGCCACTGTAAATGGGAGAGACCTGATGGATTGGACAAAGCATTCTGGGAGTGATCTACAGGCTGGGAGGCCTCAGGCAGGGGCACATGTCAGCACAAAGGAGTGTGGGAATATGAAGCCAAGTTACCAGAGAACGCCACTCAAAAGAACCATGGCTGACAGCAATTTGTGCTTCGCTTTGTTTCCTTGCGCACATGCGCAGTTGGCCTTAAATTTTATTTTTTAGTACATAGGGATAAAAAGTTAGTTTTCCTGCAAAAGCAGCAAAATCAGATCTGCATTGTCTCAGCACCTGCAATGTTTCCTCAACATTGTTATAAAACTCCTCTAAGGGTGTCTGCAGTTATGAGGGAAAAAAAGTTGATCTTGCAAGACAGACGTTACGGTTGAAGCAGCCACATTTGTCACTGTTCTTCACCGACAGACTGGATCAGCATCAAGAGTCTTGATATGAAAAAAAACAACATTTGGCTTTTGAGAGCCGAGGCACTGCGTGAATGATTGAAGTGCATTCTAGATACTCACAGGACACCGTGTGATGCTCTGCTCCCATTGGCTCATGCTGACGCTCTCTTCCAGGGTGGTGCATTTCTTAAGCACCAGATCCCAGCCGCAGTACGGATCCCTGGCCCCCACACAGGCACTGACGGAGAGAGAGAAAGAGCAGATGCTCACCGTGATATAAAAGTTCATGGCAACATTAATCAACTGAAAGAAGACAAAAGAAGAGCAGAAGTGAGGAGGTCATATAACGAGAAATCCAATTTTCCTTTATGAAAGCATACTGTATGTTTCAACACTGAAAATTTCCTCCCCAGTCAAAAAAACACCATCTATTGACACTAAACTGGAAGAACGGCTTATGGAATCCTTTCAGACATCTGAAACTTGAAGACAGTAGAGGTGAAACAAGGAGCAAGTATGATATATTAAACACCAGCAAAAATAAAATAAAATACAATAATAATTGTTCTTATTATTATTAATTAACTGTAAAAGGCCACCAAAGTTGTGCTGTTCCTAGCTGTGTGAAGCACCTCTACATCCTTCTGAAAAGGCCATGGCTGCATCCGAAATTGCATACTTCCTACTATATAGAAGGCGAACAAGTATTTCTGAATTCACAGTATTTATAAAAGAGGAGGCAAAAAGTAACCAGATGACCTATTACTTCCAGCGAGATTCTGAAGTGTGCATACGATGGACTCTTGACTATCCCATGAGGCCACGGAAGAGGATTTGTGAATGGCAGTGAAGCGAAAGAACTGACTCTGGTAGGTCACGGTTGGTAATGTAAACATGGAGAATGTAGTATGTCCAGATTACATTCATATTACACACAATCATAGTATATAGAACAAACTTTTTTAACAGTCACAAAGTAATTACTTGTTCAAAACAAGTACCTACTCAAGAGAGTAACCGATTTCGGACGCAGCCCATGAGTAAGCAGGTCAACCATGCAAAAAAAAAAAAAGGGTGTTAATTTAAAGTCCCCCTGTGGTGATAATCAAGTTTTTAATGTTGTTTATATGTCTATGTGGTGTTTTTAATGTGCTTTAAGACAAACCATGTGCAAATTCATAAGTCAACACCATTGCTGAGTATTTTCTCTTTAAAACTGCGTTGAATCAAAGGTAATCTCAAAGACGAGATTTGAAATGGCTGGTGTTTCTGACGTCACAAACTTTCTTGTAACCAATCACGTTAACGTGCCGGCGAGCTTTAGCATATCATTAACAGCGAACTATCAGGGGAGTCTCGAGAAGCCAGGTTATCTCGTTATATTTTTCTGTTGATATGAAAAATCGGGTAGATTTACTAATATAGCAGGTGTATGATGTGTATTGCGATGTTATGATCAACTATACGCCTTTCTTCATTGACGTTCTGAGTTGTTCAAAGCGTTTCTGATGATTGTTAGAAGGCAGCTGTCTGACTCTGAGAT
This sequence comes from Rutilus rutilus, assembly GCF_951802725.1. Taxonomy (NCBI): domain Eukaryota; kingdom Metazoa; phylum Chordata; class Actinopteri; order Cypriniformes; family Leuciscidae; genus Rutilus; species Rutilus rutilus. Next base: position 15,967,819 of record NC_140228.1, read on the forward strand.
GGCGAATGGGAATGTGGTTTGTGTAACATTAGCAACACATTATTAGCTGTTTGATAACATAGTCAAGCAAAAGGCTAATCATATTAATTACTATTATGTGTCCGATGTTGTAAAAAGCGATACCATTGTGCAGTGTTTACCTCAGTAAGTTGGCCGAGTGAATCTCTGAGCTGGCGTGATTGGAGGCGGGGATAATTAGCATATTCATGGTGTAGAGTTTCACTCAAGCTATTTAAAGGCATAAAGAAAAAGGAAAAACGTTTAAATACGTCATTTTGGAGATCAAAGACGAGTTTTAAGGGATCAAATTATTGACTACAGGGGGACTTTAAATCTTAAAGGCACAGCATCAAAAAACAGCCTGTTGACCTCTAAAAGGCAGAGAAAGGATGGTCCTGGAAAGTATTTCCTCATGTTCCTGGAGGCACACCGACACTGCACAATTTTGGATGTCTCCCTTATCTGACCTATCTATTTCAGGTCTTGGAGTCTCTACTGATGTGCTAATGAGTTGAATCAGGTCCGTTCGATTAGGAAGAGTTTGAAAATATGTAGTGTTGGTGTGCCTCCAGGAACACGGCTGGGAAACACTGCTGTAATCTACATTATGACACTAAGTGGAACAAAAACTTGAATAATTTTATAAGTGGACCTCAGGGAAATTTATGGAATGATAAAACCACACAATATAAGCCTTTTAAATAGTTAAACACCTTTAAGTGCACACATGCTTCTTATTATAAATATAGCTTGCATTGGTATAACTTAATCTGGCAATATTTCCCTTGAGTCTTGATGACTTTCATCAGAAACAGAGAACGGCCCAGAGACACACAATGTGTGTCAGCAGAGTAAACCAGTCATTTTTAAAAGTTGTGGCATGTGTCCGTTTATAAAAAATAAAAAAGTTTGCATAAGCTCTCCTCTTTTGTGTCAGAAAGCATAGAGGTGTGAGTAATTGATCTCTCCCAATCTTTAAACCGCTTAACAGGATAGAAAAAGCGCATCAGGCAAAACTCAGCTCATATTCACATAACTCAGCGCTTTTCATTGGAATGCAAATGAAGAGAGATGATGAACAGGCTGCCATCTCCCCTTATGAGCAAAGATTAGAGAAGAGCTCTTGATATGAAGGCCTGGAGGCACAATGTCAAACATGGTGATTGTTCTTTGTTGCCCTCTGGCAGACGATCTTAGTGACATTATGTTTATTCTGGTGCAATGAAAAATTAAGTTGCAGGCATGTAAGATTAGTAGTATGATTTATCTTGCCAGGAATCAAAATGTTGTTATTATTAAAAGCCATCATGAAATGGCATCTGCATTTAACTTCCGACATAAAATGTGGCATTTGCAAGGGAAACGAACAGGTAACACATAACAATGAAGTTCAGTTTAGGTTTAATGCATTAGGTATTAAGTTTAATGCATTGTTTTAATGAGTTTAACAATGAAACATACTTTTACGGCATTTATTAATTTCTATTTAATTTCATAAATTAGCGTTAGTTACGAACGAACATGAATTAACAATTAAAACATTAGTGTAATTACATATAATTAAGGCATCAAACTAAATTATTAAATGCTGAAAAAATTGTCTGTTGTTAGTTCAAGATTACTAATGCATTAACTAAAGCTAACAAATAGAATCTTATTGAGAAGAATTACCAATAAAACATTCAGCGGTGTAACAAAATAGTCAGCTACAAAGTAAGCTGGGACTTGGTTTTACTTTTTGTGAATAGACTGGATTGTGAAAAAATAGGATACATACTTTTCTTTAACGTCCACATGGTAAAGTGCACAAAAAGAATAGTTGTGTCTGGTGCAGAAAGTTAATATGTTGTTTTGATGAAAGGGTATAATCAAAGTGGAAGTAGGATCGGTCAAGCTCCAAAAAGGACAAAAAAACATCCTAAAATTCCATATGACTTGTTGACTATACTCTAAGTCATCTAAATTCATATGAAAAATGTGCTGGGCATCACTTGTCACCATTCACTTATTGTATATGCAAGAAGCAACTCCTTTTTCGTTCCAAAGATAAAAAGTCGTTTTTTGAAAGACATAGACATTTTCATTTTGGGCGAGCTGTTTTCTTTAAGAAAGTAGTTATGAATTTCTACCTTGAGATGCTGCACATCTGTCTGCCGAGAAGATGCAGTACTTACTCTCTAGATTTGTGGAAGTTGCAGCGCATCAGGGGGATTTTGATGACCTGTTCTCTGACTCCAACAAATAGCTCACTGCGGCTGTGAAGAATAAGCAGGCTGCGGATTGGCTGCCTCTTCTTCTGAGGGAAAAGCTCAATCTCATCCAGCAAACAGCTGCCCATGGTCTGGTTCAGCGGGGAGAGGACCTTCTTAATGGTGCCGTAATCTAGAAAGAGGAATTCGAGAACAAGTGTGTTAGACTTTAAGGGAGGAGAGAGAGAAAAATAGTTTAGGTGATCACGTGGGGGCATATCTGATGACCTGGTGAGATTGGAACGGAATTATGTCAGAGAAGCAGGAGTGGAGAATGACCTCAGATCTCTTCAATCACATGAAAATTCTATAAAGTGCTAGTCTGCCACCTGGGCTGTCAACTTAAATGTGGATGTGCTATTTGGATCAGAAAAGGCAAACAGGGCGGACTACTCTCCAGAGAAGATTCATTATCTTCTCCAAAGGGTGGCTTTTGTGCAATCAAAAGGAGAACAGAATTATCGGCTGAATCCCTCTCTGGAGCATGTGTCTCATAATGTCACAAAAAGTGACCTGATTTGGTTCAATAAGCTATATAATATCTATTTTATCATTGGAGTAGTTTTTGCTATTCTTCTATTCACGGCTCGCCAAAGCTGTTTGTCAGATATTTTATAGAAGTCAAACTTTTAGATACTAAAAGAGCCTCTGATTAGGTCCCTGCCCTTGTCAAAACAGACTTCAGTGCTCTATTTCATTTCACTCAACTGTGAAAATTCCAGCTACGTTCCTCACACGTCAAGCTACTGTTGTCTGGCATGAATTGAATTTAGGCTAACACTATAAACATGGCACATAAAGGAGTAGTTGCCATACCAGAGGATTTATATTATAGCACCTCTGAAATACTTTGATCTTTAGAGCACGTCTTTATCCTGAAGTCCGTGAGAGATTTGCGAGAGACTGCGATTTGAAGCTTTAAATAATGAATTCACCCAGAAATTAAAACTCTGTCATCATCTACTCATCCTCATGTTGTTCCAAATGTGTATGACTTTCTTTCACGGAACACAAAAGGAGAGATTCTGAAGAATTGTGGCGGATGCTATTTTCCAAACAACTACATTATTGAAGCTGGCAAGAATCACCATTTACATATCATAAAAGTGATGCATACAATGTGTGCGCAATATTCCAAGACTTTTGAAGTCATTTGAGAGGTTTATGTGAGAAACAGACCAGTGGTGTTATTTTGAACTAAAATTACTATATACACACATATATATATATATATATATATATATATATATATATATATATATATATATAGCAATAAATAGACATAAAAAAATAAATAAAGCTGAAATAAAACAAAATACAAAATACTACATGAAAAACTTAACTTAGTTAATTAGTTAATTAGAAATGTTGCTTTGACAACTAACTGATATAAATAAGGTTAAGTTGAAGTTGTACTAATGTTATACTCTGTGCTAATATGTATAAATATAGTTTAAAGCTGAATAGAAATATTTAAAAAAGACTAAACTAATAAAGTGACAAAAGCACATTCCAAAATGATAGTCATTATTGACTGAAAATCTTTATATCAACCTTTGCACTGTAAAAAATTTGTAACACTCCCAAATCAAAAATTTCAATTGACCGATAACATCTAAATTTTTCAATTGGCCCAAGTGAAAATCTGTACATTTAATTTTAGAATTTACAGAATTTCACTTGGGCCAATTGAAAAATGTAGATGTTATCGGTCAATTGAAATTTTTGATTTGGGAGTGTTACAAATTTTTTTACAGTGTGGTGTGTTCAAGAGAGAAGTAGCGATGTCCAATTTGTCATTGAATCGTTCTTTTGAACTTTCACAAACATTTTTGAGTTCTAGACGACTTGGAATATGTGGCATGTAAGGAGCCCCTAAAAAGCGACATGGTGATCGAAATATAATATAATATAATATAATATAATATAATATAATATAATATAATATAATATAATATAATATAATATAATATAATATAATATAATATAATATAATATAATATAATATAATATATGTTCCACTGAGAACTTTGCATTCCCTCGCAAAACGTTTGCTGTTAAACATTGAATGGCCATTAAACATTTCCTTTTTTTTTTGTTCCACAAAGGAATAAACTCATACAGGTTTGAAATGACATGACATTTTGACTGACATTTTTTGGGGTGAATGTTTTCTTTTCTTTCTTTTTTTTCTAATACCATTCCTTTCTTCCCTCATTGCCAGACTAGACAGACAATGTGAATGCTGTTGAATCAGCATGAGGCTTTGATTCCTGCCAATATTCGAAAACAGTTGGTGTATTCCAGAAATAAAATCAAAGACGCGCTGCTTGCCCAATTACCAAACAGCTTTTAAACCCTGACTGTCCTGTGTGTTTATGTTGTACAATTTAACAAGTGTGTCCTTCCCTTTAACAAGTGTTTATTTTACACAGTTCTTTAACAACAAGTGTATCCCAGTAATGTAATTTCTGTTGACAGGTAACTAGCTGTTCAGTGTTTTTCAGCAGTGCACAGGCCAGAGCAGACAGGCTTGGAGATTTCCAGGCTCTGGTGTGCATCTGGATAGCAAATGACCGCTTACAGAACATTTTTTCCTTATGTAAGTACATTCTGCCTTTGATGTTTCATCACTGCTATGTGTCGAATGCCTTTATTCAGCCTGGTGACCAACTGTTGCTTGCTTCAAAGACCATTGATTCAAGTGGACCGGCAATTATTAGAGTCAGTTTTCCCCTATGACTTCCTTATGGCAATGCAGAAGTCTTCACTCGACAAAGTTTTTATGGTAAAAGTAACATTCTAATAAGCTGGGTTTAATGAGAAGTCGGCCACCTGGGATTTTCTGACTACTTTCATATTACAAGCTTTAATGTTCATTTCAGATTTTTATTCTTGACTTAGATCTGTTCTTTTAACCATCCACTATTCATATTCTTATTTGTGAATGGAATAACAGACTTATCTATATGTTGTCAAAAGTTTGTGGTTGGTAAGATTTTTTAAGTGGTTTTGAAAGTCCTTTACGCTGACCAACACTGCATTTATTTGATTAAAAATACAGTAAAACAGTAATATAGCTTTTTGTATTTTAATATATTTTAAAATGTAATTTATTCCTGTGACAACAAATCAGAAATTTCAGCGTCCATTCTATATATACTGTATACATATATAAACACACACACAGGTGTATATACTGTGTATATATATATATATATATATATATATATATATATATATATATATATATAGTGTGTGTGTGTGTCTGTATATATACGTATACACACACACATATATATACATATATACACACATGTATAAATATATGCGTGTAAAAGTATATACACGCATGCACACATGCACGCACGCACGCACACACACACATAATAATGTATATACACACATATATATGTAAACTAAAACTTTTATGTTTGATAATCATGATTAATCGATTTGACAGCACTAATATATACAGTGAGGAAAATAAGTATTTGAACACCCTTCTATTTTGCAAGTTCTCCCACTTGGAAATCATGGAGGGGTCTGAAATTGTCATCGTAGGTGCATGTCCACTGTGAGAGACATAATCTAAAAAAAAAATCCAGAAATCACAATATATGATTTTTTAACTATTTATTTGTATGATACAGCTGCAAATAAGTATTTGAACACCTGTCTATCAACAAGAATTCTGACCCTCAAAGACCTGTTAGTCTGCCTTTAAAATGTCCACCTCCACTCCATTTATTATCCTAAATTAGATGCACCTGTTTGAGGTCGTTAGCTGCATAAAGACACCTGTCCACCCCATACAATCAGTAAGAATCCAACTACTAACATGGCCAAGACCAAAGAGCTGTCCAAAGACATTAGAGACAAAATTGTACACCTCCACAAGGCTGGAAAGGGCTACGGGGAAATTGCCAAGCAGCTTGGTGAAAAAAGGTCCACTGTTGGAGCAATCATTAGAAAATGGAAGAAGCTAAACATGACCGTCAATCTCCCTCGGACTGAGGCTCCATGCAAGATCTCACCTCGTGGGGTCTCAATGATCCTAAGAAAGGTGAGAAATCAGCCCAGAACTACACGGGAG